>NC_041391.1:101882760-102005071 GCF_002162155.2 Triticum dicoccoides | reverse complement strand
AACACCGAAATCTTGAATTGGATCCACCGGAGAAGAAACAACAATGAAGGATGATGAACTTGAAGCTCGTGAGCATCTTCACGAGGGATCACCGGATCAGAACATTGATTGAAAAGAGTGAAGTGACTTCACATGAATATATGGATACTTGATTAAGAAATCTGAGTCCTTGAAGAAAAGGGTGGGAGGGCGGGAAAACAAAGGCAACTTGGGTACGGATGAAATGAACAACAGTGAGAAAACTTAGAGTTGATCTCGCGAATGTTGAAATGATTGGAACCACTTGAAGAGAAGCACACCGGTTGAAAAAGAATTGACATGACAACTCAATGATCAAGAAGGATTAGCATTCACATAGCAATATGAGAACACCGTTTAGGAAAGGTATGGAATCAACACTTGACATTGAAGCAACTCGAATACCACAATTAAAACAAAACAAAGGATTTGGCTTGCAGAATAAGCCGGAACAAATACATATGATAGAGATTTACCCAATCCCATGTCATGCATCTATCGGAAAGATACCCTAGGAGCTACTTGAATTCCCACCTATAAAACTCCCGAAACTTTCTGGTTATGCAATCTGGTGTTGGGGATACAGGGGAAGCAATATATCTCACCCAAACTAACAATACCTACATCCAGCTGTATCCATTCGTCAACACATAACCAAGAAAACTCCGGAAATTGTGTACCTCAACCTTCGAAAAGCATCCGTTATACGAGTTATGGCAATACTCTCGAACTCCCCAGTACTGGGTGGCGTCGAGGTTATCTCACCAACAACTGCATAAAAGAGATTTTCGATGTCGGCAAAACTCAGGTATTCCAGAACTGCAACGATAAAATTGTGACGACAACACCTCGGAGCTCAACTCCCCGGGACACTGCCACAACCCCTAAATGTCAGGAGGCACCAAGAACAATGTTCTCGTCATAAGAACATCGAAACGATCCCAAGATACCCGCGTGATCCTAAAAAAAATTGGTTCCACAGGTCCCAAGGTCGGCAACCTGGCTCTGATACCAACTTGTCATGCCCAATATGCGACCCTATCCAAAAGGAACTCGAAGGTCCCACCAAGGATAGACCCGCATATTGAAACGCTTTTGCAAGGTGGATATCATCACATCAACATTACATAATAGATGGGGATACATACAAGAGGCATACAATGCCACATGAATACAACATCACAAACATAAGAGCATCATCCGACTACGGATGAAACACAAACAGAAACTCAAACGACATCCACCCTGCTAGCCCAGGCTGCTGACGTGGAACCTATCCCCTGATCGAAGAAGCAGAAGAAGAACTCCAATACAAGCAAACATCGCTCTCGCGTCATGAACATCGCGAAACCTATACCTGCAACTGTTGTTGTAGTAATCTGTGAGCCACGAGGACTCAGCAATCCCATTACCATGGGTATCAAGACTAGCAAAGCTTAAAGGGGAAAGGAAGGGGTAAAGTGGTGAGGTTGCAGCAGCGACTAATCATATATGGTGGCTAACATACGCAAATAAGAGCGAGAAGAGAGCAAAGGAACGGTCGTGAAGCTAGCAATGATCAAGAAGTGATCCTGAACTCCTACTTACATCAAACATAACCCAAAGACCGTGTTCACTTCCCGGACTCCGCCGAGAAGAGACCATCACGGCTACACACACGGTTGATGCGTTTTAATTCGGATCTGGTGTCAAGTTATCTACAACCGGACATTAACAAATTCCCATCTGCCTATAACCGCAGGCACGACTTTCAAAAGATTATACCCTGCAGGGGTGTGCCAACTTAGACCATAACAAGCTCTCGCGATCAACGGAGGAATAGACCTTCTCCCAGGAAGACCCGATCAGACTCGGAATCCCGGTTTACAAGACATTTCGACAATGGTAAAACAAGACCAGCAAAGCCGCCCGATGCACCGACAATCCCGATAGGACCTGCACATATCTCGTTGTCAGGGCAACACCGGATAGGTCAGCCTACGAGTAAAACCAGCCCTCGAGTTTCCCCAAGGTGGCCCCGCAGTCTACCCGGTTTGGACCAACACTTAGACAAGCACTGGCCCGGGGTGGGGGCTAAAATAAAGATGACCCTTGGGTTAATTACTCCCAAGGGAAATATAGGTGGTGGTGAGGCAAATGGTAAAAGTCAATGTTGGGCCTTGCTGGAGGAGTTTTATTCAAAGAAAACTGTCGAGGGGGTCCCATAAATCACCCGACCGCGTAAGAAACGCAAAATCCGGGAACATAACACCGGTATGACGGAAACTAGGGCGGCAAGAGTGGAACAAAACACCAGGCATAAGGCCGAGCCTTCCACCCTTTACCAAGTATATAGATGCATTAATAATATAAGAGATATTGTGATATCCCAACCAAAATCCTGTCCACCATGGAGAAATCTTCAACTTCACCAGCAACTAGCAACGCTATAAGAGGGCTGAGCAAAGCGGTAACATAGCCAAGCAACGGTTTGCTAGGAAGGGTGTCAAAGGTTAGAGGTTCATGGCATTTTGGGAGGCTTGAAGAGAAATAGATAGGTAACGCAGCATAGCGATAGAACGAAGCAACTAGCATAGCAATGATAGTAGTGAGATCCAGGGTAGCGGTCATCTTGCCTGAAATCCCGCAAGGAAGAAGAACGAGTCCATGAAGAAGACACACGGACGTGGTCGAACGAATCCTCACAACTCCAGAACGAAACCGAAGGCAACCCGGAAAGAAGCAAATAACATGGTAAACACACAAGCATAATCATGGCATGATGCACAATCAAGTATGATGCATGTCCGGTTTAAAGAGGCATGGCATGGCAAAGTGCAACAAACAATACTGCAAATTAAGTGGAGATCAATATGCAACGAGTTGCATATTGACGAAACAACACATCAATTATTTAGTTCTCTCTCGGTTTTGTACCCAACAATATTAAATGTTGTTAAACATGGCAAGGGGTGAAGCATATGAAAATTACCTATCTAGGCAAGTTTAAATGAGGCCGGAACAACAAACAATAATTCCGGAAAATCCCCATGTGCATATTATGGATTTGGTACTGTTCTGCCCTAAACACAATTTTATTGTTGTTAAACAGGAAAATAAAGTGCACCATGTTAATCTAGGCATTTTCCACCCCATTTTCATATAAAGTTTATTTAAAACAGAGTTACGGTTATTTAGTTATGAATTAAAGCATTTTAGCATGGCATATTAGCAAATTTAAACAAACAACATTTTAAACATTTTAAACATGGATGAAAATGGCATATTATTAATCTACACAAAATTCTAAGCAATTTACATGTTTAAACCATTTTAATCTGATGCACGGTTTGTGAGATATTATATGCATGAAGTTTAGGGTCCAATCTGTAAAAATGCAGTTTTCTGGATAATAGGCAAATTCGCAGAACGGGAAAAAAACTACTCTGGGCCGAATCTGGCTGGGCCAGCAGTGTACAGGAGGGGGAAGCTGGAAAGGGCTGCTCACCCATTGGCCGTGGCCCGGTCGGAGGTGAGGTGAGGCCAGCAGGGGGCGGACGCGGGCCGGCTTGGATCTGGCCCAGGAGGTGAAGGAGCTGGGCAGGCCGGCGCTGGGCTGGTCCTCGAGGAGGCCGGCAGCGAAGCTTGATGAAGCAGGGGAAGTAGGTGCCGATGGCTTCGGACGGCGCGGGACTTGGGGGCACCAGCGGCGGGATCCATGCAGGGAATGGATGGATCCGGTTGCCGGGGTTCGGATCCGGGCAAGGACGACGGAGGATGGAGCGGCGAGCACCATGACGGCGCCGGATCGAAGGAAGAGGCCGGCCAGGAGATCCTGTAGAGGAACAACAAGATGAGCAGGAGAAAGAGAGAGAGCCAACGCGGCGGAGGGGCTCGCCTGATGAAGGAGGTCGCCGGTGGTGAGGGCGCTGGGATTCGGCGAGGCAGCAGCGCAGAGGCGGTGACGGCGGGGTTTGATCTGGATCGGGAGCTCCTCTCTCGATCTGGATCGCTCGGGCGAGCGGGGAGACGGCACGGCTCGGGCACCGATGGGCTTCCAGGGCCCGAACTGGGCTTCAGCGGGCCCTCGTCGGTGGGACGGGAAGGCAGGGCGACGTGGCGCGCGTGGGTTGGAGGAGGACACGGTCAGGCGGCGACGCAGCAAACGGGGCGGCGACACTTGGCGGCGGGGGAGTGCGCTAGTGCTGAAAATGAGGAAGGGGGCGGCGGCGGATGATTAGGGGCGCGGAAATTTAGGAGGAGGGGGGTAGGTAGCTGCCCAAAAATGGAAAGGGAGGTGTTTTAAATAGGAAAGGGGCTAGGGTTTGGGTTTAGGGGGGTTTTAGGAGCGTTTCGGAGCCTCCGATCGCGATCCGACGATCGGGAATGGAGGGGGGGGGTTAGGTGGGGGCTGCAGATGGCTGTGCAAAAGAGGCCTTGGGCTGAGAGAAGAGAAGAGGAAAGCAGCCCGGCAGGGTTTTCGTAGACCGAAAACGTCCGACGATAGACCGGCTATATTGCGGTTGTAGGTTTAACGGTTGGGCTACCAAATGGACTCCGAATGCGACGAAACTTGGCAGGCGGCCTGTCTACACTACAATAAGACCGCACGACAAGTTGCAACCCATTCCGAGAACATTTTTATGCCACTTATAAAATAATATTTCGGAGGTGCCGCGGGCGCGTGCAAGTGTGGTCGGGCTCAGAACGGACAACGGAGAGAACCGGGGAAACCCGAATGGATGCAAGTTTTATGAAAACGATGCCGATACAATGCGCATGATGCTATGAGACGAGATGCATAACAAGAACAAAATGCAAAACAACAAACAAAAACCCAACCACGGAGGAAATAATAAATCACATAGCCGGAAATGGCAAGAGTCGGAGTTACGAGAATGGAAAGTTGCATCCAGGGCGTTACAGCTTTTGAGTTGATTATTTTTTAAGAAGATTAATAGACAAATTCCTCACGTCCACCAATTTATTTAAGATTTTTTGGAGTTACAGAAGTATTCGAGAGTTATAGATTACTACAGACTGTTCTGTTTTTGACAGATTCTATTTTATATGTGTTGTTTGCTTATTTTGATGAATCTATGAGTAGTATCGGAGGGTGTGAACCATGGAGAACTTGGAATACAGTAGATATAGCACCAATATGAATTTATAATGAGTTCACAACAATACCTAAGTGGTGATTTATTTTCTTATACTAACGGAGCTTATGAGATATTCTGTTGAGTTTTGTGTTGTGAAGTTGTCAAGTTTTGGGTAAAGATTCGATGGACTATGGAATAAGGAGTGGAAAGAGCCTAAGCTTGGGGATGACCAAGTCACCCCAAGGCAATATTCATGGACAACCAAGAGCCTATGCTTGGGGATGCCCCGGATGGCATCCCCTCTTTCGTCTTCGTTCATCGGTAACTTTACTTGGAGCTATATTTTTATTCACCACATGATGTGTGTTTTGCTTGGAGCGTCATTTTCTTTTTTTGCTTGCTGTTTGAATAAAATACCAAGATCTGAAATTCTTAAATGTTAGAGAGTCTTCACATAGTTACACAATTATTCAACTATTCAATTATCTTCACTTATATCTTTCGGAGTAGTTTGTCATTTGCTCTAGTGCTTCACTTATATCTTTTTAGAGCACGCCGGTGGTTTTATTTTGAAGAAATTGATGAACTCTCATGATTCACTTACATTATTTTGAGAGTCTTTTAAAACAGCATGGTAATTTGCTTTGGTTATGAATTTAGTCCTAATATGATAGGCATCCAAGAGGGATATAATAAAAACTTTCATATAAAGTGCATTGAATACTATGAGAAGTTTGATTCCTTATGATTGTTTTGAGATATGAGGATGGTGCTATTAGAGTCATGCTAGTGAGTAATTGTTGATTGTAGAAATACTTGTGTTAAAGTTTGTGATTCCCGTAGCATGCACGTATGGTGAACCGTTATGTGATGAAGTTGGAGCATGATTTATTTATTGATTGTCTTCCTTATGAGTGGCAGTCGGGGAAGAGCGGTGGTCTTTTCCTACCAATCTATCCCCCTAGGAGCATGCATGTAGTACTTCGTTTTGATGACTAATAGATTTTTGCAATAAGTATGTGAGTTCTTTATGACTAATGTTGAGTCCATGGATTATATGACTCTCACCCTTCCACTATTGCTAGCCTCTCTAGTACCGCACAACTTTCGCCGGTACCATACACCCACCATATACCTTCCTTAAAACAGCCACCATACCTACCTATTATGGCACTTCCATAGTCATTCCGAGATATATTGCCATGCAACTTTCCACCGTTCCATTTATTATGACACGCACCATCATTGTCATATTGCTTTGCATGATCATGTAGTTGACATCATATTTCTGGCAAAGCCACCATTCATAATTCTTTCATACATGTCAGTCTTGATTCATTGCACATCCCGGTACACCGCCGGAGGCATTCATATAGAGTCATATTTGTTCTAAGTATCGAGTTGTAATTCTTGAGTTGTAAGTAAATAAAAGTGTGATGATCATCATTATTAGAGCATTGTCCCAGTGAGGAAAGGATGATGGAGACTATGATTCACCCACAAGTCGGGATGAGACTCCGGACGAAAAAATAAAAAAATAAAAAAAATAAAAAAAGAGGCAAAAAAAAGAGAAGGCCTAAAAAATGAGAGAAAAAGAGAGAAGGGGCAATGCTACTATCCTTTTACCACACTTGTGCTTCAAAGTAGCACCATGATCTTCATGATAGAGAGTCTCCTATGTTGTCACTTTCATATACTAGTGGGAATTTTTCATTATAGAACTTGGCTTATATATTCCAGTGATGGGCTTCCTCAAATTGCCCTAGGTCTTCGTGAGCAAGCGAGTTGGATGCGCACCCACTTAGTTTCTTTTTGAGCTTTCATACACTTATAGCTCTAGTGCATCCATTGCATGGCAATCCCTACTCACTCACATTGATATCTATTGGTGGGCATCTCCATAGCCCGTTGATACGCCTAGCTGATGTGAGACTATGTTCCTCCTTTTTGTCTTCTCCACAACCACCCTTCTATTCCACCTATATATAGTGCTATGTCCATGGTTCACGCTCATGTATTGTGTGAAGAATGAAAAAGTTTGAGAACATCAAAAGTATGAAACAATTGCTTGGCTTGTCATCGGGGTTGTGCATGATTTAAATATTTTGTGTGATGAAGATAAAACATAGCCATACTATATGATTTTGCAGGGATAGCTTTCTTTGGCCATGTTATTTAGGGAAGACATGATTGCTTTGTTAGTATGATCAAGTATTATTGTTTTCATGTCAATATTAAACTTTTGTTTTGAATCTTACGGATCTGAATATTCTTGCCACAATAGAGAAGATTACATTGATAAATATGTTAGGTAGCATTCCACATCAAAAATTCTGTTTTTATCATTTACCTACTCGAGGACGAGCATAAATTAAGCTTGGGGATGCTTGACACGTCTCCAACATATCTATAACTTTTGATTGTTCCATGCTATTATATTATCCATCTTGGATGTTTTATATGCAATTATATGCTATTTTATATGATTTTTGGGACTAACATATTAACCTATAGCCCAATGTTAGTTTCTGTTTTTCCCTTGTTTTTGAGTTTTACAGAAAAGGAATACCAAACGGAGTCCAATTGACGTGCCAATTTTTGATGGACCTAAAGAAGACCCTGGAGTAAAAGATTTGGGCCAGAAGAGTCCCGAGCCATCCACGAGGGTGGAGGGCTCGCCCTACCCCTTGGGTGCGCCCCCCTATCTCGTGGATGACTCGGAGACCCCCTTGACGTGAGACCGACGCCAAAAATTCCTATAGGTACAGAAACCCCCAAAAAGAAACCTAGATCGGGAGTTCCGCCGCCGCAAGCCTCTATAGCCATGAAAAACCAATCGAGACCCTGTTTCGGCACCCTGCCAGAGGGGGGATCCATCACCGGTGGCCATATTCATCATCCTAGGGCTCTCTATGACAATGATGGATTAGTTCACCCTCGGGGATGAGGGTATGTACCCGTAGCTATGTGTTTGATCTCTCTCTCTCTCTATCTCTCTCTCTCTCTATCTCTCTCGTGTTCTTGATTTGGCACGATCTTGATGTATCGCGAGCTTTGCTATTATACTTCGATCTTATGATGTTTCTGTTGGAGATCATTGCAGAAAATAAAAATTTTCTACGCATCACCAAGATCAATCTATAGAGTCATCTAGCAACGAGAGAGATAGGAGTGCATCTACATACCCTTGTAGATCACGAGCAGAAGCGTTCAAGAGAACGGGGTTGATGGAGTCGTACTCGTCGTGATCCAAATCACCGAAGATCCTAGTGCCGAACGGACGACACCTCCGCATTCGACACACGTACGGAGCGGAGAGGTCTTCCGCACCTTGATCCAGCAAGGAGGAGGGAGAGGTAGAGGAAGAAAGCTCCAGCAGCAGGACGACAGCATGGTGGTGATGGAGAGGCAGCACTCTGGCAGGGCTTCGCCAAGCTTCTGCGGAGGAGGAGAGGTGTTGGGGAGAGGAGCGGTTGCGCCTTAGAGGTGTGTGTGCAACCCTCCCCTCGCCCCTCTATTTATAGGGGGAGGAGGAAGGCGGCCGGCCCCCTCTAGATGAGATCTAGAGGGGGGGGGGCAAGGGGGGGGGGACTTGCCCCCCAAGCAAGGGGAGGGGGGGCGCCCCCCTTAGGGTTTCCCCCCAACCCAAGGCGCATGGGCCCAAGGGGGGATGCGCCCAGCCCTCTAAGGGCTGGTTCCCTTCCCACTACGGCCCTTGAGGCCCTCCGGGAGAGGTGGCCCCTCCCAGTGGACCCCTGGAACCCTTCCGGTGGCCCCGGTACAATACCGATATGCCCCCGAAACTTTGCGGTGACCGTATTACAAGTTCCCATATATAAATCTTCACCTCCGGACCATTTCGAAACTCCTCGTGACGTCCGGGATATCATCCGGGACTCCGAACAACATTCGGTAATCACATACAAGTCTTCCTAATAACCCTAGCGTCACCGAACCTTAAGTGTGTAGCCCTACGGGTTCGGGAATCACGCAGACATGACCGAGACAGCTCTCCGGTCAATAACCAACAGCGGGATTTGGATACCCATGTTGGCTCCCACATGTTACACAATGATCTCATCGGATGAACCATGATGTCGAGGATTCAAGTAATCCCGTATACGATTCCCTTTGTCAATCGGTACGTTACTTGCCCGAGATTCGATCGTCGGTATCCCAATACCTCGTTCAATCTTGTTACCGGCAAGTCACTTTACTCGTTACATAATGCATGATCCCGTGACCAACCACTTGGTCACATTGAGCTCATTATGATGATGCATTACCGAGTGGGCCCAGAGATACCTCTCCGTCATACGGAGTGACAAATCCCAGTCTCAATTCGTGTCAACCCAACAGACACTTTTGGAGATACCTGTAGTGTACTTTTATAGTCACCCAGTTACGTTGTGACGTTTGTTACACCCAAAGCACTCCTATGGTATCTGGGAGTTACACAATCTCATGGTCTAAGAAACTGATACTTGACATTAGAAAAGCTTTAGCAAACAAACTACACGATCTTGTGCTATGCTTAGGATTGGGTCTTGTCCATCACATCATTCTCCTAATGATGTGATCCCGTTATCAATGACATCCAATGTCCATAGTCAGGAAACCATGACTATTTGTTGATCAACGAGCTAGTCAACTAGAGGCTCACTAGGGACATGTTGTGGTCTATGTATTCACACATGTATCACTGTTTCCGGTTAATACAATTATAGCATGAACAATAGACAATTATCATGAACAAGGAAATATAATAATAATCATTTTATTATTACCTCTAGGGCATATATCCAACAGTCTCCCACTTGCACTAGAGTCAATAATCTAGTTACACTGTGATGAATCGAACACCCATAGAGTTCTGGTGTTGATCATGTTTTGCTCGCGGAAGAGGTTTAGTCAACGGATCTGCCACATTCAGATCCGTATGCACTTTGCAAATATCTATGTCTCCATCTTGAACATTTTCATGAATGGAGTTGAAGCGACGCTTGATGTGCCTGGTCTTCTTGTGAAACCTGGGCTCCTTGGCAAGGGCAATAGCTCCAGTGTTGTCACAGAAGAGAGTGATTGGCCCCGACGCATTGGGAATAACTCCTAGGTCGGTGATGAACTCCTTCATCCAGATTGCTTCATGCGCTGCCTCCGAGGCTGCCATGTACTCTGCTTCACATGTAGATCCCGCCACGATGCTCTGCTTGCTGCTGCACCAGCTAACTGCCCCACCATTCAAAATATACACGTACCCGGTTTGTGACTTAGAGTCATCCAGATCTATGTCGAAGCTAGCATCGACGTAACCCTTTACGACGAGCTCTTCGTCACCTCCATAAACGAGAAACATATCCTTAGTCCTTTTCAGGTACTTCAGGATATTCTTGACCGCTGTCCAGTGTTCCATGCTGGGATTACTTTGGTGTCTTGCAACCAAACTTACGGCAAGGTTTACATCAGGTCTGGTACACAGCATGGCATACATAATAGATCCTATGGCCGAGGCATAGGGGATGATAGTCATATTTTCTTTATCTTCTGCCGTGGTCGGGGATTGAGCTGAGCTCAATTTCACACCTTACAGCATAGGCAAGAACCCCTTCTTGGACTGACCCATATTGAACTTCTTCAATATCTTGTCAAGGTATGTGCTTTGTGAAAGACCTATGAGGCGTCTCGATCTATCTCTATAGATCTTGATGCCTAATATATAAGCAGCTTCTCCAAGGCCCTTCATTGAAAAACACTTATTCAAGTAGGCCTTTATGCTGTCCAAAAGTTCTATATCATTTCCCATCAAAAGTATGTCATCCACATATAATATGAGAAATGCTACAGAGCTCCCACTCACTTTCTTGTAAACGCGGGCTTCTCCATAAGTCTGCATAAACCCAAATGCTTTGATTATCTCATCAAAGCGAATGTTCCAACTCCGAGATGCTTGCACCAGCCCATAAATGGATCGCTGGAGCTTGCATACCTTGTTAGCATTCTTAGGATCGACAAAACCTTCTGGCTGCATCATATACAGTTCTTCCTTAAGATAGCTGTTAAGGAATACCGTTTTGACGTCCATTTTCCATATCACATAATCATAGTATGCGGCAATTGCTAACATGATTCGGACGGACTTCAACTTCGGTACGGGAGAGAAAGTCCCATTGTAGTCAACCCCTTGAAGTTGCCGATAACCCTTAGCGACAAGTCGAGCTTTATAGATGGTAACATTACCATCCGCGTCCGTCTTCTTCTTAAAGATCCATTTATTTTCTATCGCTCGCTGATCATCGGGCAAGTCTGTCAAAGTCCATACTTTGTTTTCATACATGGATCCTATCTCGGATTTCATGGCTTCAAGCCATTTGTTGGAATCTGGCCCCGCCATCGCTTCTTCATAGTTCGAAGGTTCACCATTGTCTAACAACATGATTTCTAGGACAGGGTTGCCATACCACTCTGGTGTGGAACGTGTCCTTGTGGACCTACGAAGTTTAGTAGTAACTTGATCCGAAGTACCTTGATCATCATCATTAATTTCCTCTCTAGTAGGTGCAGGCACCACAGGAACATCTTCCTAAGATGCGCTACTTACCGGTTCAAGAGGTAGTACTTCATCAAGTTCCACTTTCCTCCCACTTACTTCTTTCGAGAGAAACTCTTTCTCCAGAAAGGACCCGTTCTTGGCAACAAAGATCTTGCCTTCGGATCTGAGGTAGAAGGTATAGCAAATGGTTTCATTAGGGTATCCTATGAAGACGCATTTTTCCGACTTGGGTTCGAGCTTTTCAGGTTGAAGTTTCTTGACATAAGCATAGCATCCCCAAACTTTTAGAAACAACAACTTAGGTTTCTTTCCAAACCATAATTCATACGGTGTCGTCTCAACGGATTTAGACGGTGCCCTATTTAAAGTGAATGTAGTTGTCTCTAAAGCGTATCCCCAAAATGATAGCGGTAAATCGGTAAGAGACATCATAGACCGCACCGTATCCAATAGAGTGCGATTACGATGTTCGGACACACCGTTACGCTGAGGTGTTCCAGGCGGCGTGAGTTGTGAAACAATTCCACATTTCCTCAAGTGCGTACCAAACTCGTGACTTAAATATTCTCCCCCACGATCTAATCGTAAGAACTTTATTTTTCTGTCACGTTGATTCTCTACCTCATTCTGAAATTCCTTGAACTTTTCAAAGGTCTCAAACTTGTGTTTCATTAAGTAGACATACCCATATCTACTAAGTCATCAGTGAGGGTGAGAACATAACGATAGCCACAACGAGCCTCAACGCTCATTGGACCGCACAGATCAGTATGTATAATTTCCAATAAGTTGGTTGCTCGCTCCATTGTTCCGGAGAACGGAGTCTTGGTCATTTTTCCCATGAGGCATGGTTCGCACGTGTCAAATGATTCGAATCAAGAGACTCCATAAGTCCATCAGTATGGAGCTTCTTCATGCGTTTGACACCAATGTGACCAAGGTGGCAGTGCAACAGATATGTGGGACTATCGTTATCAATCTTACATCTTTTGGTATTCACGCTATGAATATGTGTAACATCACGTTCGAGATTCATTAAGAATAAACCTTTGACCAGCGGGGCATGACCGTAAAACATATCTCTCATATAAATAGAACAACCATTATTATCGGATTTAAATGAGTAGCCATCTCGCATTAAACAAGATCCAGATACAATGTTCATGCTCAAAGCTGGCACTAAATAACAATTATTGAGGTTTAAAACTAACCCCGTAGGTAAATGTAGAGGTAGCGTGCCGACGGCGACCACATCGACCTTGGAACCATTCCCGACGCGCATCATCACCTCTTCCTTCGCCAGTCTCCGCTTATTCTGCAGCTCCTGTTTTGAGTTACAAATATGAGCAACCGCACCGGTATCAAATACCCAGGAGCTACTACGAGTACTAGTAAGGTACACATCAATAACATGTATATCACATATACCTTTGGTGTTGCTGGCCTTCTTATCCGCTAAGTACTTGGGGCAGTTCCGCTTCCAATGACCGTTCCCTTTGCAATAAAAGCACTCAGTCTCAGGTTTGGGTCCGTGCTTTGGCTTCTTCCCGGCAACTGGTTTACCGGGCGCGGCAACCCCTTTGTCGTCCTTCTTGAAGTTCTTCTTACCCTTGCCTTTCTTGAAACTAGTGGTTTTATTGACCATCAACACTTGATGTTCCTTTTTGATTTCTACCTCTGCTGATTTCAGCATTGAAAATACCTCAGGAATAGTTTTCACCATCCCATGCATATTGTAGTTCATCACAAAGCTCTTGTAGCTAGGTGGGAGCGACTGAAGGATTCTGTCAATGACCGCCTCATTTGGGAGGTTAATTTCCAGCTGGAACAAGCGGTTGTGCAACCCAAACATTTTGATTATGTGCTCACTGACAGAACTATTTTCCTCCATCTTACAACTGTAGAACTTGTCGGAGACTTCATATCTCTCTCTAGCTTGGAAAACCATTTTCAGCTCTTGGAACATCTCATATGCTCCATGCTGCTCAAAACACTTTTGGAACCCCGGTTCTAAGCTGTAAAGCATGCCGCACTGAACGAGGGAGTAATCATCAACACGCGACTGCCAAGCGTTCATAACATCTTGGTTCGCTGGGACGAGTGCTTCACCTAGCGGTGCTTCTAGGACATATGCTTTCTTGGCAGCTATGAGGATGATCCTCAGGTTCTGGACCCAGTCCGTATAGTTGTTGCCATCATCTTTCAGCTTGGTTTTCTCTAGGAACGCGTTGAAGTTGAGGTTGACATGAGCATGGACCATTTGATCTACAAGACATTTTGCAAAGGTTTTAGACTAAGTTCATGATAATTAAGTTCATCTAATCAAATTATTTAATGAACTCCCACTCAGATAGACATCCCTCTATTCATCTAAGTGATAGATGATCCGAGTCAACTAGACCATGTCCGATCATCATGTGAGACGGACTATTCATCATCGGTGAACATCTCCATGTTGATCGTATCTTCTATACGACTCATGCTCGACCTTTCGGTCTCTTGTGTTCCGAGGCCATGTCTGTACATGCTAGGCTCGTCAAGTCAACCTAAGTGTTTTGCATGTGTAAATCTGGCTTACACCCGTTGTATGCGAACGTTAGGATCTATCACACCCGATCATCACGTGGTTCTTCGAAACAATGAACTTTCGCAACGGCGCACAGTTAGCGGGAACACTTTCTTGAAATTGTTATGAGGGATCATCTTATTTACTACCGTCGTTCTAAGCAAATAAGATGCAAAAAAACATGATAAACATCACATGCAATCAAATAGTGACATGATATGGCCAATATCATTTTGCTCCTTTGATCTCCATCTTCGGGGCGCCATGATCATCATCGTCACCGGCATGACACCATGATCTCCATCATCATGATCTCCATCATCGTGTCTCCATGAAGTTGTCTCGCCAACTATTACTTCTACTACTATGGCTAATGGTTTAGCAAAGAAGTAAAGTAATTACATGGCATTATTCAGTGACACGCAGGTCATACAATAAATAAAGACAACTCCTATGGCTCCTGCCCGTTGTCATACTCATCGACATGCAAGTCGTGATTCCTATTACAAGAACATGATCAATCTCATACATCACATATATTTCATTCATCACATCCTTTTGGACATATCACATCACAAGGCATACGCTGCAAAAACAAGTTAGACGTCCTCTAATTGTTGTTGCAAGTTTTTTACGTGGCTGCTATAGGGTTCTAGCAAGAACGTTTCTTACCTACGCCAAAACCACAACGTGATATGCCAATTTCTATTTACCCTTCATAAGGACCCTTTTCATCGAATCCGATCCGACTAAAATGGGAGAGACAGACACCCACTAGCCACCTTATGCATCTAGTGCATGTCAGTCGGTGGAACCTGTCTCACGTAAGTGTACGTGTAAGGTCGGTCTGGGCCGCTTCATCCCGCGATGCCGCCGAAACAAGATAAGACTAGTAGTGGCAAGTAAATTGACAAAATCTACACCCACAACAAAATTGTGTTCTACTCGTGCATAGAAACTACGCATAGACCTAGCTCATGATGCCACTGTTGGAGATCGTTGCAAAAAATAATTTTTTTCTACGCATCACCAAGATAAATCTATGGAGTCATCTAGAAACGAGAGAGATAGGAGTGCATCTACATACCCTTGTAGATCGCGAGCGGAAGCGTTCAAGAGAACAGGGTTGATGGAGTCGTACTCGTCGTGATCCAAATCACCGAAGATCCTAGTGCTGAACGGATGGCACCTCCGCGTTCAACACACATACGGAGTGGAGACGTCTCCCACGCCTTGATCCAGCAAGGAGGAGGGAGAGGTTGAGGAATAAAGCTCCAGCAGCAGCACGACGGCGTGGTGGTGATGGAGAGGCAGCACGACGGCAGGGCTTCGCCAAGCTTCTACGGAGGAGGAGAGGTGTTGGGGAGGGGATGGGCTGCGCCCTGGAGGTGTGTGTGCAGCCCTCTCCTCGCCCCTCTATTTATAGGGGGAGGAGGAAGGGGGCCGGCCCCCTCTAGATGAGATCTAGAGGCGGGGCGGCGACCAAGGGGGGGGGGGACTTGCGCCCCAAGCAAGAGGGGGCGCCCCCCTTAGGGTTTCCCCCCAACCCTAGGCGCATGGGCCCAAGGGGGGATGCTCCCAGACCTCTAAGGGCTGGTTCCCTTCCCACTACGGCCCATGAGGCCCTCCGAGAGAGGTGGACCCCTGGAACCCTTCCGGTGGCCCCGGTACAATACCGGTATGCCCCCGAAACTTTCTGGTGACCGTATTACAACTTCCCATATATAAATATTCACCTCGGGACCATTCTGGAACTCCTCATGACGTCCGGGATCTCATCCGGGACTCCGAAAAACATTTTGTAATCGCATAAAAGTCTTCCTAATAACCCTAGCGTCACCGAACCTTAAGTGTGTAGACCCTACGTGTTCGGGAATCACGCAGACATGACCGAGACAGCTCTCCGGTCAATAACCAACAACGGGATCTGGATACCCATGTTGTCTCCCACATGTTCCACGATGATCTCATCGGATGAACCATGATGTCGGGGATTCAAATAATCTCGTATACAATTCCCTTTGTCAATCGGTACGTTACTTGCCCGAGATTCGATCATCGGTATCCCAATACCTCGTTCAATCTCGTTACCGGCAAGTCACTTTACTTGTTACGTAATGCATGATCCCTTGACCAACCACTTGGTCACATTGAGCTCATTATGATGATGCATTACCGATTGGGCCCAGAGATACCTCTTCGTCATACGGAGTGACAAATCCCAGTCTCGATTCGTGTCAACCGAACAGACACTTTCGGAGATACCTGTACTGTACCATTATAGTCACCCAGTTACGTTGTGACGTTTGGTACACCCAAAGCACTCCTACAATACCCGGGAGTTACACAATCTCATGGTCTAAGAAACTGATACTTGACATTAGAAAAGCTTTAGCAAACGAACTACACGATCTTGTGCTATGCTTAGGATTGGGTCTTGTCCATCACATTGATGACCTACAAGTGTAGGGGATCTATAGTAGTCCTTTCGATAAGTAAGAGTGTCGAAACCAACGAGGAGCAGAAGGAAATGATAAGCAGTTTTCAGTAAGGTTTTCTGCAAGCACTGGAATTGTAGGTGACAGATAGTTTTGTGATAAGATAAATAGTAACGAGTAACAAGTAAACAAAGTAAATAAAGTGCAGCAAGGTGGCCTAATCCTTTATGTAGCAAATGATAAGCCTGGAAAACTTCTAATAATGATAAAGGAGCTCCCGAGGACACATGGGAATTATCGTCAAGCTAGTTTTCATCGCGCTCATATGATTCGCGTTCGGTACTTTGATAATTTGATATGTGGGTGGACCGGTGCTTGGGTACTGCCCTTACTTGGACAAGCATCCCACTTATACCCCTATTGCAAGCATCCGCAAATACAACAAAAGTATTAAGGTAAACCTAACCATAGCATGAAACATGTGGATCCAAATCAGCCCCTAACGAAGCAACACATAAACTAGGGTTTAAGCTTCTGTCACTCTAGCAACCCATCATCTACTTATTACTTCCCTATGCCCTCCTCTAGGCCCAATAATGGTGAAGTGTCATGTAGTCGCCGTTCACATGACACCACTAGAGGAGAAGACAACATACATCTCATCAAAATATCGAATGAATACCAAATTCACATGACTACTAATAGCAAGACTTCACCCATGTCCTCAGGAACAAACATAACTACTCACAAAGCATATTATGCTCATAATCAGAGGTGTAATAATATGCATTAAGGATCTGAACATATGATATTCCACCAAGTAAACCAATAAGTATCAACTACAAGGAGTAATCAACACTGGTAGCAACCCGCAGGTACCAATTTGTGGTTTTGGATACAAGATTGGATACAAGAGATGAACTAGGGTTTGAGAGGAGATGGTGCTGGTGAAGATGTTGATGGAGATTGACCCCCTTCCGATGATAGGATCATTGGTGATGACGTTGGTGATGATTTTCCCCTCCCGGAGGGAAGTGTCCCCGGCAGAACAGCTCTGCCAGAGCCCTAGATTGGTTCCACCAAGGTTCCGCCTCGTGGCGGCGGAGTTTCGTCCCGTAAGCTTGCCCACGATTTTTTCCAGGGTAAAAGCGATGATATAGCAGAAGATGGACATTGGAGGCCCACCAGGGGGCCCAGGATATAGGGGGCACGCGCTATAGGGGGGGGGGCGCCCCTGTCTCCTGGACAGGGTGTGGGCCCCCTGGTGTATTTCTGTCACTCAGAAATTCTTATTAATTCCAAAAAGTTGTTTCGTGGAGTTTCAGGACTTTTGGAGTTGTGCAGAATAGGCATCCAACGTTTTCTCCTTTTCGAGCCAGAATTCCAGCTGCCGACATTCTCCTTCTTCATGGTAAACCTTGTAAAATAAGAGAGAATAGCCATAAGTACTGAGATATATTGTGTAATAACAGCCCATAATGCAATAAATATTGATATAAAAGCATGATGCAAAATGGACGTATCACACATCATTCTCCTAATGATGTGATACCGTTATCAATGACATCCAATGTCCATAGTCAGGAAACCATGACTATCTGTTGATCAACGAGCTAGTCAACTAGAGGCTCACTAGGGATATGTTGTGGTCTATGTATTCACACATGTATCACTGTTTCCCGTTAATACAATTATAGCATGAACAATAGACAATTATCATGAACAAGGAAATATAATAATAATCATTTTATTATTGCCTCTAGGGCATATTTCCAATAGTTTATCCCCCTCTACTCTCTTGTAATGGATTGAGTTTTCCCTTTGAAGTTATCTTATCGGATTGAGTCTTTAAGGTTTTTGAGAACACTTGATGTATGTCTTGCATGGGATACCCATGGTGACAATGGGTATTCTATTGATCCACTTGATGTATGTTTTGGTGATCAACTTGCGGGTTTCGTGACCTTGGGAATCTATGCATAGGGGTTGGCACACGTTTTCGTCTTGACTCCCCGGTAAAAACTTTGGGGCACTCTTTGAAGTTCTTTGTGTTGGTTGAATAGATGAATCTGAGATTGTGTGATGCATATCGTATAATCATACCCACGAATACTTGAGGTGACATTGGAGTATCTAGGTGACATTAGGGTTTTGGTTTATGTGTGTCTTAAGGTGTTATTTTACTACAAACTCTAGGGCTGTTTGTGACACTTATAGGAATAGCCCAATGGATTGATAGGAAAGAATAACTTTGAGGTGGTTTAGTACCCTACAATAATATCTTCGTGTGTTCTCCGCTATTAGTGACTTTGGAGTGACTCTTTGTTGCATGTTGAGGGATTGTTATAATGATCTAATTATGTTATCCTTGTTGAGAGAACTTGCACTAGTGAAAGTATGAACCCTAGGCCTTGTTTCGAAGCATTGCAATACCGTTTTTGCTCACTTTTATTACTTGTTACCTTGCTGTTTTTATAATTTCAGATTACAAAAACCTATATCTACCATCCATATTGCACTTGTATCACCATCTCTTCGCCGAACTAGTGCACCTACACAATTTACCATTGTATTGGGTGTGTTGGGAACACAAGAGACTCTTTGTTATTTGGTTGCAGGGTTGTTTGAGAGAGACCATCTTCATCCTACGCCTCCCACGGATTGATAAACCTTAGGTCATCCACTTGAGGGAAATTTGCTACTGTCGTACAAACCTCTGCCCTTGGAGGCCCAACAACGTCTACAAGAAGAAGGTTGCATAGTAGACATCATCGACTACATGACACTTCACCATATTTGGGCCTAAGGGAATGCATCATGGAGTAGTTATTAGATGGTCGGTTGTGAGAGTGATAGAAGCCTAAACCCCAGTTTATGCGCTATTTTGTAAGGGACCGATTGGATCCAAAAGTTTAATGCTATGGTTAAAATTTATTCTTAATACTTTTCTCGTAGTTGCGGATGCTTGTGAGAGGGTAAATCATAAGTAGGAGGTTTTTTCAAATAAGAACAACACCTAAGCATCGGTCCACCCACATATCAAATTATCAAAGTACCGAACACGAATTAAGCCAACATGATGAAAGTGACTAGATGAAATTCCCGTGTACCCTCAAGAACACTTTGCTTATCATAAGAAACCGTTTTGGCCAGTCCTTTGCCTCAAAAGGATTGGGCTACCTTGCTGCACTTCTGTTACTACTATCATTACTTGCTTGTTAAAAGTTATCTTGCTATCATACTACTCCACTACTTACAATTTTGGCACTTGCAGATGATACCTTGCTGAAAACCACTTGTCATTTCCTTCTGCTCCTCGTTGGGTTCAACACTCTTACTTACCGAAAAGGCTACAATTGACCCCATATACTTGTGGGTCATCAGCCACCGATGATGATTCCCCCCTCCGGCAGGGTGCCGGAACAGGGTCTAGATTTGTTTTTTGTGGCTCCAGAGGCTTGCGGCGGCGGAACTTCTGATCTAGGGCAATTTTTGATGGTTTCTCTATTTATAGGAGTTTTTTGGCGTTGGTTTCACATGAAGATGGGCCTCAAGGTGAGCACAACCCATCGGGGCAAGCCAGGCCCCTCTGGCGCACCGTGGTGGGTTGTGCCCTCCTCGTGGCTATTCTGGCCCTCCCACGAAGCTTCTGGGGTCTCTTTTGTTCCAAAAAAACCGTCAAAAAGTTTAAGTTCATTTGGAGAACTTTCATTTCTGCACAAAAAACAACACCACGGTAGCTCTGCTAAAAACAACATCAATCGGGTTAGTTCCATGCAAATCATACCAAAACCATATAAAATTGTTGTAAACATGGCATGAATACTTCATAAATTATAGATACATTGGAGACGTATCAGGCAGTGATATGTCTCTAATGTATCTATACATCTATAACGTATCCATAATTCATGAAGTATTCATGTCATGTTTACAATAGTTTTATATGGTTTTGGTGCACCTTTATATTATTTTTATGGACTAACTTATTAATCTAGTGCCCAGTGCCAGTTCCTATTTTTTTGCATGTTTCTTGTTTCACAGAAAAACCATACCAAGCAAAGTCCAAACGTGACAAATTTTTATGGAGATTTATTTTGGGAGGAAGAATCAACGCAAGACGGTGCTCAAGGGGTCCACAAGGAAACATGGCGCGACCTACCCCCTGGCCGCGCCCCCTTTCCTTGTGGGCACGTCGTAGGTCGATTGGAGCCCTTCTTTTGCCGCAAGAATATAATTTAAGAATAAAAATCACCACAAAATTTTATCGCAATCGGAGTTACGGATCTCCGGGTATTTAAGAAATGGTTTCCAACCAGAAAGAGGGTTGTTAAACAGAAGAAAAACACAGAGAGAGAGATCCAATTTCGGAGGGGCTCCTGCCTTCCAAGAGCCATGGCAGCCATGGACCAGAGGTGAACCTCTCCTCCCATCTAGAGAGGAGGCCAAGTGAGGGAGTCCTGGATTAGGGGGTCCTCGGACAGCCGGATTATATACTTTGGCCGGACTGTTGGACTATGAAGATACAAGATTGAAGACTTCGTCTCGTGTCCGAATGGGACTCTCCTTTGCGTGGAAGGCAAGCTTGGCGATTGGGATATGTAGATCTCCTTCTCTATAACCGCTGTGTAACCCTTGCCCCCTCCGGTGTCTATATAAACCGGAGGGTTTAGTCCGTAGGACAACGACAATCAGAATCATATATAGGCTAGCTTCTAGGGCTTAGCCTCTACGATCTCGTGGTAGATCAACTCTTGTAATACTCATATCATCAAGATCAATCAAGCAGGAAGTAGGGTATTACCTCCATCGAGAGGGCCCGAACCTGGGTAAACATCGTGTCCCCAGCCTCCTGTTACCATTAGCCTTAGACACACAGTTTGGGACCCCCTACCCGAGATCCGCCAGTTTTGACACCGACATTGGTGCTTTCATTGAGAGTTCCACTCTGTCGTCGCGGTAAGGCTTGATGGCACACCTCGTTGTCAAGGACAACATCACCTCCGGGGGAGCCCTAGCCCTAGGCCAAACTCTCCGACTAGGCGGCTTCGTCATGACCACCCGAACGGCCGTCGCGCCGACGATGACTTCTCAGGTCATCAAAAACATCCTCCACGTCGATTCGGAACTTGCCAAACAGATGGATCCAATGGAGCTCCCTTCCCTTAATGAGCTCTTGGATCGCATCACTGCTCTGGGGGTGGCTACGGACTACGATCGGATTGGGCTTAAACCCGACCGAAGGGAGATTAACTCTCAGCCGGCCACCCATCAGATTGCGGTAGTGGAAGAGCAATGCGTTGATTCTTCCTCTATTTTAAGGACGAAATATGTCCGAATTCCCGAGCTCTCCAAGGCGGATAACCGTCTACGGGAGAACAGGTCCCAGGCTCCAAACTTAGAATCGGACGGTGGGCCAGAAAAATTGGGCAACATCCCGGAGTTCGAACTACCAAGATCGGAAACTCCTTTGCCCCTGGGTCTCAGATCGGGTCAGGGTTTGGACTTAAATCTACCCACCCACCCAGATTCAAGCAATCTTTCCCACATCAGACAAGAGCCCCAAGAAACAGTACATCACTACTGGGCCAGATTCCTCCTTGTGATGAACAAGGTCAAGGACTGTCGCGAGGAACACGCAATCTCATTCTTTTGCAAAATCTGCATGGACAAGGGGATCCTCAATGCTATAAATCACCTTGACATAGTATACTTTGCTGACTTGCCGACCATAGTACAGAAGTACCGCGCAATGGAAAGCGCCTGGAAGACCCAAACAAAATTTTGGGATACTCCGACTCTCACTAAACCCTCCGTCCGAATACTAAAAGGGTAAACTCTCGCAAGTCACCCGATTCAATTACCAAAAAACCAAGGCCCGCTGCAGGGCGTGGAACCGTATTGGAGGAATGGCTCAATGGGTCATGCAAAATTCACAGCACACCGGATACCATACCAACACATAGACTTAGAGCATGTTGGATACTCCGGCAGGTAGTGAAGAGCGGCGATGATCTCCTCATCAACCATACTGCAGATCAACATCCCGCCGAGAATAACAATACAGTACTAACAGTCTTCGAGACTTTCTCCTCAAATAATAGGCGCAAGCGAGCACTCCGCAGCCTCGCCGAAGTCTGCCACGTGGCAGCAATAAATCCATGGAACGACACTGCTATAACTTTCAATGCCAGTGATGAACCTCAATTTCGAACACTCCGGGCACCAGCCGGTTTGGTCCTTAGTCCAATCGTGGACTGCTTCCGGCTCACTAAAGTGCTCATGGACGGCAGAAGCGGATTAAACCTCATCTACGAGGAAACCCTCAATAAGATGGAAATAGACAAGAGCCGCATTGAGCGAAGCAGCACGACCTTCAGGGGAATCATCCCTAGTCGAGAGGCACGATGTGCGGGAAAAATCACACTGGATGTGGTATTCGGCATGCCAGAGAATTACAGGTCCGAAGAAATCACATTCCAAGTGGCCCCATTCAACAGCGGATACCACGCCCTCTTAGGGTGGGATGCATTCACGAGCTTTCAAGCTATACCCCATTACGGGTACATGAAGCTCAAAATGCCCGGGCCCAATGGAATCATCACTCTAGCTAGTGATCCGGACATTGCACTCCGCGCCGAAAATAAAACTACCGCGCTGGCCCTTGAGGCATTATCCGAAGCCCTCGCTGCCGAAGAACTAACCACACTGCGCTCCACATTGGATAGGGACGACATGATACTCGACAAAAGACCCAAGTCCACCTCCTTCAAACCAGCGAATGAGATAGTCAAATTCCAGGTCCACCCAACGGACCCTACAAAAACATCTTCCATTGGGACACAGCGGAACCCCACAATAGACGCCGAACTGCAAGAATTCTTGCATGAGAATTGGGATATCTTTGCCTGGCATCCTTCAGTCATGCCAAGCATCCCACGCAGGCTGGCCAAACACAGCCTAAACATACTGAAGGGATACAAGCCGGTCAAGCAGACTCTTCGGTGCTTCTCAGAACCTAAGTGACAAGCCATGGGAGAAGAGCTAGCCAAGCTACTTGAGGCTGGATTCATCAGAGAAATAAAACACCCGGATTGGCTAGCAAACCTAGTGATGGTACCAAAGAAGGACAAATTCTGGCGCCTATGTGTCGATTTCAAGGACCTCAATAAGGCTTGCCCTAAGGATCCCTTCCCCCTCCCCTGCATCGACCAAATCATCGACGCTACCGCAGGACACGACTTATTGTGTTTCCTCGACGCATACTCCGGATACCATCAAATCAAGATGGCGGAGTCCGACCAAGCCGCAACGGCATTCATCACACCATACGTCCCCTTCTGTTTCAATACCATGCCTTTTGGGCCAAAAAATGCCGGCGCAACCTATCAACACATGATTCAAACATGCCTGGAGAAGCAGATCATCAAAATAGTGGAGGCATACGTAGACGACGTGGTCATCAAAACTAGACATGTCGAATCTTTAATAGATGACTTGAGGCTTACGTTCGATAATCTCCGAACATACGACATCAAGCTCAACCCGGAAAAATGTGTTTTCAGCGTACCTGCCAGAAAGCTGCTAGGCTTCGTCGTTTCCAACAGAGGAATTGAAGCAAATCCGGCAAAAATTCGAGCTCTGTCACAGTTGGCTATCGCAACAGACCTCAAGCAAATCCAGAAATTAACTGGATGTGTGGCTGCCCTAAGCCGCTTTATCTCCCGATTAGGAGAAAAGGCACTACCTCTTTATCGCCTTCTTCGACGCACCGAACACTTCGAGTGGACGGATGCGGCCACGGCCGGACTAGAAGAAATAAAGGCCCTTTTGGCCAGCAACCCAATCCTGGCCGCGCCTAATACTGGCGAACCCATGCTGTTATACATAGCTGCAATACACCAGGTTGTAAGCACAGCGCTCGTCATCGAATGAGAAACGGACGGACATAAGTTCCCTCTTCAAAAGCCGGTATATTACGTGTCCACTGTCCTCACTCCATGCAAATCCCGGTACCCACACTATCAAAACATAGCATACATGATCTTCATGGCATCCCGGAAGCTACGACACTACTTTTAAGAGTGTTCGATCACGGTGGCCTCTGAAGTACCACTCAATGACATAATAAATAACCACGATGCCACGGGCCGGATTGCTAAATGGGCTATCGAGCTCCTTCCGTTCGACATAACATACAAACCACGGTGAGCCATTAAGTCGCAAGTACTGGCTGACTTTGTCCCCGAATGGACAGAAGTCGAACTCCCTAAGGAATACAGTGCATAGTCCAATTGGATCATGCACTTCAATGGCTAAGATGCTGGCCGGATTGGGAGCGGGTGTTGTCCTGACATCCCCCACCAGAGACACAGTCCAATACGTACTCCAAATACTATACACAGACTCCAACAATGCAGCCGAATATGAGGCTCTGTTGCATGGTCTTCGAATGGTAGTCTCCATGGGCATCCAATGCCTAGAAGTGCGCGGGGACTCGAACCTCGCAATATCACAGATAAATGGAGACTTTGATGCTAAGGATCCGAAAATGGTGGCCTACCGTAATGTCGTCCTCAAAATGTCAACTCGGTTCGAGGGGCTCGAATTCCACCATGTGGTACGAGAAAACAATCAAGCGGCGGATATCCTCGCCCGCATTGGCGCTAAACGCGACCCCGTCCCACCTAATATCTTCTTGGAAAGGCTGTTGTGGTATGGGAAGGGGAGACCGGCAATACCAGTCTGGATCTGAATATAACCCCAGATTCTGAACCATCTGACGTAATCAGAGGCTCTGCCATCCACCTTCGGCCCACGAGATCATGGCTGTCATCGCCCCGTGGACCGAGCCCTTCTTAGCCTACCTAAATAGGCAAGAGCTCCCTGTGGACCAAAATGAGGCACGTTGCAATGTGCGGTGCTCCAAGGCCTACAAAGTCAATGAGGGAGAGCTTTATAAGAAAAGAGCCACCGGAGTGCTCCAAAGATGCATCTCCGAAGAGAAAGGGTGGCAGCTCTTGGCTGAAATCCATGCCGGACTCGGCGGCCACCACGCCGCAGCTCGGGCACTTGTAAGCAAGGCCTTCCGTACATGTTTTTACTGGCCGACAGCCCGGGCAGATGCACATGACCTTGTCCAACATTGCATCGATTGCCAAGTTTTCGCCAATCAGAGCCATCTACCCCCTACCGCTCTCCAAACAATCCCCATAACTTGGCCCTTCACGGTGTGGGGGCTTGATATGGTCGGACCCCTTAAAGGGGGAAGCCATAATAAAAAATACTTATTGGTCATGGTGGACAAATTCACCAAATGGATAGAAGCCAAACCAGTTAAAACGGCCAAATCCAGACCAGTGATAGACTTCATATCAGGGGTTGTGCACCATTACGGTGTCCCCCACAGCATCATCACTGACAATGGCTCAAATTTCATAGCCGATGAGGTAAAAACTTGGTGCGGCAATATGGGCATTAAGCTCGATTACGCCTTTGTCTATCACCCCCAAACAAACGGTCAAGTCAAACATGCAAATGGTCTTATCATGAGCGGCATCAAACCCAGACTAGTGCGATCCTTGAAGGAATCAGATACACACTGGGTCGAGGAGCTCGACTCCGTACTATGGGGGCTGTGGACCACGCCAAATCGCACCACCGGATACACACCATTTTTTATGGTGTACGGCGCAGAGGCAGTACTACCCTATGATATAATTCATGACTCACCTCGCGTGCGCATGTACGAAGAGAGAGAAGCCGAGCTAGATCGGCAGGACAACTTAGATGCCCTGGAGGAGGAGTGTGACGTTGCAAAAGCCCGTTCCGCATTCTATCAGCAGCAGTCTCAAAGGTATCAAAGTAGAGTAGTACGGGCCAAAACTTATAACATTGGCGAACTCGTTCTATGCCTACCGGAGAAGAAGGACAAGCTCAAGCCCAAGTGGGAGGGTCCCTTTATCATTGATAAAGTTCTCACCAGAGGAGAGGAGCGTATCATCTGCATAATGCATCAGACAACAGACTCACACCGAACCCATGGAACGCGGCCAGACTCTGAAGATTCTACGCCTAGTGCCGAACTCAGTGTTCGTCTCCTTACCTACGCCTTTTTAATTGTGTCCTCCTTTTTTATTTCTTTTCCTCTTTTTTCTTTTTACACACAAAGCCCTAAATGCTTTATGGATGCTTCGATCGCTCCGGCTGCACTATGCGTGCTCAATATACCTGGGGGCTTCCTATACAGAAGCTTAATATAATCATTTTCATGGTTCTATGGCCACCACATATGCATCACCTTTCCATATGTGCCTTTCTTCACCATTATATGCATCGATATGACTTCATTTTTGGCCATGCTGGGTTGCCTGGCTCTTGTGTTTATGCCCTATGTTCCCGTTAATTCAGCTAGTGCATAAGGGAAGCACCTCTGCGATTGTTACTGCCGGGTCAGCCGGATGTGTACCTCAGACTGGGTGAAGCCGAAAGCTAGAGTCCTTACGGGAATATTCGGTCGGTGAACAAAAGATGTTTTTTATCTATTACAACATAAATCCCCAGATGTTTTGTATTCTGCGTCTCTGTTCGCAGTTCGGACATGCACATTATTGTATGCGTACCCAGGGAAAGGAACCCTTAATGGAACTATTCTCTCTGGAAGATGTTTCTTACTAACCATGTAATATAATATAACTAGTTGGGTACTTGTCTGTTCAAGAACTTATGACCCCTACGCCTGGTTTCCACGTGTACCCCGGTTTTACATAACCGAGCGGGTATTCGGATACAGTTCGGACTGTCAGGTCCGGAGGCTGAAGCGAAAAGGTCCACCAAGATAAATGATTTACAATCCGGCTAGGGACTACATACGTCCACTGAAGTACATAGTCACTTAGGCTGGCTAAATTCTTCTTCTATACCATCCAAAAGGCTGTCTAGCCTACAATCCTGTTGGGAATACTTTACAGCTAATTCTACTTGGTCATATACTAGACTTACTGGGATTTCTTTCCCATATGGGCCCACCGGTCCGACCTCGGCCATATGGTTCGGGTCAGCCTTGGCGTATGGCCTCTTTACCATGGCCCAGGCTTCCCTTGCACCTTGTCGGCAGGCTGATATCTTCTATAATCGGAAGTGCCGCCGTGCTCCCCGGAGCATCTCTACAAGCTCTCCCATGCTTCCTGGCTGGGAGGCGGACGGCCACAAGGCCTGGGTAATACCCTGCATCACCTGCCAAACTCGTTGGTGCAGCTGTGAAAGTTCATGTAGAAGATCGCCTACAGATCCAGGCATCTCCTCTTCAGGACGGCCTGTCAGCATACCTATAGACATAACACTGTTAACTCATTTCTTCGCCGAATGGTAATAAGGTTCACTCAGGCACTTACTATAAATGCCACGTCGAAGCCTCTTATTCTCCTTCACGGAGTCAGCAAGCTGGGCCCGAACATCTTTTAATTCGACGCCCAGCCAGGTATTGGCATATTGGAGATCATTTTTCTCTTGCCTAACCCGTGTAAGCACACGCTCGCCAACCTCTATCTGTCGTTGAGCCTGCGGCTCATCCTCTCGTACGATCTCTGGATTCGCTCCGGGATTGTCTGCAGAATCTATTGTTAGATTTGCACCCATGCCGAATACTAATTGGTATACATATATACGTTCTCTTTAACCAGGAGAAGTATTACCAGATGGGGCCTTCTTGGACTCCTCCATGCTGGCCATTGCGGCACTCAGCTGGGCTTTGCGCACCTCCAGCTCTATTGACAGATGGGAATTCTTATCCGCAAGAACATGTGCATACAATGATCCTTAAATCAGTTGTGCCAACTGTGTCAAGTCTCAGGGGTTACTGATATACATACTTATCAAATTTTCTTACCTGTATATCCTTTACATACTGGGTTGTCGCTTTGGCAAGTCCATCTTGAGCAGATCAGATGTACGCATCCCCTGAATTGAAGGCATTGAACGCCTATTCGGGAAAAATACCATCGCAGAGTATGGCCCCTCTGTGCCGGTGATTCATGACACTCTCCACTTCGGAATTCATAGCGGAGATTCTGTTCGCATCCTCTGTAGGAGGATAGTTCGGCATTGTCCCCACATTAACCTCCACTCGTGAGGCCTGTTCTGGAATCCGGCTCGCGGAGGCGTGGCCGGCAGGGTCTCCGGATATAGTCCGGTGACTACTCTTTCTGCCAGGACATAATGGACGCTGTTACATTTCAAAGATGATAATCATGTAGCAAGTTTTAAATTATACCTCTGCGATGGCGTCCCAATCCTAACCGCGTTCCTCTTAAGCCTGCCTGGCCTGGGTGCCCTTCGCTGATGAGCCCCCATGGGCTCGGCGCGGCGTCCCGATAGCCATTTCTATAAAAGTACAATATATGTGCATAAGCTATGGCATAAAGAAGGAATCCTTCTCGGAAGTTAGGACTTTGGCTTTACTTATGTGTGATACAGGGAGCAGTCCGGGATAATCAGCGATGATGGCCACCAAGGTGCCGTCACAGCTTGCCTGGTAAACTGTCCCATCAACAAGCTCCACAGATATGTCTGGATCTTCTTCAAGTCCGGGGTCAAGAGCTCGGTTAGGGTCCTCTAGCTGCAGAGATGGGATGTTGAACTCTTTCACGACCTTTTTCTGTTCCTGCTATGAAATAGCAAGGTAAATAATTGTGACAAGGGATGCAAGAATGAATAGAGTTGAGTAAAGGATGACAGCTTACCCAGCTTGGGGGGCTGTACATGGAAAATCCATCCCGTGGCTTAATACGGAGGAGCTCCTCTTCTTCTCCTTTGTCCAAATCGGACAATATTCTCGCCAGAGCGGTGGCGGAGTCCGGACCTTTACGACCGCAGTGGGTGGCATCGTCTTCTCCATTGAAGTGCCACATAGGTTTCCCCGATATTGAAGTGGCTGCACCCCCCGCATTATGCATATTGACATAACTTCGATTATTGTCAGTCCTGATTGGGCCAGTATTTTTATCCTACCCATCAGCTAGAGGACTTCTCTGTTATCTTCCTCCTGGGGGCTCCGGGGGCGCCAGCTTTGGCGTTTCTTCAGCGGAGCATTAGTAAACTTAGGAAGGCCCGTCCGGATTGGGTCCCGAAGGGGAACGTCCTCTACATAAAACCACTCCAAAGGCCAGTCTTCGGATGCCTTTTATGGAGTGCCGGACAAGTATCCGGTCTGGGTGATGTGCCATATTTCGGCTCCGCCCACTTGATATATAGATCCCTCTTGATTACGAGGGACGAGGCAGAATAGCCTCTTCCATAGCTCGAAATGAGCCCCGCAGCCCAGAAATAGCTCGCAGAGGGCAACATAACCTGCGATGTGCAGTACGGAGGCAGGGGTGAAATTATGCAGCTGGAGGCCATAGAACTCCAGGAGCCCATGGAGGAACGGGTGGATTGGAAACCCGAGTCCCCTCAGTAAATATGGGACAAGGCATACCTGCTCCCCCTGAGATGGGTTAGGAAAGCTCTCTGCTTGCTCCCCGCCATTATAGGTGGCTAGTCCGGCTCGTACGGGACCATGTATGCAGGTGGAAGAAACTCCTGGGTCTGGAACTCTACTAATCGGCTATGGGGGACAGAACACTTTTCCCAATCGCTTGGCTTAGAGCTAAGGGTGCGAGAGGAGGAGCTGCGGTGACCGGCCATGATGGAATGGTTTTTTCCGGGCGCACTCTGTTGAATGCTTGCTGGGGGGAAGATGGTGTGATTTGGATCTGAGGATCCTCGTCTCTTCAAATAGACGGTTTGTTTACAGGGTTAGGGTGGAAAATGTAAAAATGCCCTGACTTATCGTATTCACTTGACACGTGGAGGTAGCCATTATTGAAGCACAGAAGCCAATGAGTACAACATTGATGGGAAGCCGAACACTGTTTGCTACAACAGGTACTCTAGATTTGTAGAAGAACCCGCCTTGCAATGCCGAAGACAATTTGCACGCCGGACTCGTCGTCATTGAAGCCTGGTTCGGGGGCTACTGAGGGAGTCCTAGATTAGGGGGTCCTCGGACAGCCGGATTATATACTTTGGCTAGACTGTTGGACTATGAAGATACAAGATTGAAGACTTCGTCCCGTGTCTGGATGGGACTCTCCTTTGCATGGAAGGCAAGCTTGGTGATTCAGATATGTAGATCTCCTTCTCTGTAACCAACTCTGTGTAACCCTAGCCCCCTCCGGTGTCTATATAAACAGGAGGGTTTAGTCCGTAGGACAACGACAATCAGAATCATAGGCTAGCTTCTAGGGCTTAGCCTCTACGATATCGTGGTAGATCAACTCTTGTAATACTCATATCATCAAGATCAATCAAGCAGGAAGTAGGGTATTACCTCCATCGAGAGGGCCCGAACCTGGGTAAACATCGTGTCCCCAGCCTCCTGTTACCATTAGCCTTAGACGCACAGTTCGGGACCCCCTACCCGAGATCCGCCGGTTTTGACACCGACTCCAAGCAAGCAGAAGAATGAGGAGGGCTCTCCCCCTCTCCCCCAGTGGCACCGGAACGCCGCCAGGGCAATCATCGTGACGACGATCTATACCAACAACTTCACCACCGTCAACACTAACTCCTTTCCCTCCATGCAGCGGTGTAAACTTTCTCTTCCATTGTAATCTCTACTTAAACATCGTGCTTTATGCCACATATTATTATCCAATGATGTGTTGCCATCCTATGATGTTTGAGTAGATTCGTTTTGTCCTATGGGTTCATTGATGATCGTGATTGGTTTGAGTTGTATGTGTTATTTTTGTGCTGTCCTACGGTGCCCTCTGTGTCACGCAAGCATGTGGGATTACTGCTGTATGGTGTTGCAATACATTCATAATTCACTTATAGTGGGTTGCGTGAGTGACGGAAACACAAACCTGAGTAAGGAGGTTGTTACGTATGGGAGTAAAGAGGACTTGTTACTTAATGCTATGGTTGGGTTTTACCTTAATGATTTTTAGTAGTTGCATATGCTTGCTAGAGTTTCAATCATAAGTGCATATGATTCAAGTAGGGAAAGTATGTTAACTCATGCCTCTCCTGTTGTGAAACGTAGTAGAAAACAAAAAATTTGCCCTACGATCACCCAGGAACAATATGAAGATGCATAACAGGTTGTGATCAACATTGTTACCGACTCTGGGAGTGTAGCGGAAGTAGATGACCTGATGTAGATCGTACTTGGAGTCGATCGAACGTTGATGACGATCCCACGAACCGCCACGAATGATCCCTCGAATGAAAGACCTAAAGCATAACCTCTCTACTTGGTTGTGAGCGTACAATCTTCACAATCCGGCAACGCTTTGCCTCCAGAGCTAATTGTCTCCAGAGAATTAGAGGGATGAGATTAGAACCACACGAGGCTTCTAATTGTGAGGATTAGAGGTGTCTAGGGCTAGATCTAATTAGTCAACTAGGACCAATAAGAACTAGAACTAGACCAACTAGAGGTGGCTCAAAAACTTGTGTCTTTTGGGGCTAACCCTGCTCCTCTATTTATATGGGGTCGTAACTTGGGGAGAGGGCCTCCCCAAAATCGGTTTGGAACGCAAGGAAGAGTCCTACTTGCCTTCTTTTATTCCAGCACCGGACGCCACGGTTCTCGGTGTCTGGCCCAGACGCTTGGGTCCATGGCATCTGGTCCCAGATGTAACACCCCGGGATCATGCTATAGTAACCACTCACTAATGATGCCATGTCATCATGATTACTGTTGCTAATCTTGTGTTAGATCAGAACCAATCCAAATTCAAATTTGAATTAAAGTCAAACAGTAAAACTTTTCAAATGTCAAATCTAAAATGTTCAAATTGTAGCAAATAAATCATAGATGATTATGGTGGTAAAACCACATTGTTATGAAATGTTTAGATACTCCAAATTAAATAGAACATTAGCCATAGTCAATAGTTAAATGCCTTTTACAAAATATAAAATAATAAACTTTTTTTTGGTGCCCAAGATATAGTGGCATTAGCATAAGTAGTAATACTATTTTTAGGAACTAAGATCATAATTATAAAATCTAAAAATAAAGAGAAACTAAAAATAAAGCAGTAAAAGAAAATTTAAGAAAAACAAAATAAAAAAAAGGAAAAAGTGCCCCTGGCCCAACTGGGCCACGGCCCAACTGGTCGCACACCCAACCGGCCCACCCTGGTCCACCTAACCCCCACTAACCCCCGCTACCCCGTAACTAGGGCTGGAATTCAAGCCGAGTCGAGCCGGCTCGACTCGACTCGCTAGAGCTCGTTTCGTTAACGAGCTAGCTTGACTCGACTCATTATTATAATGAGCCCAAATCCAAGATTGGCTCGACTCGTATAACTCGCGAGCTGGCTCGTTTAGCTTGTTAAGCTCGTTGAAGATATGAACATAAAACCGTCAAATATTATAAAAATGATCACGCATATTTAAACATATATATCACTAACAATAGTAATTTCCTTGTAACGCATGAGTCTCCTAGGCGGTTGGGCCTTCAACGGCTAGGCCTTGTGTTGTGCGCCTAGGACATAGGGTGTTGAGTGGCTGATCTTTTTTTTGTATTGGGAGTGGATGATGTTTTGTACCGAGCCTAACGAGTTACACAAGTACTCGTGAGATTGGCTTGTTTAACTTGGTCTATAAACGATCTTAAACTAAAGCTTGGCTCGACTCGTTATTCTTCGAGTTCGAGTCGATTCGAGCCGAGTCACGAGCTACTTGTTTAGCTCATGAGCTTCGAGCTTTTTTTTCAGCCCTACCCGTAACCCTAGCCCCGCACGACCCACACGCCCCCCGCGCCCCCACTCCCCCCTCTGCCTTTCCCTCGATCTGGATTGGGGGTAGGCAACCGCTGCCCCCGGCGCCTTGCCGCTCACCACCCCTCGCCGGCTACCCCGATCCCGTCCCCCTCGGTCCCCGACACTGCCCGTTGCCCGGCCCCGCCCCCATCGCCAAGTCGCCCTGGAGCCGCCCCAACACCATTGCTCGCCACTTCCTCGCCACTACTTTGCCGGTCGTCCCCGTCCGCCTCGGCCACCACCACCACCACCGCATCAGCCCACCTCTCCAACGCCACTCCGATCGTCCCGAGCTCTCCACCGACCTTCTCCCAGTGAGCCATGTCCGTTCCCCTCTTCCCCGTCGATCCCGTCGTCGATTGGCGCTGCCCCGCTTGCACCCGAAGCCCACGACGACCTCGCGCTCACCGAGCCGCCCCTGGCTGCGTCCGCGCACGTCGGCCACGCCCCGGAACTCCAGCCTCGCACGATGGCCATCCCCTGGCCGTGCGCCCTGTGCCATGCCCTGCGCCACTGGCTGCTGCCCGCCGCACCCGCTCTGCCCGACCTCGCGCTCGTGTCCTGTGCGCCCTTGCCCTGGCCGCGCCTCGCACCTACTGCCGCTGCTCGCTCTTGCCACCGCCTCCACCGGCCGCTAGCTCTGGCAACGCCGCCCCGCACCCTATCCCCGCTCACCCCTGCTGGCCGTGCTGCCCGCCGCGGTGCTCTTCGCGCCGGTCACCATTGCCTCCCACCGCCGCTCGCCACGTGCCGCCTCCCTCTTGTCACTGCAGCCACCGCCGCCCTGCTGTTGTCGTGCCGTGCCGCCCGCACTAGCCTCCCCGGGCCGCCTGCCGCTGACCGCGGCTCCGTCGCACCCATGCCAGCCGACTGCACCGCCCGCGTCTCGCTAGTGGGCGGGCTGCGGTTTTGCCCACATCCACGCCCGCTCGCCTAGCGCCCAGCGCCCTGTAAGGCCCTTGGGGCCTATGACTAATGGGCCCCACGCCCCAAAAAAAAGAAAAAGAAAATAATTAATTAAAACTTAATTAAGACGGTTTAATTAACCTTATCACTTAGTTAATCTAATTAACTATATTTTAGTTAGTCTGTGTCAATGACAGTGGGACCCATGGGCCAGTTTGACTAGTGAACGGTCAGAGTTGACCGATGATGTCATGATGATGTCATAAAATGATTTTCGAATTAAATTAATTCTCTTAATTCTAAAACGACTAAAAACTTTAAAAATTGATATAAAATAAACCATATCTCAGATGAAAATACTTCGTACATGAAAGTTGCTCAGAACGACGAGACAAATCTGAATACGCATCCCGTTCATCAGCCACATGTCCCTAGCATAGCGAACCTGCAACATTTCACCTCTGGTTCATTTGTTTGAAAACACGAAACACCGGGGATACTTTCCCGGATGTCCCCCCCCCTTCGCCGGTATCACCCATCCTTGCGTTAGATCACCCCTGGCACCGCATATTGCCTTGTTATATTTTGGGATGCTCTGTTTTCTCCATATTTACTGTTTCTCCCCCCTCTTCTTCTCCGGTAGACCCCAAGATCGACGCTGATGCCACTGAGTACGACTACGATGTTGACGACCCCTCCTTCTTGCTAGAGCAACCAGGCAAGCCCCCCTTGATCACCAGATATCGCCTATTCCTTCCCTCTACTGCTTGCATTAGAGTAGTATAGCATGTTACTGTTTCAGTTAATCCTATTCTGTTGCATAGCTTGTCATAGTTGCTACAGTTGTTGATACCTTACCTGCAATCCTAAATGCTTAGTATAGGATGCTAGTTTATCATCTATGGCCCTACATTCTTGTCCATCTGCCATGCTATACTATCGGGTCGTGATCGCTCGGGAGGTGATCACGGGTATATACTATACATACATACTATTTAGATGGTGATCACGGGTATATACCACGACAGCGACTGAGTGGCGCGTCCCGGTTAGACCGCGTAACAGAACTTCCTTTGTAATGGAGGTTGCTAGGTCTGCTCACCGGCCGCGTACGCAACTTGTAGGTGTGCAATGGGCAATGGTCCCAGACCCCTGCGCGCATAGGATTTAGACCGGTGTGATGACCTCTCTGTTGTGCCTAGGTAGGGCGGTGACGTTTTGATCTTCCGAGGCCGGGCATGACCCAGGAAAGTGTGTCCCGCCAGAGGGATTGAGCATGTTGGGAAATGTGGTGCACCCCTGTAGGGAAGTTGATCTATTCGAATAGCCATGTCCGTCGGTAAAAGGACGACCTGGAGTTGTACCTTGACCTTATGACAACTAGAACCAGATACTTAATAAAACACACCCAGACAAGTTCCAGAGATAACCCGGTGATCACTTTCCCACAAGGCGATGAGGGGAGGATCACCGCGTAGGATTATGCTATGCAATGCTACTTGGAGAACTTCAATCTACTCTCTTCTACATGCTGCAACATGGAGGCTGTCAAAAGCATAGTCTTCGATAGGACTGGCTATCCCCCTCTTATTCTGGCATTCTGCAGTTCAGTCCATCGATATTGCCTCTTTACACATATACCCATGCATATGTAGTGTAGATCCTTACTTGCGAGTCCTTTGGATGACTACTCACGGTTGCTTTGCTCCCTCTCCCCCCTTTTCCTCTTTTTCTCGGTTGCCGCAACCAGACGTTGGAGCCCAGGAGCCAGACACCACAGTCAATGACGCCTCCTACTACACTGGAGGTTCCTACTACTACATGCAGGCCGCTGACGACGACCAGGAGTAGTTTAGGAGGATCCCAGGCAGGAGGCATGCGCCTCTGTCAATCTGTATCCCAGTTTGTGCTAGCCATCTTATGGCAACTTGTTTAACTTATGTCTATACTCAAATATTGTTGCTTCCGCTGACTCGTTTATGTTCGAGCACTTGTATTCGAGCCCTCGAGGCCCCTGGCTTGTAATATGATGCTTGTATGACTTATTTGACTTTTAGAGTTGTGTTGTGATATCTTCCCGTGAGTCCCTGATCTTGATCGTACACATTTGTGTGCATGATTAGTGTATGATTGAATCAGGGGCGTCACAAGTTGGTATCAGACTTGACTGCCTGTAGGAATCCCCCTTCCACACTCCTTGGCCGAAGTCGAGTCTAGTCACTACAAAACTTTTACTAACATGGCTGTGGGTCTTATGGGCCCACGTTGCCATTTGGGTGGTATTAGGATCTTTTACTCCTCGACCTTTACTCTGGGACTCTGATCTATCCTCTATTCCGGTTAAATGATTTTACTAACACCGACTCTAGGTTCTCGTAACTACTTCCTCTCGGAGGGCCCTCACTCCAAATGATTGCTTAGTGCACCAGAAGATTTCGAAGATACTCTACGATGTTCTCCCGAGACACTTGTGCCCACCGCCCTTACAAAATCCCTAACATTGTTATATCCTTATGGATAACTGCACACACCTTCCATTCTTACATTTAATCCCATTGATGTTGTTATTACAAGATGCCCTGAACTGCTCTCCGTTGCTCCGACAATCCTTTGAGCTTACTTATACGTCTCCAACGTATCTATAATTTTTGATTGTTCCATGCTATTATATTACCTGTTTTGGATGTTTATGGGCTTTACTTTACAGTTTTATATCATTTTTGGGACTAACCTACTAACCGGAGGCCCAACCCAAATTGTTTTTTTCCTATTTCAGTATATCGAAGGAAAGGAATACTAAACGGAGTCCAAACGGAATGAAACCTTTGGGAGAGATCTTTTCGGAACAAACGCAATCCAGGAGACTTGGAGTGGACGTCAAGAAGCAGCCGAGGCAGCTGACGAGGATACAGACCAGGGGTAGGGTCATAGGCTCAACCCGTACACCCTACCCAAGGTCACTATCCTGGAAGATGAAAAGACTAAGAGTCAACAGAAGAGCTCTAACTCCATACGTCGAGTGAAATCCACTCGACGGTAACATCACTCGACGGTCATTACCTACCGTCACTCGACCACAAGGAAGATCACTCGACCATATTGAAGATCAATAGTCAGGAGGACACGCAACGGCCAGATATTTACTCCCCCGTCTTCAATAGCATTAAGACTACTTACTGCTGGCGTTACCAGTAACGCTCCTACTTATGTACATTAGTTCCCTTGTAATGAGGGCGGGCTGGGGTCCTGGCACACTCTATATAAGCCACCCCTCCCCTCTGGCACAAGGGTCCGCACTCTTTGTAAGACAACACACATGATCCAATCGACCGCCTCCGGGCACCGAGACGTAGGGCTGTTACTTCCTCAGAGAAGGGCCTAAAATCGTAAAACTCGTGTGTACACCTTCACCATAGCTAAGATCTTGCCTCTCCATACCCACGCCCTTTTCTACTATCAGGTTTAGAACCACGATAGTTGGCTCCCACCTTGGGGCAGGTGTCTTAGCGACTTATTGGTGAAGTTGCAAGTTTTTCTGATCACCATCATCATGGTTTTCGGTGGCGGATTGGCTGAGGGCCGCGAGATCCGCCTCGGCGCTCGTTTTCGTCGCCGATGACTCAGCGTGGCTCCAAGAAGCTCCCCTGGACACCGAGGCGCTCCCCGTCTGAGGGGCGACGCACTTCCATGCGTGCGTTCGTGGCGTTCTTCTTCGGCAGCCGTGTACTCAATATCAGTAGGCTCCAACGATGTTTTCTCCCCCCGCTGTACGCCGCCGCAAGCGATCTGGTCGATCGCGGCTTCAGCGGTGGGTGAAACATGCGGTGGCTCGGCAATCGACCACCCATCAAGTCGCGGCAATCGAGCCTGACGAAACTCTCCACGGCCTGTTCGACCTGTCGATTGGCTCCGCGGAGACCGCATACGAATGCAATAGCAGTGATCCTGCGGCCGAAGTCTTGATGGTCGACGGGCCTCGCAGCCCACCTGGTTTCCGCCGCGAAGATGGCAGAGATGGAGGCGGCGATCCGTCGCATGCCCACGAGGAATACTGACCCGAACCCCTCTCCTCTCAGCAGAGGGAAGAACTTCGTCGCTGCAATATGGATGCACTCCACACACCCATCGTAGGGGAAACCCCCGAGGCTCGGGCCTTGGAGGAGGTATGCTTAGCTAATCTAGCTAAGCGCACTCGACTGGATAACCTCCAACGGGCTCTCGACGAGCGCGCTCAGGAGTGGATCCATGAATCCAGTCGACGGCAACTCTTCCCACCTCCACCTAAGGTATACCGCACTCCGATTCAGAATCTCACAGCCGCAGCCCGCATAGCGGAGTCGATCCATGTGACACCCCAAAAATTTGGCCTTGTTTTATTAAGTTAAAATTTTGCCAGGAATTAAAACTTGGGATTTCTGAGCTCCATTTTAATTTTTAAATCATTTCCTTCCCTGTTATGATGAGTTTTTCCCAAAGAGAAAAGTTTTCAAATATGTTATTGGACTTGTTTAACCTCTCAAGAAAAACTTTCCTTTTTTTCAGTGTAACTAATTTACTAATTTAATTGCTTGATCTTTATTTTCTTGAAAATGGTTTTTCAGGGTTAAATGGCCATATTTGAACTGCAACCATTTGATAGATTCACTTAAAATTTCCACAAAAATTTGGACATGTCATGTGAAGTTTTTAAATCACTTTTATGCAAAAATATATTTCATTCACTAAATATTTTCAGCCCTACTCTCAATTTTTCTTCTCTGGTCCAGAGTGCATTTTGCACTACAACCTATTTAAATATTCATTTAAAACTTCTACCAAAATTAAGGGAGGTCAGTAGGAGCCTATTATCCCTCTTTGTGCAAAAACCTAATTATGTTCTTTGAAAAAATTGAGTGAATCAGCTTCATCTTCATTCTGGACCAACTTGTTGGTTTGTGCAGCAACCATGTTTTTGCTTGCTCTTTAGCCCTTGATTATTTCTCCTACTTGTAGTCCCCCATGTTAAACCCTTAAGTCCAGGAGCATGCACCTTTTGGATCATTTTTGGTTCATGAAATAATGTCATTTATTTCCTGTCCAGAATTGTAGTTTTGTAAAACTTGCACTAACAAGTTTCTTCTTTTGTCCAACTAACACCACCTCTCTCTCTTTCATCCACAGAGACACTGATCTGGAGATTTTAGCCACTCCAAGAAATGCCTAAGTGCCCTTGGCATTTTGTCAAACACCTGGTGTGATTGGCCAGTTTTGACATGTTTTTGTCTTTGCATTGTGACCTTGCACCTCGGATCATACTAGCATGTCCACTAGGATTCCAGTTGCTCCTAACCTAGGTCTGTTAATTGCCAGTCTCAACAAAGCTCTGTAGCATGCTCTGGCATTTCGTCGAGCACACCCAGTGCGTGAACTGGACGCGCCCAGAGCGCGCATATTGCACGATGCCGCGCCCGAGCCGACACACTGGCCCCTGGCTTTGGCCCACACGGCAGCACCTCGCCACGCACTCCCCGCCTCGCAGCATCGCACCAAACCACCCTGGCACGCTACAGCGCCGCCGCCAGGGCGTTCTTGGCGGAACTCCGGCGTCGGCAGTGCGCCTCTGCCACGGGCAGCGCCGCCCAAGCCTCGCCCGCTCGCCATCTGGCCCCTGGAACAGCGCGTGCTCATCCGCGAGTGTGTCGGCTAGCTCTCGTCGACGCCACGTTCCCTTGCAGCTACAGAACGACGGTTCGCCGGCCGCCCTTATCCACCGCCGTGGAACCGACCTTGGCGTGCTATAAATGGACACCCCGAGCCCCTCTGAGCACGCACAAGACCTCATGCTACCCCCATGGCGCTCCCCTGCCTCGCATTCGACCCGGGGAGGTCTCCTTCCTCATCTCCGGCAACTCCTGCCGCCGCCACCGCCCGGCTAATCCGGCACCTCCAGTACCCCCCCCTCTACGTTCTCTTCAACAGGAACTTCCTCATCCTCCCATGAACCTTTCCCACTACTTGATTTGGATCGGGAACCATCGCCGCCACAAAGTCACTTCGCCACCGAAGCTTTCCTCCGCCGCGGAGCTCGCTGCCGGCAGCTCCCTCCACCTCCGACAACCCCACGACCACCGGGAGGACCGCCCCGGCCGTGCGGATCCATCCCTACCCTCTGGAGCCCGCGAGGAGCAGCCAAACGCCGGCGACGATCGCCGGAGCCCCGCTCCGCTCGGATAGAGGAGGGAGACGACGCGCGGCGACTGGTCAAACATGACCAGTGGGCCAGGCGGGCCCACTGTCAGCGACACCCCGCGCTGACCACGTGAGATTAAGTGAAGGCGTATTATCCCTAGTACTCTTTCCCCGCTCCGAAAGCGTATTCCCCTCCAAAACGTTTTCTTTTTCTGTTTTATTTAAAAACAGATTTTGACCAAATGTTTGACTGGCTCTAACTTTTTAAATATAAGTCCAAATGAGTTGATTCTTTTTCCTACCTTCTTCAAATTTGATCTAGTTTATTTTAAGATTTATTCGAAAAATTTTCAATCAACTTTTTTGTTCTGTTTTTGAAGTGTGTGTTAATTCAAATATATTTTCAAATAGGATTTTTGGGAGAGAGAAGAAACTTTCAAAAGTTTGGAGAGCACCCTGCCTTTCCACACATTGAAGGCAAGCATTCTGAATCCCGGCATAATATTTTTGGAGTGATCGTTGATGCATTTATAACACCACCGCATTTTGAAGGACTTGTTATTTCATGTGATATGATCATATGCATGGGTGCATGTTACTGATTTCCATGCTGTTGGTAATGGACACACTTGTGATGATAATCACCCTCATGAGCTTTACATGCATACCGGCAGGAAACCGGGAAAACCTCTGCCTTGGGTAGGTATGAGTTTGTCGCCGGTCTCCGTCGGGACGGTTCTGTCTGGTATGGCATGGTAAGGTGATATGAGTGGTGACTCTGTTTGATGAAATATATTTGTTATACTAATCATGCAGGGAATACGTGAACCTCCTGAGTCGACCGTAGATCGAGTCTTGTTCCAGTAACCCCCATACTTGTTTCGTACTACCACTCGTCTCTACAGCAAGTAGAGTACGGTTCAGTAAGTTGTCAACCTCTTTCTAGCACACACCGTACAGAGAGGCCATGGTGGAAGATACTGGTTGTAACTGGTAGGCAGGCCACCTGGTCCGGGGGCATGGGTGTTTCCGGTTGGGACCGAGAGGGGAGGCCACCCCTTAGAGCGCGCGATATAAATTTGATCCCATGCTACGCGAGGTTGTAGCCTCCCCACTTAGAGTTTGCTTAACAGGTGTCGTGGGTGATTCCAGACACGTGTGTGATAAGCTGGTGTGTGCAAGTTAGGTGTGTTTTCAACAAAAAGACCGTAGATGGAATTAGTCCCGATGGACTAAAGAAATCCGTTACTCGTGGGTAAAGAGTACACCCTCTGCAGAGAATAAACCTATTCGAATAGCCGTGTCCATGGTTAAGGATTATAGTCTGAGATGGGTCAAGTATCGGTCTTAGTGTCGGTCTTCGGAGGTGAAACTGTTAATCCAGAAATCGAATTACTACTTGTGATTGGTGATAACTATGATTATTATTATTTGACTAACCCATGATATTATTGTTATTATCATGTATCTCTGGGATGGTTCTACCTCCGGGATATTCACTATGATTGTTTCTTTTAAAGCCCTTTATGAGGCGTCGCCCAGACGCCCGACTGTGGCATTTCTTTTAAAGCCCTTTATGAGGAGTCGCCCAGACGCCCGACTGTGGCATTTCTTTTAAAGCCCTTTATGGGGCGTCGCCCAGACGCCCGACTGTGGCATTTCTTTTAAAGCCCTTTATGTGGCGTTGCCCAGACGCCCGACTGTGGCATTTCTTTTAAAGCCCTTTATGTGGCGTCGCCCAGACGCCCGACTGTGGCATTTCTTTTAAAGCCCTTTATGTGGCGTCGCTCAGACGCCCGACTGTGGCATTACTTGTTATTTATTTCATAAATTTCTTTTATACTATCATGTTATTGCAATTTTATAAATAACTTGCTTGCACGCATCCGAGAGTTACTTATCTTTTGTGGCTGACATCATGAGCATAAAATATTTTTCAGCACATCATTGTTATATTATACCTGTGTTCATAATGTTTGCGAGTACATTCAAAGTACTCACTGGCTTGTCCCTGGCTATTGTCTTGGCCAGATTTTTCTTGCTCGGAGAGGAGCGACGCGATGCCAGCCCCGGAAACCACTCAATGGAGATAGCAGCCTCGCGAAGATAGGAATTTAACCTGGTCAGCTGTTCCCGTGGGGAATGGAGTCCCATAGACATAGATGTTTCACAACCCGCTTCCACCATCAACCACTAGAAACCATTTGTTGTACCCACAGGCCAGAATGGTCTTGTACTTCATATTTTGTATTTTTGCTTGGAGTTCCTGTATCAAGTTGGAGCCTCATCAGCTAACAGTAATCCTGGGGCTGATGAGCACGACGGTCTTTTCTGGAAATTTATTACCCGGAAAACCGGTCGTGACAGGCTTGGTACCAGAGCCAGGCTGACCATTCGCTAATCCTTTCTTAGCCAGGTCAATAAACTCAGGCAAACCAACCCACCAGACCTTAGCAAAACCCCAGCCATACTTCTCGTGCTAGATAGCCACACAGTGACCCCAACACCTTTTGGCAGTCGGTGCCCAACCTATCAACCTAACCTGTCACTCATGCGCCAGTGACCGGCCCCTAAATAGTCCTTTCTCACAAGCGTGCGAAGGAAGACTCCGCTCCCTTTTTCTATAAAAAGGGCGCGCTAGCACCCAACCAGCACCGCACAACCGCTACCTCAAACCGAGCCACAATGCCTGGACCTATAGTGCACAACGAAACTACAGCAACCAACCTTGGAGGTTTTGTGACCATCCTCGCAAACCTCACCCGTCGTGCCTACGCGTTAGAGGAGCCACCAGAATATGTTGTGTATCAAGGACCCATGAGCGGTGAAGACCGCCAATTCTGGGCCACTGTGCACATTTACGGTAGGAGTCTAGCACCCGAACGCCCCTACCGGTTCACCGGAAGAACAACTTCCTTTGAGCCACAAGCCATCTAGCTAGCCGCTCGAGAGGCTATAGTTCATCTCAGGCTCTTGTCGCCCAGAGTTAACTGTCGCTCGTTCCACTACTACCCCAGACGTGAAGGATATGGTAGACCACCCCAAGTCGCCAATGGAGACCACGAGACGGACCCCGCATTGTTGCACCTAGTGCGCTATGTAAGTGCACTAGAGGCACTGTTCGACCAGATCACTATTGATCTAATAGCAGCTCGTGGAGAGATGGTTTGTCGAGCCCCGGCGAGAGAAGAAAACGAGCCCAACACCGAAAACCCAGTCATGCTGTTTGGACAACCGATCGAGACCCCGAGATCTGCCCCAGCCATCGGCCAAGGTGCTGCGATAACCCCAGAAGTGCTTCGTCGCATTTTGGGAGCACACTCCAACGGGGTTGTGGCCAACAATCCCCGCGATGGTCATCATCACTACCCCGACCCTGCAATTCCTCCGCCATCTCCGACTAATCCCGGCAGAGAGACACGTGGAGAAGCCTCGACATCCACCAGGCACGCCCGTTTAGACATAAACGAGGTAGACTGAGTCGTATGAGTAGTACCAAGTTTCAATGTATCCTCGCTTTGTAATCATGCGACCGCGTATATTAACGCAGCCTGTCTTTGTTCCTCTGTTTTAATAATAGCCTTGCATGTTTGGTCAGTGCATAGCTGCATATTTTCCGGGCACAACTACCCAAAACCAGCCCGGCGACAACCACAGTAACACATCTCTTTAGGAGATATGTGTATCTCTGACACTGACCTGACCTTTGAAGCCAAGCTGGCGAATTTATTACCTTTCACCACGGTAGAACGATCCGGCTCCATTGCTATATAAAGGCCACCTTGTGACCTTACCCAGCAACCCTTACTTTGCGCACAACACTCACGCTTCTTCCTGTCATGCCGAACCCCAGCATTCATCTGAGAACCCCAGATGCAACCCCAGGTAGCTTTGTCAAATTATTGTGGGATTTTACCCGCAGTACCATGGGTTCTACCCAGCCACCCCAGTACGAGCTGTTCAAATCAAGGATCACCCCATCCACCTCGGAATATTGGGCAGCAGTACACATTCCTCCTGTAGACCCCAACCAAGATCCAATAGAAGTTTCCTTCGTGGGGAAATCTATGCCAACCCCACACTTGGCCATAGAAGCTACTGCGAAAGAAGCGATTGCTCATCTTTGATCTGCAGTACCCTATGCCCGCGAACGAGGATATTATTACTTTCCGAGTCGTGCAGCACCCGGAGAAGTAACGTCTTTTCCTGGTGGGCGTATTGAGAGAGACCCAGTTCTGGCCAACCTTATCCAGTACATCATTGCTCAAGAGCATTTAAACAAACGAGTGATGGATTATCTCCAGAGCCTCGCAGATTTAAATCCTCAGGTTGCCATCGGCAGACCACTGAGACCCGACACGGAGAGACGCATACATCGACTGGTCAATCCACTGCCTCCAATTGAAGAAGAATGTATTCCTTTACCAGAGACATTTTATCAAGATTCCGTCCAGTTACCGTTTTCATTTTAGATGTCACTACTGTATTTGTTCTATGCAACATATATTTATGTGTGTGACTTATGTGTAATACCCTGAGTTTGTACGACGAGTCAATTATTTGGCTTCTGCTAATGTGTGTAGTTTTTGTTGTGGTTTATGCTCCTTTAAATTAACTATTTTTCCCCTCGCAAAACCCTGGAGTGAGATTTTCTTTTCCCTGAGTTGCTACACCTGCCCCTTCTCACGACGTGGATTATTTATTTTCACTCAGCACCACGAGCAGACTCACAACCATAATCATTCGGACACATACACGGTTTGCAAAACTTTGCAACGGTGTTACATCCAGCTAATCACCCCCTAACAACAGTTAGCACCCGGCACACTTCATCTACTCCTCATGATCACCACCACCGCAGAGAGCCAACACCCGAGCCGCAGCATCGCGATACTCGTCGAAGATCATCGTGCACAGGAGCACAGAGAGCCCCAGCAGCATCGCCAGCCCTCCGCATATCAGGATCACAAACCAGTCCGGCATCGCCTCCACCATTAGAGCCTCGACCGAGCTTCTGTAAGCAGTAACGGAGAAATAAGGAGGAGGAGAAGTGAGGCCAGGTGTAAGGAGGAAGAGAGAGGCACCCCGTCCGTTTTTATAGCTCGAGCTCGGTGTACGGTGGGCGAAGTCCACCAACGCCGCTCGTCGCCGATCGCCGGTGTTCGGAGTCGAATCCGCGAGCAGTGCCGATAGCGCACTGGCCCGCGAGGTGAGTGCACGCTGCACCAGCAGCTAGCACGCCGCGCACTACCACGGTACGGCCTAGATGCCCTACACACTAGGCATCGCCGGTGGAGAAAGCGCGCAGGAGAGAGGTGGAAGAAATGGCCAGAGGGAGAAGAAGAGGAGACTGACAGTGGACCCCGGGTCCACCTGTCAGCCAGAGAGAGCACTGTGCTCTCGGGTGCGAATAGCGTATATCTAAATTTAGGAGTTATCCTAAATTTATATCCAGCATAGAAATCGCCCGTTTTTGTCCCGGACCGTAGACTTTTCCGCGCAGCTCCAGTTTTCACACTGTGGGTTTTCACCACTTATTGCCCTCTCACTGTAGCTACATCCTTATTGCATATTTATTTTCTTAACACCGCTTTTAGCAAATCTCGAGGGCGAGATTTTTTTAAGGGGGTTAGTATTGTGACACCCCAAAAATTTGGCCTTGTTTTATTAAGTTAAAATTATGCCAGGAATTAAAACTTTGGATTTCTGAGCTCCATTTTAATTTTTAAATCATTTCCTTCCCTGTTATGATGAGTTTTTCCCAAAGAGAAAACTTTTCAAATATGTTATTGGACTTGTTTAACCTCTCAAGAAAAACTTTCCTTTTTTCAGTGTAACTAATTTACTAATTTAATTGCTTGATCTTTATTTTCTTGAAAATGGTTTTTCAGGGTTAAATGGCCATATTTGAACTGCAACCATTTGATAGATTCACTTAAAATTTCCACAAAAATTTGGAGATGTCATGTGATGTTTTTCACTTTTATGCAAAAATATATTTCATTCACTAAATATTTTGAGCCCTACTCTCAATTTTTCTTCTCTGGTCCAGAGTGTATTTTGCACTACAACCTATTTAAATATTCATTTAATACTTCTACCAAAATTAAGGGAGGTCAGTAGGAGCCTATTATCCCTCTTTGTGCAAAAACCTAATTATGTTCTTTGAAAAAATTGAGTGAATCAGCTTCATCTTCATTCTGGACCAACTTGTTGGTTTGTGCAGCAACCATGTTTTTGCTTGCTCTTTAGCCCTTGATTATTTCTCCTACTTGTAGTCCCCCATGTTAAACCCTTAAGTCCAGGAGCATGCACCTTTTGGATCATTTTTGGTTCATGAAATAATGTCATTTATTTCCTATCCAGAATTGTAGTTTTGTAAAACTTGCACTAACGAGTTTCTTCTTTTGTCCAACTAACACCACCTCTCTCTCTTTCATCCACAGAGACACTGATCTGGAGATTTTAGCCACTCCAAGAAATGCCTAAGTGCCCTTGGCATTTTGTCAAACACCTGGTGTGCATGGCCAGTTTTGACATGTTTTTGTCTTTGCATTGTGACCTTGCACCTCGGATCATACTAGCATGTCCACTAGGATTCCAGTTGCTCCTAACCTAGGTCTGTTAATTGCCAGTCTCAACAAAGCTCTGTAGCATGCTCTGGCATTTCGCCGAGCACACCTAGTGCGTGCACTGGACGCGCCCAGAGCACGCATATTGCACGATGCCGCGCCCGAGCCGACACGCTGGCCCCCTGGCTTTGGCCCACACGGCAGCACCTCGCCACGCACTCCCCGCCTCGCAGCATCGCGCCAAACCACCCTAGCACGCTACAGCGCCGCCGCCAGGGCGTTCTTGGCGGCACTCCGGCATCGGCAGTGCGCCTCTGCCACGGGCAGCGCCGCCCAAGCCTCGCCCGCTCGCCATCTGGCCCCTGGAACAGCGCGTGCTCATCCGCGAGTGTGTCGCCTAGCTCTCGTCGACACCACGTTCCCCTGCAGCTACAGAACGATGGTTCGTCGGCCTCCCTTATCCACCGCCACGGAACCGACCTTGGCGTGCTATAAATGGACACCCCGAGCCCCTCTGAGCACGCACGCGACCTCATGCTACCCCCATGGCGCTCACCTGCCTCGCATTCGACCCGGGGAGGTCTCCTTCCTCATCTCCGGCAACTCCTGCCGCCGCCACCGCCCCGGCCAATCCGGCACCTCCAGTACCCCCCCTCTCCGTTCTCTTCACCAGGAACTTCCTCATCCTCCCATGAACCTTTCCCACTACTTGATTTGGATCGGGAACCATCGCCGCCACAAAGTCACTTCGCCACCGAAGCTTTCCTCCGCCGCGGAGCTCGCCGCCGGCAGCTCCCTCCACCTCCGACAACCCCACGACCACCGGGAGGACCGCCCCGGCCGTGCGGATCCATCCCTACCCTCTGGAGCCCGCGAGGAGCAGCCAAACGCCCGCGATGATCGCCGGAGCCCCGCTCCGCTCGGACAGAGGAGGGAGACGACGCGCGGCGACTGGTCAAACGTGACCAGTGGGCCAGGCGGGCCCACTGTCAGCGACACCCCGCGCTGACCACGTGAGATTAAGTGAAGGCGTATTATCCCTAGTACGCTTTCCCCGCTCCGAAAGCGTATTCCCCTCCGAAACGTTTTCTTTTTCTGTTTTATTTAAAAACAGATTTTGACCAAATGTTTGACTGGCTCTAACTTTTTAAATATAAGTCCAAATGAGTTGATTCTTTTTCCTACCTTCTTCAAATTTGATCTAGTTTATTTTAAGATTTATTCGAAAAAATTTCAATCAACTTTTTTGTTCTGTTTTTGAAGTGTGTGTTAATTCAAATATATTTTCAAATAGGATTTTTGGGAGAGAGAAGAAACTTTCAAAAGTTTGGAGAGCACCCTGCCTTTCCACACATTGAAGGCAAGCATTCTGAATCCCGGCATAATATTTTTGGAGTGATCGTTGATGCATTTATAACACCACCGCATTTCGAAGGACTTGTTATTTCATGTGATATGATCATATGCATGGGTGCATGTTACTGATTTCCATGCTGTTGGTAATGGACACACTTGTTATGATAATCACCCTCATGAGCTTTACATGCATACTGGCAGGAAACCGGGAAAACCTCTGCCTTGGGTAGGTATGAGTTTGTCGCGGGTCTCCGTCGGGACGGTTCTGTCTGGTATGGCATGGTAAGGTGATATGAGTGGTGATTCTGTTTGATGAAATATATTTGTTATACTAATCATGCAGGGAATACGTGAACCTCCTGAGTCGACCATAGATCGAGTCTTGTTCCAGTAACCCCCATACTTGTTTCGTACTACCACTCGTCTCTACAGCAAGTAGAGTACGGTTCAGTAAGTTGTCAACCTCTTTCTAGCACACACCGTACAGAGAGGCCATGGTGGAAGATACTGGTTGTAACTGGTAGGCAGGCCACCTGGTCCGGGGGCATGGGTGTTTCCGGTTGGGACCGAGAGGGGAGGACACCCCTTAGAGTGCGCGATATAAATTTGATCCCATGCTACGCGAGGTTGTAGCCTCCCCACTTAGAGTTTGCTTAACAGGTGTCGTGGGTGATTCCAGACACGTGTGTGATAAGCTGGTGTGTGCAAGTTAGGTGTGTTTTCAACAAAAAGACCGTAGATGGAATTAGTCCCGATGGACTAAAGAAATCCGTTACTCGTGGGTAAAGAGTACACCCTCTGCAGAGAATAAACCTATTCGAATAGCCGTGTCCATGGTTAAGGATTACAGTCTGAGATGGGTCAAGTATCGGTCTTAGTGTCGGTCTTCGGAGGTGAAACTGTTAATCCAGAAATGGAATTACTACTTGTGACTGGTGATAACTATGATTATTATTATTTGACTAACCCATGATATTATTGTTATTATCGTGTATCTCTGGGATGGTTCTACCTCCGGGATATTCACTATGATTGTTTCTTTTAAAGCCCTTTATGAGGCGTCACCCAGACGCCCGACTGTGGCATTTCTTTTAAAGCCCTTTATGAGGCGTCGCCCAGACGCCCAACTGTGGCATTTCTTTTAAAGCCCTTTATGAGGCGTCACCCAGATGCCCGACTGTGGCATTTCTTTTAAAGCCCTTTATGTGGCGTCGCCCAGACGCCCGACTGTGGCATTTCTTTTAAAGCCCTTTATGTGGCGTCGCCCAGACGCCCGACTGTGGCATTTCTTTTAAAGCCCTTTATGTGGCGTCGCTCAGACGCCCGACTGTAGCATTACTTGTTATTTATTTCATAAATTTCTTTTATACTATCATGTTATTGCAATTTTATAAATAACTTGCTTGCACGCATCCGAGAGTTACTTATCTTTTGTGGCTGACGTCATGAGCATAAAATATTTTTCAGCACATCATTGTTATATTATACCTGTGTTCATAATGTTTGCGAGTACATTCAATGTACTCACTGGCTTGTCCCTGGCTATTGTCTTGGCCATATTTTTCTTGCTCGGAGAGGAGCGACGCGATGCCAGCCCCGGAAACCACTCAATGGAGATAGCAGCCTCGCGAAGATAGGACTTTAACCTGGTCAGCTGTTCCCGTGGGGAATGGAGTCCCATAGACACAGATGTTTCACAACCCGCTTCCGCCATCAACCACTAGAAACCATTTGTTGTACCCACAGGCCAGAATGGTCTTGTACTTCATATTTTGTATTTTTGCTTGGAGTTCCTGTATCAAGTTGGAGCCTCATCAGCTAACAGTAATCCTGGGGCTGATGAGCACGACGGTCTTTTCTGGAAATTTATTACCCGAAAAACCGGTCCTGACAGGCTTGGTACCAGAGCCAGGCTGACCATTGGGTAATCCTATCTTAGCCAGGTCAATAAACTCAGGCAAACCAACCCACCAGACCTTAGCAAAACCCCAGCCATACTTCTCGTGCTAGATAGCCACACAGTGACCCCAACACCTTTTGGCAGTCGGTGCCCAACCTATCAACCTAACCTGTCACTCATGCACCAGTGACCGGCCCCTAAATAGTCCTTTCTCACAAGCGTGCGAAGGAAGACTCCGCTCCCTTTTTCTATAAAAAGGGCGCGCTAGCACCCAACCAGCACCGCACAACCGCTACCCCAAACCGAGCCACAATGCCTGGACCTATAGTGCACAACGAAACTACAGCAACCAACCTTGGAGGTTTTGTGACCATCCTCGCAAACCTCACCCGTCGTGCCTACGCGTTAGAGGAGCCACCAGAATATGTTGTGTATCAAGGACCCATGAGCGGTGAAGACCGCCAATTCTGGGCCACTGTGCACATTTACGGTAGGAGTCTAGCACCCGAACGCCCCTACCGGTTCACCGGAAGAACAACTTCCTTTGAGCCACAAGCCATCCAGCTAGCCGCTCGAGAGGCTATAGTTCATCTCAGGCTCTTGTCGCCCAGAGTTAACTGTCGCTCATTCCACTACTACCCCAGACGTGAAGGATATGGTAGACCACCCCAAGTCGCCAATGGAGACCACGAGACGGACCCCGCATTGTTGCACCTAGTGCGCTATGTAAGTGCACTAGAGGCACTGTTCGACCAGATCACTATTGATCTAATAGCAGCTCGTGGAGAGCTGGTTCGTCGAGCCCCGGCGAGAGAAGAAAACGAGCCCAACACCGACAACCCAGTCGTGCTGTTTGGACAACCGATCGAGACCCCGAGATCTGCCCCAGCCATCGGCCAAGGTGCTGCGATAACCCCAGAAGTGCTTCGTCGCATTTTGGGAGCACACTCCAACGGGGTTGTGGCCAACAATCCCCGCGATGGTCATCATCACTACCCCGACCCTGCGATTCCTCCGCCATCTCCGACTAATCCCGGCAGAGAGACACGTGGAGAAGCCTCGACATCCACCAGGCACGCCCGTTTAGACATAAACGAGGTAGACTGAGTCGTATGAGTAGTACCAAGTTTCAATGTATCCTCGCTTTGTAATCATGCGACCGCGTATATTAACGCAGCCTGTCTTTGTGCCTCTATTTTAATAATAGCCTTGCATGTTTGGTCAGCGCATAGCTGCATATTTTCCGGGCACAACTACCCAAAACCAGCCCGACGACAACCACAGTAACACATCTCTTTAGGAGATATGTGTATCTCTGACACTGACTTGACCTTTGAAGCCAAGCTGGCGAATTTATTACCTTTCACCATGGTAGAACGATCCGGCTCCATTGCTATATAAAGGCCACCTTGTGACCTTACCCAGCAACCCTCACTTTGCGCACAACACTCACGCTTCTTCCTGTCATGCCGAACCCCAGCATTCATCTGAGAACCCCAGATGCAACCCCAGGTAGCTTTGTCAAATTATTGTGGGATTTTACCCGCAGTACCATGGGTTCTACCCAGCCACCCCAGTACGAGCTGTTCAAATCAAGGATCACCCCATCCACCTCGGAATATTGGGCAGCAGTACACATTCCTCCTGTAGACCCCAACCAAGATCCAATAGAAGTTTCCTTCGTGGGGAAATCTATGCCAACCCCACACTTGGCCATAGAAGCTGCTGTGAAAGAAGCGATTGCTCGTCTTCGATCTGCAGTACCCTATGCCCGCGAACGAGGATATTATTACTTTCCGAGTCATGCAGCACCCGGAGAAGTAACGTCTTTTCCCGGTGGGCGTATTGAGAGAGACTCAGTTCTGGCCAACCTTATCCAGTACATCATTGCTCAAGAGCATTTAAACCAGCGAGTGATGGATTATCTCCAGAGCCTCGCAGATTTAAATCCTCAGGTTGCCATCGGCAGACCACTGAGACCCGACACGGAGAGACGCATACATCGACTAGTCAATCCACTGCCTCCAATTGAAGAAGAATGTATTCCTTTACCAGAGACATTTTATCAAGATTCCGTCCAGTTACCGTTTTCATTTTAGATGTCACTACTGTATTTGTTCTATGCAACATATATTTATGTGTGTGACTTATGTGTAATACCCTGAGTTTGTACGACGAGTCAATTATTTGGCTTCTGCTAATGTGTGTAGTTTTTGTTGTGGTTTATGCTCCTTTAAATTAACTATTTTTCCCCTCGCAAAACCCTGGAGTGAGATTTTCTTTTCCTTGAGTTGCTACACCTGCCCCTTCTCACGACGTGGATTATTTATTTTCACTCAGCACCACGAGCAGACTCACAACCATAATCATTCGGACACATACACGGTTTGCAAAACTTTGCAACGGTGTTACATCCAGCTAATCACCCCCTAACAACAGTTAGCACCCGGCACACTTCATCTACTCCTCATGATCACCACCACCGCGGAGAGCCAACACCCGAGCCGCAGCATCGCGATACTCGTCGAAGATCATCGCGCACAGGAGCACAGAGAGCCCCAGCAGCGTCGCCAGCCCTCCGCATATCAGGATCACAAACCAGTCCGGCATCGCCTCCGCCATTAGAGCCTCGACCGAGCTTCTGTAAGCAGTAACGGAGAAATAAGGAGGAGGAGAAGTGAGGCCAGGTGTAAGGAGGAAGAGAGAGGCACCCCGGCCGTTTTTATAGCTCGAGCTTGGTGTACGGTGGGCGAAGTCCACCAACGCCGCTCGTCGCCGATCGCCGGTGTTCGGAGTCGAATCCGCGAGCAGTGCCGATAGCGCACTGGCCCGCGAGGTGAGTGCACGCTGCACCAGCAGCTAGCACGCCGCGCACTACCACGGTACGGCCTAGATGCCCTACACACTAGGCGTCGCCGGTGGAGAAAGCGCGCGGGAGAGAGGTGGAAGAAAGGGCCAGAGGGAGAAGAAGAGGAGACTGACAGTGGACCCCGGGTCCACCTGTCAGCCAGAGAGAGCACTGTGCTCTCGGGTGCGACCAACGTATATCTAAATTTAGGAGTTATCCTAAATTTATATCCAGCATAGAAATCGCCCGTTTTTGTCCCGGACCGTAGACTTTTCCGCGCAGCTCCAGTTTTCACACTGTGGTTTTTCACCACTTATTGCCCTCTCACTGTAGCTACATCTTTATTGCGTATTTATTTTCTTAACACCGCTTTTAGCAAATCTCGAGGGTGAGATTTTTTTAAGGGGGTTAGTATTGTGACACCCCAAAAATTTGGCCTTGTTTTATTAAGTTAAAATTTTGCCAGGAATTAAAACTTTGGATTTCTGAGCTCCATTTTAATTTTTAAATCATTTCCTTCCCTGTTATGATGAGTTTTTCCCAAAGAGAAAACTTTTCAAATATGTTATTGGACTTGTTTAACCTCTCAAGAAAAACTTTCCTTTTTTTCAGTGTAACTAATTTACTAATTTAATTGCTTGATCTTTATTTTCTTGAAAATGGTTTTTCAGGGTTAAATGGCCATATTTGAACATCAACCATTTGATAGATTCACTTAAAATTTCCACAAAAATTTGGAGATGTCATGTGATGTTTTTAAATCACTTTTATGCAAAAATATATTTCATTCACTAAATATTTTGAGCCCTACTCTCAATTTTTCTTCTCTGGTCCAGAGTGCATTTTGCACTACAACCTATTTAAATATTCATTTAATACTTCTACCAAAATTAAGGGAGGTCAGTAGGAGCCTATTATCCCTCTTTGTGCAAAAACCTAATTATGTTCTTTGAAAAAATTGAGTGAATCAGCTTCATCTTCATTCTGGACCAACTTGTTGGTTTGTGCAGCAACCATGTTTTTTCTTGCTCTTTAGCCCTTGATTATTTCTCCTAATTGTAGTCCCCCATGTTAAACCCTTAAGTCTAGGAGCATGCACCTTTTGGATCATTTTTGGTTCATGAAATAATGTCATTTATTTCCTGTCCAGAATTGTAGTTTTGTAAAACTTGCACTAACGAGTTTCTTCTTTTGTCCAACTAACACCACCTCTCTCTCTTTCATCCACAGAGACACTGATCTGGAGATTTTAGCCACTCCAAGAAATGCCTAAGTGCCCTTGGCATTTTGTCAAACACCTGGTGTGCATGGCCAGTTTTGACATGTTTTTGTCTTTGCATTGTGACCTTGCACCTCGGATCATACTAGCATGTCCACTAGGATTCCAGTTGCTCCTAACCTAGGTCTGTTAATTGCTAGTCTCAACAAAGCTCTATAGCATGCTCTGGCATTTCGTCGAGCACACCCAGTGCGTGCACTGGACACGCCCAGAGCGCGCATATTGCACGATGCCGCGCCCGAGCCGACACGCTGGCCCCCTGGCTTTGGCCCACACGGCAGCACCTCGCCACGCACTCCCCGCCTCGCAGCATCGCGCCAAACCACCCTGGCACGCTACAGCGCCGCTGCCAGGGCGTTCTTGGCGGCACTCCGACGTCGACAGTGCGCCTCTGCCACGGGCAGCGCCGCCCAAGCCTCGCCCGCTCGCCATCTGGCCCCTGGAACAGCGCGTGCTCATCCGCGAGTGTGTCGCCTAGATCTCGTCGACGCCACGTTCCCCTGCAGCTACAGAACGACGGTTCGCCGGCCGCCCTTATCCACCGCCGCGGAACCGACCTTGGCGTGCTATAAATGGACACCCCGAGCCCCTCTGAGCACGCACGCGACCTCATGCTACCCCCATGGCGCTCCCCTGCCTCGCATTCGACCGGGGGAGGTTTCCTTCCTCATCTCCGGCAACTCCTGCCGCCGCCACCGCCCCGGCCAATCCGGCACCTGCAGTACCCCCCCTCTCCGTTCTCTTCACCAGGAACTTCCTCATCCTCCCATGAACCTTTCCCACTACTTGATTTGGATCGGGAACCATCGCCGCCACAAAGTCACTTCGCCACCGAAGCTTTCCTCCGCCGCGGAGCTCGCCGCCGGCAGCTCCCTCCACCTCCGACAACCCCACGACCACCGGGAGGACCGCCCCGGCCGTGCGGATCCATCCCTACCCTCTGGAGCCCGCGAGGAGCAGCCAAACGCCGGCGACGATCGCCGGAGCCCCGCTCCGCTCGGACAGAGGAGGGAGACGACGCGCGGCGACTGGTCAAACATGACCAGTGGGCCAGGCGGGCCCACTGTCAGCGACACCCCGCGCTGACCACATGAGATTAAGTGAAGGCGTATTATCCCTAGTACGCTTTCCCCGCTCCGAAAGCGTACTCCCCTCCAAAACATTTTCTTTTTCTGTTTTATTTAAAAACAGATTTTGACCAAATGTTTGACTGGCTCTAACTTTTTAAATATAAGTCCAAATGAGTTGATTCTTTTTCCTACCTTCTTCAAATTTGATCTAGTTTATTTTAAGATTTATTCGAAAAAATTTCAATCAACTTTTTTGTTCTGTTTTTGAAGTGTGTGTTAATTCAAATATATTTTCAAATAGGATTTTTGGGAGAGAGAAGAAACTTTCAAAAGTTTGGAGAGCACCCTGCCTTTCCACACATTGAAGGCAAGCATTCTGAATCCCGGCATAATATTTTTGGAGTGATCGTTGATGCATTTATAACACCACCGCATTTCGAAGGACTTGTTATTTCATGTGATATGATCATATGCATGGGTGCATGTTACTGATTTTCATGCTGTTGGTAATGGACACACTTGTGATGATAATCACCCTCATGAGCTTTACATGCATACCGGCAGGAAACCGGGAAAACCTCTACCTTGGGTAGGTATGAGTTTGTCGCCGGTCTCCGTCGGGACGGTTCTGTCTGGTATGGCATGGTAAGGTGATATGAGTGGTGACTCTGTTTGATGAAATATATTTGTTATACTAATCATGCAGGGAATACGTGAACCTCCTGAGTCGACCGTAGATCGAGTCTTGTTCCAGTAACCCCCATACTTGTTTCGTACTACCACTCGTCTCTACAGCGAGTAGAGTACGATTCAGTAAGTTGTCAACCTCTTTCTAGCACAAACCGTACAGAGAGGCCATGGTGGAAGATACTGGTTGTAACTGGTAGGCAGGTCACCTGGTCCGGGGGCATGGGTGTTTCCGGTTGGGACCGAGAGGGGAGGCCACCCCTTAGAGCGCGCGATATAAATTTGATCCCATGCTACGCGAGGTTGTAGCCTCCCCACTTAGAGTTTGCTTAACAGGTGTCGTGGGTGATTCCAGACACGTGTGTGATAAGCTGGTGTGTGCAAGTTAGGTGTGTTTTCAACAAAAAGACCGTAGATGGAATTAGTCCCGATGGACTAAAGAAATCCGTTACTCGTGGGTAAAGAGTACACCCTCTGCAGATAATAAACCTATTCGAATAGCCGTGTCCATGGTTAAGGATTACAGTCTGAGATGGGTCAAGTATCGGTCTTAGTGTCGGTCTTCGGAGGTGAAACTGTTAATCCAGAAATGGAATTACTACTTGTGACTGGTGATAACTATGATTATTATTATTTGACTAACCCATGATATTATTGTTATTATCGTGTATCTCTGGGATGGTTCTACCTCCGGGATATTCACTATGATTGCTTCTTTTAAAGCCCTTTATGAGGCGTCGCCCAGACGCCCGACTGTGGCATTTCTTTTAAAGCCCTTTATGAGGCGTCGCCCAGACGCCCGACTGTGGCATTTCTTTTAAAGCCCTTTATGAGGCGTCGCCCAGACGCCCGACTGTGGCATTTCTTTTAAAGCCCTTTATGTGGCGTCGCCCAGACGCCTGACTGTGGCATTTCTTTTAAAGCCCTTTATGTGGCGTCGCCCAGACGCTCGACTGTGGCATTTCTTTTAAAGCCCTTTATGTGGCGTCACTCAGACGGCCGACTGTGGCATTACTTGTTATTTATTTCATAAATTTCTTTTATACTATCATGTTATTGCAATTTTATAAATAACTTGCTTGCACGCATCCGAGAGTTACTTATCTTTTGTGGCTGACGTCATGAGCATAAAATATTTTTCAGCACATCATTGTTATATTATACCTGTGTTCATAATGTTTGCGAGTACATTCAAAGTACTCACTGGCTTGTCCCTGGCTATTGTCTTGGCCAGATTTTTCTTGCTCGGAGAGGAGCGATGCGATGCCAGCCCCGGAAACCACTCAATGGAGATAGCAGCCTCGCGAAGATAGGAATTTAACCTGGTCAGCTGTTCCCGTGGGGAATGGAGTCCCATAGACACAGATGTTTCACAACCCGCTTCCGCCATCAACCACTAGAAACCATTTGTTGTACCCACAGGCCAGAATGGTCTTGTACTTCATATTTTGTATTTTTGCTTGGAGTTCCTGTATCAAGTTGGAGCCTCATCAGCTAACAGTAATCCTGGGGCTGATGAGCACGACGGCCTTTTCTGGAAATTTATTACCCGGAAAACCGGTCGTGACAATCCATCCCTCCCAGTAAGAAGCCGACAGAGGGTTGATGCAAATCCGGGCCCTGCTCAGGGCAGCAGGAGAGCAGAATACAACAATATCTCAGTCGCAGAACAGGATTCACAGCAGATCCGTTGCAGCGGACACGGTTCAGTCGGCTCACAGCCCCAGATTGCCTCCGCGGCGTGAGGGGCGTGGGCAATATGATCATCCACTCGACCATGACAATCACTATCGAGGGCCCACGCCACCCCCGAGGAGTGCGTCGTATGTGCCTCGGCGGAACGATGATAGGCGCCGACATAGTTGTGAGCGCAGAGCGTCAATCGACCCAAGGGAACCAGGCTTTGACGTGAGATCGATCCTCGTTCAAGGCCTGGTCGACCGAAATAGGGCACACAGAGAGGACCTAGGCAGAGACCGTCCAAGTGGCAGTTGAGTGCATGTTTCTGGTCCCGTGTGTTTCAGCAGAGCCATCAGGGCGGCAGTGATACCTCCCAACTTCAGGCTGGCTTCCGGAGTCAGCAAGTTCACTGGTGAATCCAAGCCTGGAACTTGGCTTGAAGATTACCGAGTGGCTGTGCAGATTGGAGGCGGTAACGACGAGATAGCAATGAAGCATCTTCCACTCATGTTGGAAGGATCGGCCCGAGCATGGCTGACTCAGTTGGCTCCGGGCAGTATTCACAGTTGGGAAGAGCTACCCCGAGTGTTCGTGAGAACTTTCGAGGGCACTTGCAAGTGACCCGGAGGATTGCCTGAGCTGCAGCACTGCGTGCAGAAGCCGAATGAGACTTTGAGAGAGTTCATCCAGAGATGGTCCATTCGCATCACACTGTTGAGAATGTTTCAAAGCATCAGGCTGTGTGCGCCTTCAAGGAAGGCGTCAAGTACAAAGAGTTGTCTTGAAATTCGGTCGAACTGGTGATATGACTCTGGCTCGAATGATGGAGATAGCCACCCGGTACACTAACGGGGAAGAGGAGGATCGACTCCGTAGCGGGAAGAGCAAAACAGTCGGTCAATAGGCCGGTGGAGGTAACTCCAATCGGAAACAGAAGTGTAAGGCCGAGCCAGCGGCACCTAGAGAGATTGCGGCAGTAAACCAAGGGGCCCTAGCCCCCTAAGAAGGTGAAGGACAAGGAAGGAAATGACGTGCTGGATTTGCCGTGCCACATCCATACGAAGAAAGATGAGGAAGGTAATCTGATTTATCCGAAACATACCACTCGGCACTGTCGACTCCTGATCCAGCAGTTCTGAGAGAAACCACCCAATGAGAAAGAAAACGAGTCGGATAAAGAGGAAAATGAGGAGGAAGATGATGGTTATCCCAAGGTCAATTCCACTCTGATGATTTTTGCTGATGTTGAAAGTAAGAGTCAATTGAAGGTCATCAACAGAGAAGTAAACATGGTTGCCCCTGCCGAGAGGACTGCCTATCTAAGGTGGTCTCAGACGGCCATCACATTCGACCAGTTGGACCATCCCGCTCATGTGGCCACCCCTGGGAGGCAAGCACTGGTTGTCGACCCTGTGAATGGGGGCAGTCAACTAACCAAAGTTCTGATGGATGGCGGTAGTGGTCTGAACACCTTGAAAGGAATGGGCATTCCGAAGTCCAAGCTTAGCGAGAGCAATATGAGTTTCTATGGTGTTATTCCCGAAAATAAAGCCGAGTCACTCGGCCAGGTCGCCCTCGACGTGGTTTTCGGTGATTCAAGACATTACCGAAAGGAGAAGTTGACATTTGAAGTCGTGGATTTCCAGAGTGCCTATCATGCCATTTTGGGCAGGCCGGCCTATGCACGCTTTATGGCTCGACCATGTTGTGTATCTCAAACTGAAAATGCCCGGCCCCAAAGGTGTGATCACGATTAAAGGCAATCGGCAGAAGGCTGAGGAATGTTTCCAGAAAGGTTCCAAGATCGCCGACGAACAAATGGCAACAGTTAAATTCCAAGAATATCAAAAGAGTGCAGATCCGAGTGAGTTGCTGAGAGCCAAGAAGCCTGCCACAGACTCTGCATTCCAATCAACTAGTGAGACAAAGCCAGTCCATATTAACCCGACGGATCCCAATGCTGCACCGACTCATATATCAACGACACTCGACAGCAAATAGGAAGAAGCGCTCGTCTAGTTCCTCCGTGAGAACTGGGACATCTTTGCATGGAAACCTTCTGACATGCCAGGTGTGCCCAGGGGACTGGCTGAGCACCGCTTGCGTGTCGACCCCAAAGTAAAACCCGTCAAAGAGCACCTTCGGCGGTCCGCCGTGCAAAAGAGAAAAGCAATCAGCGAGGAAGTAGCTCGACTATTGGCAGCAGAGTTCATCCGTGAAATCTACCTCTCCAAGTGGTTAGCCAATGTAGTCATGGTTCCTAAAAAGGATGATTCACTTCGTATGTGCATTGATTTCAAGCTAATCAATCGGGCCTGCCCGAAAGATCATTTCCCTCTCCCTCACATCAATCAGATTGTTGATTCGACTATGGGGTGTGAGCGCTTGTCTTTCTTAGATGCGTATTTCGGATACCATCGGATCCGACTGTATGGTCCCAATGAAATAAAATCAGCCTTCATCACCCCATTCGGGTGCTTTTGTTATGTCACCATGCCTTTTGGTTTGAAAAATGTCGGAGCCACATTCATGAGAATGATTCAGAAGTGCCTGCTCACTCAAATCAGTTGGAATGTGGAATCGTACATGGATGACATTGTGGTCAAGTCCCGCAAAGGTTCCGACCTATTGACTGACCTTGCAGAAACCTTTGCTAACCTGAGAAGGTATGATATCAAGTTGAATCCGTCAAAGTGCACGTTCGGAGTTCCAGGAGGGAAGTTACTCGGTTTTCTTGTTTCCAAACGAGGGATCGATGCCAACCCAGAAAAAGTCGATACCATCATCCGAATGAAACGACCCGTGCGAGTGCATGACGTTCAGAAGCTGACTGGTTGTCTGGCCGCCCTGAGTCGATTCATTTCTCATCTTGGTGAAAAGGCCTTGCCTCTTTACCGATTGATGAAGAAGTCTGATAAGTTCGAGTGGACTGATGAAGCTGAAGCAGCGTTTGCAGAGCTCAAAACCCTGCTTTCCACCCAGCCGGTGCTCGCTGCGCCAATCAGCAAAGAGCCTTTACTGCTCTACATCGCAGCCACTGGACAAGCTGTCAGCACAGTACTCACGGTCGAGCGAGAAGAAGAAGGAAAAGCTTACAAAGTTCAACGCCCGGTCTATTATCTCTCTGAAGTTTTGACTCCGTCCAAGCAACGATACCCACATTATCAGAAGCTTGTCTTTGGAATTTACATGACCATGAAGAAGGTGGCGCATTATTTCTCTGACCACTCCATTACAGTCGTCAGCGACGCAACACTATCTGAAATTCTGAATAACAGAGACACAACTGGTCGAGTGGCGAAATGGGCGATTGAACTCCTTCCATTGGATATCAAATTCGAGGCAAAGAAGGCCATCAAGTCCCAAGAAATCGTAGATTTCCTGGCCGAATGGATTGAGCAGCAATTGCCGACTCAAGTTCGTTCGGAGCATTGGACTATGTTCTTTGATGGCTCCAAGATGCTGAATGGTTCAGGTGCTGGAGTAGTTTTGGTGTCCCCCCACGGAGACAGGATTAGTTATGTTCTCCAGATTCATTTTGATTCCTCCAATAACGAAGCCGAATATGAAGCACTTCTATACGGGTTACGTATGGCCATTTCACTCGGCATCCGTCGCCTTATGGTCTATGGCGACTCGGATTTGGTGGTTAACCAAGTGATGAAGGAATGGGATGTCAGGAGCCCAGCCATGACAGGTTATTGCAATGCACTGAGAAAGCTGGAGAAGAGGTTTGAAGGTTTAGAGCTTCACCATATACCCTGACTGAAAAATCAAGCCGCCGATGAGTTAGCCAAGATAGGCTCAAAGAGAGAAGCTATTCCCCGAAACGTGTTCCTAGAACATATCCATTCGCCTTCGGTTCAGGAAGATCCGTTCACTGAAGAGCCACCACAGCCCAAGAGCGCCACGGATCCGACTGAATTTGAAGTCCCAGCCGTGGTCGACTTAATCATGGAGGTTTTGGTTATCACTCCCGATTGGACAGTACCATACATTGCATACATTCTTAGGAAAGAACTCCCGGAGGATGAAGAAGAGGCTCGACAGATCGTCCGACGGTCTAAGGCCTTTACTGTGATAAAGGGACAGTTGTTCAGAGAGAGTGTAACTGGAGCCTGCCAGAAATGCATCACGCCTGAAGAACGCCGAATGGTCCTTAACGATATTCACTTGGGGACCTGTGGTCACCATGCGTCCTCTCGGACCATCGTAGCCAAAGCATACCGAGCCGGATTTGATTGGCCGCACGCCAACGAGATGGCAAAGGAAATAGTAGACAAGTGTGAAGGTTGTCAGTTTTATTCCAACATGTCCCACAAACCTGCATTAGCTCTAAAAACTATTCCTCTTGTCTGGCCTTTCACTGTTTGGGTTCTGGACATGGTTGGACCCCTGAGGACATGGAGAAGTGGATTTACACATGTGCTGGTAGCAGTCGACAAGTTTACAAAATGGATCGAAGCCAAGCCTATCAAGAGCCTTGAGGCAAGCACAACCATGAGTTTCATCAGAGAACTTATATTCAGATATGGTGTCCCGCACAGCATTATCACGGACAACGGCTCGAACTTCGATTCTGAAGAGTTCAAAGCTTTTTGCGCCTCCCAAGGCACGAGGGTTAGTTACACTTCGGTCGCCCATCCCTAGTCGAATGGACAGGCGGAACAAGCAAATGGATTGATTCTCAAAGGATTGAAGCCTCGGTTAATGTGTGACCTCAAGCACGCGGCAGGGGCTTGGGTCGACGAACTCCCCTTGGTGCTTTGGGGGCTGAGGACGACCCTCAATTGGTCGACCGGACGGACTCCATTCTTTCTAGTCTACGGAGCCGAAGCTGTCTTGCCGAGCGATTTGCTCCACAATGCTCCCCGAGTCAAACTCTTCTCAGAAGAAGAAGCAGAGCAGGATCGACAAGATGCAGTCGACCTCTTGGAGGAGGAATGAGAAATGGCCTTGATCTGGTCGACCATTTACCAGCAAGACCTGCGTCGTTTCCATGCCAAGAACGTAAGAGGTCGTGCATTCCAGGAAGGGGACTTGGTCCTCCGAGTGGATCAGCAGAAGCCCCACAAGCTCGCCCCCTCTTGGGAAGGCCCTTTCGTTATCACCAAGGCCCTCCACAATGGAGCATATCGTCTCTTCAACATCGATCACAATAAAGATGAGCCGCGCGCTTGGAATGCGGATCTGCTCCACCCTTTTTATTCTTGAACGTTCGGACTAATCAGATGTAATAAGAAATACTTTTTAGTTTGACTATCAAAAGATGTAATTTACTCCTCCCGCATAATTGTTGTTTATTTCTTTTGTGTACATTACCTTAGCCTTGAATCTTTTCCGCCTAAGTCGAAGTGATAAAAATCCTACCGAGTGGAGAGTCTACCTCTCCCTCGGGGGCTTAGCTGCAGCCCAGTGCTCGCCTAAGTGATAAAAATCCTACCGAGTGGAGAGTCTGCCTCTCCCTCGGGGGCTTAGCTGCAGCCCAGTGCTCGTCTAAGTGAAAAAAATCCTACCCAGTGGAGGGTCTGCCTCTCCCTCGGGGGCTTAGCTGCAGCCCAGTGCTCGCCTAAGTGATAAAAATCCTACCGAGTGGAGAGTCTGCCTCTCACTCGGGGACTTACCTGCAGCCCAGTGCTCACCTAAGTGATAAAAATCCTACCGAGTGGAGAGTCTGCCTCTCCCTTGGGGGCTTAGCTGCAGCCCAGTGCTCGCCTAAGTTTGAAAAATCCTACCGAGTGGAGAGCGAACCTCCCGCTCGGAGGCTTAGCTGCAGCCCAGTGCTCACCTAAGTTTGAAAAATCCTACCGAGCGGTGAGCGAACCTCCCGCTCGGGGGCTTAGCTACAGCCCCGTGCTTGCCTAAGTTTTGAAAACCATACCCAATCGGTCGACTGGAACGTCAAGAACATTGCTGAGTGCCTCGCCGATGAGCTGATCAATGATTGCACAAGGATCGTCTGACCGGTCGACTGGAACATCAAGACCATTGCTGAGTGCCTGGCAGACGAGCTGATTAATGTTGTGCAAGGATCACAGAATCAGTCGATTGGAATGTCAAGACCATTGTTGAGTGCCTTGCTCATGAGCTGATCGACGTTGCGCAACAATCGTCCGATCGGTCGACTAGAACGTAAAGACCATTGCCGAGTACCTTGCTGATGAGCTGATCAATGTTGCGCAAGGATCACCCGACTAGTCGACTAGAATGTCAAGACCATTGCAGAGTGCCTTTCCGATGAGCTGATCAATGTTACTCAAAGATAGCTCGATCAGGCGACTGGACATTCTTCCTCAGAAGCGGCATTAAACAAACAGACAAAAATACGGGAGAAAGGCGAATTTCATTCGAAGACAGACGCAATATGAAGGGCGATAAATCCGAAGTTTCCTAACCGCAAAATAAAGTGCTCGGGCGCCAGGCCTGAAGGAGTTTTATCGATTACAAATCCACCTGGCATTCTGAGGCAAATCAAAGTGGTGGCATAATGTTTTTTAAATCACTCGGCAGGAGAAGGACTGGCCGGGTCGCAGAAGCTACCGAGATCGATGCTGTCGGTGATGCGAGTAGCTGCCTCAAGGAAAGTAGCCATGAAGTCCTGGAAGGAGTGCTTCTTGGTGTTTGCCACTTTGAGAGCCGCCAGCTTGTCCTCCTTGGCCTCCTTGCAGTGCACTCGGACCAAAGATAAGGCGACGCCAGCCCCACATCACGCAAAAGATTTCTTCCATTCTTGCACTCGGTCTGGGATCTGGTTCAGCCGAGTCATCAAAGACTCGAGGTCTCGAGACATCTCCTCCTGGGGCCAGAGCTCGGAGTCAACTCGGACCATCGCCACCTTCAGCCGAGCCAGATAGTCGACTGCACCATCCAAGCGAGACTCGAGTCGAAGCAAGTTCATCGCGACTTCATCTTTCATGTGGCAATTGATGGGGTCGAGACCTGTCTCGACCCGTCCAGTTTCAGCCTCGAAGTCGTGACAGAATTTTGTTTCATCACAGCGAACAATGAGTCGACAAAATTGCAAATCCCAGTCGACGATGGTTATTTAACTGAATAGACATACCTTCAAGCTTCAGGACAAGCTTTGCTGCAAGTTGGTCTAAATGAGACTCTAGCTTACCGGTCCTGGTCTTGAGACCCTCAACTTCAGCGGTCAAGTTCTCCTTGTCCTTCCTCAGCTGCTCGACTTTGCGGTTAGCGTCCGAGACAGCCGTCTTCAGTGTCGCATTTCATCCTCCAACTTGCCGACTAAAGCCAGCTTCTCGTCCGCAAGCTTCGTCTTCTCGCACGCTTCCTTTTGAGCAGCTTTCAAGTCCAGGTCCTTCTGCTCCAGAGCTTCCTTCATCCTCTCTAAAGAAACAACACTCTTCAGACGAGACTGAAGTTGGCGATTTTCACTAGCACATCTGCTTGTGTGAATTCACTCGGTTCAAGAGACTAAAAGAAAAGCCAGCACCAAGTGTGAAGCTACAAAGCAGACAGAATGACCGAGTGATTACTTCCCATGATGGCTGTTTCTTCTTGAGCTTTCTTCAGGTTCTTCTTCACTAGTTCAAGATCAAGTTCAACACTGATATGCTTCTTCTTTAATTCGGTGAGAAGACCTCCAAGATCACAAGACCTCTGCAGCCAGAAAGACAGGCATGTCAGTCGACACGTACAAGTAACAGTGAAGGGAAAGATTCATTCTCAGACTACTATCGAATCAAATATTCAACAGTAGTCTCGGGGACTACATCCAGTGGGTGCACTTAGCGTGCCCCCATAGGATCATATCAACACTCAAAAAAGGGAGAAAACAATGATCAGCACTCATCAGACCCTAGTCGACTACCAGCAGCCGACCGTGGTCTCGGGGACTACACCCAGTGGATGCACTCGACGTGCCTCCACTGATTCAGAAAGTGCAAAATCAAAAAATCATAGTTTTCCGGAGTCCTAAACGGAGGAACACCCAGTGGGTGATCAGATATAAAGCAACGTTCAAAAATTCAATTAAAAGTTTACTGACCTGAACATTGGTCCGAAGGGCAGTGCTGGCGTTGTAAGCTACTTGACTAGCTTCATGCATCACTTTCACCTACTCCATGACAAGATTTGCCTGATGAAGAGCTTCCCTAGCGGCACTCGGCGAGTCGTCTGGAGTCTGATATGTAGCAAAGAGAGATGGCTCCAGAGGAGTCAAAGCAGCGGCTGGGTCAGACGAGTGGAGTTGCACTGGTGCGACATGCGTTTGTGCAGCCGACCCCGACGGACGATCAGTCATCAACGGGTTAGCAAATGTGACGTTTGTTCGAGTTATTGCCTACGGCGCCGGTGTCGACTAAGGGATTTGGACTTCAAGTCTCCTTTGGCTCGAACCTCCACTCTTCTTCTTCCTCTCCAGTGGAGGCGCTTCTTCTTCTTCGTCATCAGGGAGCACAACAACATCTTGTGGAGCTACGTAAGAAGAGTAGTATAAAATTTTCAGTCAATCGACCCCTCATTCGGTTGGACAGAACTGGGTTGAACAAACTTACCCGCTCGAGAGGTGGCTTCTTCATCTTCTTCTGGTCCTTTGTCAACGTCCATATCAGTGGCAGCAGAGGCGGGGCTGGAAAGGCACAAGGGTTAGTCAGTCGGATCGAGAGAACTTCCAGTCGACTCAAGGAAACACAAATAAGATACCCACCTTGAGGCAACAGGGATGCCCATATTGATTCGCAGCAGTGTCTTTCGGGTCTTGGAAGGGTCGACTTTTGGCTGCTTAGCCACCTTCTCCATCGGTGCCAGAGTCGATGTCCGAGTGCGCTTCTGGGTGGTGGCACTTGGAGCTGTACCCTTCACACGACCACCAGATGGATCGTGTTGCTGCTTGGATCGACGCTCAGAGCGCGATGGCGAGTCGACCTCTTCCTCCTCTTGCAACTCCTCGCTCTCCTCCTCCTCCCCTTCTGGTGACTCCCACTCGCCGCTCTCCTCCGCACTGTCCTCCCCCTCCTGGTCCTGCACCAAATCTTGTTCGCCATTGGGCATTGAGTACATCTCAGTGAATACCTGCAAAACAAATTGATCGAGACAAGAGTCAGTCAACATCGAGCACAGTCGGAACACAAGCGGAAAACAGTCCGAGCGGAGAATGTACCTTGTCGGGTGGGTTGTCACTTCCGAAAGGGACAACTTGTCTAGATCCTTTGGGGTTATCTTGAGTGCCCGTAATGCTCTTCAACCACGAAGCCACGGTGTCGAGCGACACTTCTTCTGGATGGATCCGAGTGGTGTCGCTCGGTCCAGAATACAACCACATTGAGTGATCACGGGCCTGGAGAGGCTGGATACTCCAAGCAAGGAACACCTCCAGCAAGTCCAGGCCAGTGACACCGTCATTGATGAGCTGGACCACTCGGTCCACTAACATGCTCTTTTCCATGGTCTCGGCAGCAGTAACCTTCAGTGGAGCAGGAGTTTGGACGCGGTCGAATGAAAAAGGAGGGAGACCAGTCGAATGACCTGGAGTAGCAACGTCCTGACAGTAGAACCAAGACGATTGCCATCCTCTAACGGATTCAGGGAGGGTCATAGCAGGGAAAGTGCTCCTATTCCTCTTTTGGATGCCTAAGCCCCCACACATCTGGATAACGTGGGTTTTCGAGTCACTCGACTTCGCCTTTTTAACTGACTGGGAGCGAATGGTGAAAGTATGTTTGAAGAGACCCCAGTGCGGTCGACACCCTAAGAAGTTCTCACACATCGACAGAAAGCGGCTAGGTATGTAATAGTGTTGGGGGAAAAGTGGTGGAGCTATGCCCCGAAGAAGTTCAAAAACCCTCGGAAGAAAGGGTGTGGAGGAAGCGAGAACCCCCAGTCGACATGAGTGGCGAGCAAGACGCACTCACCCGGTCGAGGTTGTGGCTCCATCTCTCCCTTCGGCAGCCTCGCCGCCCCCGCTGCAATCAACCCAGACTCCTCTAGATCAGTCAGATCTTCCTGCCGGATCGAAGACCGGATCCAATCGCCTTGGATCCAGCCTGGCGGCAGCCCCGAGCGCGACGACAATCCGCGACTTGGTTTCTTGCCCTTCGCCGCCCCCGTTGCTTTCTTGGCACGCTCGAGCACCGCCGTCTTGTCCTTCACCATGGCTAGAGAGCGGCGGCGTCGGAGGCAGAGGCGCTTGGTGCCGTGGAGGAGCAGAGGAGAAAGAAGAAGAGGCAGGAATGCACAGTGGAAGCACCCTGGCCCCGTCGCCTTATAAAGGCTCACTTCCGAGTGACTGACGCGTGGGGTCAGGCAATCCCGTCAAATCCTGCTACAGTTGCGCGCGCAACGAACGTGGTGAAAAAGGCGGCGCAATGATCGAGGCATCGCTGCTTATCTGGGTCCCCCTTTTTTCGGTGCACCCCTGTTTGCACGCGCCCCCGAAATTTCGTATCCCGCGGAATCCGGGATCCCCCACAGGCAATCGCGCCCGAGATCTCGCACCCTCGCGTGACACTCGACGCATGAAGTCATCAATTTAGTCGACTAATCACTGAATGGATCAAGGCAATCGAGTCGTCCCCGAAGTACCAACGCAGACATTCGGTCTCACAGAAAGCACTCGCAGAGACACAAGACAGGTCCAATGTTGTCTTACTTTCCTCTCACACCTTAATCCATTCGGGGGCTACTGACGAGGATACAGACCAGGGGTAGGGTCATAGGCTCGACCCGTACACCCTACCCAAGGTCACTATCCTAGAAGATGAAAAGACTAAGAGTCAACAGAAGAGCTCTAACTCCATACGTCGAGTGAAATCCACTCGACGGTAACATCACTCGACGGTCGTTACCTACCGTCACTCGACCACAAGGAAGATCACTCGACCATGTTGAAGATCAATAGTCAGGAGGAGACACAACGGCCAGATATTTACTCCCCCGTCTTCAATAGCATTAAGACTACTTACTGCTGGCTTTACCAGTAATGCTCCTACTTATGTACATTAGTTCCGTTGTAATGAGGGCGGGCTGGGGTCCTGGCGCACTCTATATAAGCCACCCCTCCCCTCTGGCACAAGGGTTCGCACTCTTTGTAACACAACACACATAATCCAATCGACCGCCTCCGGGCACCAAGACGTAGGGCTGTTACTTCCTCAGAGAAGGGCCTGAACTCGTAAAACTCGTGTGTACACCTTCACCATAGCTAAGATCTTGCCTCTCCATACCCACCCCCTTTTCTACTGTGAGGTTTAGATCCACGACAGCGGCCATGAGGGTGGCCGGTGCACCCAGTAAGGGTGGGCGCGCCCCCTGCCTCATGGGCCCCGTGTGGCTCCCCTGACCAACGTCCTTCGCCTATATATATCTACGTACCCCAAAAACATCCAGGAGCACCACAAAAAATTAGTTCCACCGCCGCAACCTTCTGTATCCGTGAGATCCCATCTTGGAGCCTTTGCCGGCGCTCCGCAGAGGGGGAATCGAACATGGAGGGCCTCTCCATCACCACCAAGGCCTCTTTGATGAGTTGTGAGTAGTTTACCATAGACCTTTGGGTCCATAGTTATTAGCTAGATGGCTTCTTCTCTCTTTGAATCTCAATACAAAGTTCTCCTTCCTCTTCTGGAGATCTATTCGATGTAACTCTTTTTGCGGTGTGTTTGTCGAGATCCTATGAATTGTGGGTTTATGATCAAGTTTATCTATGAGAAATATTTGAATCTCCTTTGAATTCTTTTATGTATGATTGGTTATCTTTGCAAGTCTCTTCAAATTATCAGTTTGGTTCGGCCTACTAGATTGATCTTGCCATGGTAAAAGTGCTTAGCTTTGGGTTCAATCTTGTAATGTCCTTTCCCAGTGACAGTAGGGGCAGCAAGGCACGTATTGTATTGTTGCTATCGATGATGAAAAGATGGGGTTTATATATCATATTGCATGAGTGTATCCCTCTACATCATGTCATCTTGCTTAATGCGTTACTCTATTCTTATGAACTTAATACTCTAGATGCAGGCAGGAGTCGGTCGATGTGTGGGGTAATAGTAGTAGATGCAGGCAGGAGTCGGTCTACTTGTCACGGACGTGATGCCTATATACATGATCATGCCTAGATAATCTCATAACTATGCACTTTTCTATCAATTGCTCGACAGTAATTTGTTCACCCACCGTAATAATTATGCTATCTTGAGAGAAGCCACTAGTGAAACCTATGGCCCCCGGGTTTATCTTTTATCATATAAGTTTTCCATCTACTTTTATTTGCATCTTTTACTTTCCAATCAATATCATAAAAATACCAAAAATATTTATCTTATCATATTATCTCTATCAGATCTCAGTTTTGCAAGTTACCGTGAAGGGATTGACAACCCCTTTATCGCGTTGGTTGCAAGGTTCTTGTTTGTTTGTGTAGGTGTGTGGGACTTTTGAGGAGCCTCCTACTGGATTGATACCTTGGTTCTCAAAAAATGAGGGAAATACTTACGCTACTTTGCTACATCACCCTTTCCTCTTTAAGGGAAAAACCAACACATGCTCAAGTGGTAGCAAGAAGGATTTTTCGCACCGTTGCCGAGGAGGTCTTCGCTCAAGTCAAGACATACCAAGGACCCATCCCAAACTCACCTCCCTCGCATTACATTATTTGCCATTCGCCTTGTGTTTTCCTCTCCCCCACTTCACCCTTGCCGTTTTATTAGCCCTTCTTCTGTTTGTCTCTTCGTTTGCTTTGATGTCTTACTTGCCTCGTTCGCTCGTTTGGTTGGAATAGTTGTTTATTTATTGCTAAACAGAGAACCTAAGATCTATGGATCCTCATACGCTTGCTAATCTTTTTAAGGGATCCAATTATGATGAACCAATTTCTAGTGAGTTTTGTGCACTAGATTATCTTTATGAAGCTTTGCTAAAAATTTGTGAATCTGGAAATTATGATGAAGAAATTTATGGAGAGATTCATGATAACTCCTTCAATAAAAAGCATGATTGCAATGATTTTACTATAAATTCTTTTGATGTCAATTGTGTTAATAATATGCAAAACCCTAAGCTTGGGGATGCTAGTTTTGCTATGTCTACTACTTGTTGCAATGATCATGATTGGGGTGATTTTTCTTATGATCTTGAAAAATTATTTAACCCCCATGATGAATATGAGATTGATAATAGTAATTGCAATATTATTAAAAGTGGGTTTGGAAGAGTGTCAACTTTAGGTCCCACATATTTGGATTTTCATCAATCTTATGAAATTTTTGATAAAAGTGGGCTTGGAGAGGTCATGACTTTAGTTAACGTTGATCCCATTGAGGGAGTCCTGGATAAGGGGGTATCCGGACAGCCAGACTATATACTTTGGCTGGACTGTTGGACTATGAAGATACAAGATAGAAGACTTCGTCCCGTGTCCGGATGGGACTCTCCTTGGCGTGGAAGGCAAGCTTGGCGATTCGGATGTAGATCTCCTCCTCTGTAAACCGACTCTGAGTAACCCTAGTCCCCACCGGTGTCTATATAAACCGGAGGCTTTAGTCCATAGGACACAACAACAATCATACCATAGGCTAGCTTCTAGGGTTTAGCCTCTCTGATCTCGTGGTAGATCAACTCTTGTAATACTCATATCATCAAGATCAATCAAGCAGGAAGTAGGGTATTACCTCCATCCAGAGGGCTCGAACCTGGGTAAATATCGTGTCCCTAGCCTCCTATTACCATTAGTCTTAGACGTACAGTTCGGGACCTGTTATGGAATTGTCATGTAAGATGTCCTCGTGAAAGGACTTAGTTGTGGAGCCATCGCAACTAGGAAGCTTAAAGGGGTTAATCGGGACAAAGGACACGAGAGGTTTTTATACTAGTTCGGCCCCTTACGGTGAAGGTAAGGCCTACGTCTAGTTGGGTTAGTATTGATGTTTCGATGACCAGGGAGCGAGATACGCTATCCCTGGCTCTCGATGAGTTGTTTCTTGCCCTAAGCCGCCAGCAGGTCGTGCCCTTATATACACGGGTTGACGCCCTGCGGCTTACAAAGTCCCGGCCGGCTTATAAACAGTGTTCGGCTCGGTGACTAGTTAAGTCTACCTTATGATACAAGTCATATTACTATGGCGGTTTATTACAACGGGCCTTAAGTCGCCTGCGGGCCTTTAAGCCCTCTATGAACCGCCATTTTCACCTTTGGTCTTGGGCTTCTCTCTGGTAAGTATTCTTTGCGTAACCCGGCCCCTCCTGGGCGGCTTACACAAATAGTTATATCCCCAACATTAGGCCCTGTTCATGTCAATCTTAAAATACCTTATGGAGCTGTCCTTCAGTCTTTTGTCTTGCGCGAAGATTTTAACCCGCCGTGACGTTATCATCTGGATCCGGGTTAAATCACCGTGACGTCATCTTCAATAAAACTTATTTTTACTCCAATGGATCTTTGCCTTTACTGACCATCCCGAGAATCGAGGCGTCAGGGCCGCTGGATAATAAATTTTATCTCCTCGTTTCTCGTGCCGCCTCAGTTATCCTTCTCTTATAAATAGGCGCGACCCTGGTCTTCCATTCGTCCCTCTTCCAGTCATCTTCTTCCTGTCGCCTCCTCTCGAGCTCCGCCGCCGCTGTCGAGCATCCTGTCTTCACCGTCTCAGGCCGCTGCATCGACCTGGTTGGACCAGAGAAATGTGACGATCCTCCGCAGCCCATCCAGATCCGTAAGTTCCCTTCCATTCCTTGCTTAGATCCACATTAGGGCTTCTTCGAGTTCGTCAGAGTTCATCACCATTAGCGCCAAACCCTAGTTAGTTTCCTTCTTAGATGCCTCTTCTGATCTGAGAATGATAAAATGGCCGCGGTAGTTGTTTTCGCACTTGTTTTGGATATAGAACAGATCCCTTTCTCTGCCTAAGAGCCTCATTCGAGCCTATGAGCACGTCTGCATCAGCTTTTAGGTCTAGAAAATTTTCTTATCTGAATAGATCTTTGATCTCCAACAACAGTAGCAGATTATGAAACCTATTTGTATCACCCAGAAAACTACTTCTGTTGAACACATTAAACTCAACTGCCTATGTAGCCGGCTCAAATAGATAACACTGATCTGTTAACCTTATTTGCTTCTTATGACCTTAAGAGGTTTGAACTGCTTTTGACACCTGTGGTGGTTTATACACTGTTGCACAGCTATCCTTATATCATTAGGCCCCTTATTAAGCCCCCACCTTGAATAATTAAGATATTTCTTCCAGGTTAAAATTGAACCGGATCTTCTTATTTTGTCATAGGCCAATTGTTGTCATGGCCCCTAAGACTGCCAAGGCCCCTGTGACCTGCAATTGGGTCCCATCCATAGTTACCAAAAGTAAACTTGCTGAGTTCGTGAAATCTGGCCATCTGCCAAAAAAGGAGGTCATGTCTTATCGTGCCCCTGACCCGTCTAAAGAGAGGCCTCAACCCAAAGAAGGGGAAGTAATAATTTTTACAGATCATTTGAGCCGGGGATTTTCTCATCCCGGGTCAAAATTCTTCAGAGAGGTTTTGAATTTCTTTGACCTTAGACCTCAAGACATCAGACCCAATTCTGTGTCAAATATTTGCAATTTCCAAGTCTTCTGCGAGGTGTACCTGGGAGAGGAGCCATGTCTGCTATTGTTCAGGGAACTTTTCTACATGAACCGACAAAATGAACGTGCTAACGGGCCCAGTCTTGAACATGGCGGCATCTCGATCCAGCGACGGAGGGACTGCCTTTTTCCTTATGCTGAGCTGCTGAGTCACCCAAAATCTTGGTACCAGACGTGGTTCTACTGTCAGGACACTTCTCCGGCTGATGAGAAGCCTCTTCCCGGCTTTCGCGCCCTGCGCCTTGAGTCCAACCATCCGCTAGCAGACAAACTGACGGCCGTTGAGCGTCTGCCTCTCAATCCCACCATCAAGAAGATCAAAGCTCTCTTGGGAAATGGTTTAAACGGCGTCGATCTGGTCCGAGTCTGGGTCACGTGGCGAATACTTCCATTAAGCCGCCGTTTTGGCTTAATGTGTACCTACACAGGTGAAAAGGATGACCCGTTACGCCATAGCCCTGATGACTTACCAGATGATGTGGTGAATGCTACGACCCAGTCACTGCTGAAGGAAGGCACTGTGACGAGTAACACCTTCGGCTTACTTCCCTTTTGCAAGAAGAACCCGGCCCCTGCTATAAGTTATCAATCTTAATAAATACTCTTTGCTATGATATACCTTTTTTGGTACTCATAATTCCTTATCCACAGGCTGATGATAACTTCTGGAAGGCCAAATATGACCATGAGGCTGCCAAACAAGCCAGGACGACCAAGAAAACTGAAAGGAAAGCCGCCAAGACGGGAACCTCAAAGAAGAAGAAACCCAACGCCTCCGACTTACTCAGATTGGATGATAGTTCTTCGGATGATGAAGAGGTAATCTTTAAATTTTCTTAATTCCCTTGTCATTATCTGTCTGACATTCTATCCCTTCAGGAGGATACGGGGAACAGTCAAGCAGCCAATGAAGAGGTAACTATAATCTCCTCCAACTCAGAGCCTTTGCCAAAGCAAAAGATCCGAAGGGTGACCCGGAAAGTAAGATTTTCACATGCTCTTGCTTATCAAGATCCTCAATTTCTTTTGAAGCAACAACAACTTGAGAACCGGAGGCAGACCCGGAACAATAAGGATGCGGAACTCTCCTCCGGCTTACCCGACGTAACCAGGAAGTGTCGGACTGAGGTTATCTCTGATTTACGTTTTGTTTTAACTTTAGTGGGCTTAATTCATCATCCTCTCAATTCGGCAGACTCCAATTATCAGGATACCTCTCCTTCTTCCGGTGAATCCATGCAGTCAAACATGCTGGCTTTCAAAACTGCTCCCGGGTAATGTAACCTTATGTACCTTGAACTTTACTTTACCATGCTAGCGTATTCATACTTTTGCCTTTGTTAACAGCATGCAAGTGAAACCCAGCAAGAGGGCGAAGAAGAATAAGCCATCCCAAGACCCGATTGTAATTGAACCGGTGATTAATGCGTCTGCTCTAGACAGCTCTACCCATCAGCCGCCGCCTGATCTGGCTTATGATATTCCAGTGCCAATCTCTGATCCGCCTGTCGAAAATACTCTTAACACAAATGACCTGGAGACTCCTAGCCCGGTCAAGAAAAATGAACCGGAAGTTGAGATTGTGAGGTCTCAGTTTGTTGAACCAGGGCGGCCTACCGTCCTTGCCAAATGTACCGCCAAGGAAGAACTTGCCGAATGCCGAAAAGACAAGCAGGACATTACTGATTATACTCACTTAAGTATTGGTGATATAGTCTCGGGCTATCTGAATCAAGTGCATAATAGTCGTGACCTGGAAATTGACATGGTAAAACAAATACATCACACATCTGAGGTATAACTTATGTTTTTTTACCTGAATCTTACATACTGTACCAGCCCCCAAGTCTATTGCTTATGAATAAATATGCTGTAGACTTAGAAGTTTGCTTTACTTGTTAATTTAGCCGGTTCAAAGAGAATTTATTTAACCCGGTTATAACATGATAGTTTTAAATTTGCAATATACATTAGCCCCCAAGTGTCAAGTATCTTTACTTGTAAAGTGCTTGAGACTTAATATGTGTGACCCGGTATGATAAGTTTAAAATTCTTCAGCATACATTAGCCCCCAAGTGCCAAGTATCTTCACTTGTAAAGTGCCTGGGACTTGAATGTTACCTTACTATAATCCTTACCATAACCTGGTGTCAATGCAGGCCACCATAAGTCAGTTTGAATTAGAGCTTGCTGTCCTGAAGAGTCGTCTGGAAACTCAAGAACTTGAGACTCAGAAGGCTAACTCCAAATTTGAATTCAGTGTCTCTGAAAATGAGAAGCTGAAGAAGAATTTTGAGTCAGAGAAGAAAGCTTGGGCTAATGAGAAGGCTTCACTGGTGACTCGGGCCGAGACAGCAGAAGCATCTCTTGCAGAGGCAACAACCGAGCTGTCCGACTTAAAACGACAGATATCTCAAATGGTCTCAGCCATCTTCGGTAAGTTACTGTGCAAAACCTCAAACATTGTAACCTTTCAATGACTATTGTAATAATTACTTCCGGCTGACTGTTATACTTGTGTACACACAGGCCCCAGGAGTACCAACCTTAAACAAAACATGCTGATCAAGCTTAAAGCAGTTTATACCTTAGTGGAACAGCTGTACTCCGGGTCACAATGTGCTTTGTCCATTGTACCCTTATCAAGCCCTCCTCCCCGCCTTCTGCAAGACGTGTTGAAGAGCCTCGCTTTTCTGCCTCAGTGGATCCAAGACTTAAGGCGGGCGTCCTCAAGAGCCGGGGCCGTAGCCGCATTGAGCCGGACTAAAGCATGGCTCCCAGAACTAGACCTGCCGACCTTGCCCTTGGATACCCAAGTCTGATGGAGGACGGCACTATATTTGATGACCATGATTTCACCGCCTGTGTCAAAGCCATATGTCCCGTGGCAACCCTTATTGGAAATGACACTGACCTTAGCAAGGATGCGTTGGCTTATGACAGTGAGAACCGGAGAATTCCAAACACTCCATATGATCAAATCAGCCTGATCCCTCCAATTCGTAAGCATACTTTTGCCCCTGAGGTGGACCCAGCCGGTTTAATAGATGATGAAGCTGAATTTGAAGCTTTGAGCGGCATTGACTGGGCCTCGTCAACTTTCCAGGACAAAACAGCCGACGGAGAAGCGGAGAAGGATTACCCGGAGTCTTCAAGCCCGCCGAAGGAGTGAATCGCCAGATGTTTTGCAAAAAACAATGCTTCATTTATTCAGACTCTGGGAGTCTTGTAATAGGGTAGAAAAAACTTCCCAATGTTTGACATGCCTTCGCGCATGTTCCTAGCGCTCAACACTTTCGTAAGCCGCCCCTGCTATATATTTCTGGCTTTTATTTCCTTAGCGTGTTAAATTTGCTCACCTTATTCTGCACATAAAACAAGCAAAATTCCCTTGGCCTTTTGTCGCGTCCAGGGTCACGGAAAGTATTGATAACCCGGAACATAAAACAAAAAACATCATAAACAGGTTGGGTTATGACTATGCCTTGCTAAACATAAGCATAATAGCATACCTGCGATCCTTTGATAAACTTTCCTGCTGATATGATGCTCACCTGACACTTAACAACCTGGTGTGACCAATATTAAACCGGAAAGACAAAAAACATCTCATAATGCCTTTCACAAAAGTCGCAGGATAGTCAAAATAATTTACAGGCTTCTAATGCGAATACGATCAGTAAACCGTTCCAAAGGGGTTAAGCTAAGATTCGGATACGATCATATAGCCCCCAGTGGCTTTGGCGATGCCGATCAAGTGGGTATCGATAGCTATGTTCTCTTTGGTTCGAATACGACCTATGTTTGAACAGGAAGCCCCCAAGTGACCATAAGATTTGTTTAATGACACTGATTCGAATATGATCCATGTCAGACCCAAAGGGGTTAAGCTGTGATTCAAATATGATCAAGAAGCCCCCAAGTAGGCTTGGCAGTATGCCGATCAAGTGGGTATCGACAGCTATGTTCTCTTTGGTTCGGATACGACCTATGTTTGAACAGGAAGCCCCCAAGTGATCATGGATAGATTCAGATATGATCATAAGCCGGACCAAAGGTAAAGCCGGATTCAGATATGATCCGCTCCCTGTTGGTTGTTTCCACCACCTGACAAAAAGACACATAAACCTTTGAGGGTGAAAAAGGACAGAGGTCCTGCTTTATTACTTTATATAATATATACATCGTCAAAAAAATATACATCTCAAGAGCTGGTGGCTTAAGTATAGTAAGGCCGAAGATGGGCTAAATTCCACGGCCGGCAGGGCTCCTCCTCCGCCTTACGTGAGTCTTTGTGCTCTCGAATATCAATGAGGTAGTATGACCCGTTGTTCAGATTCTTGCTAACCACAAAGGGTCCTTCCCAAGGAGGGGATAGCTTGTGCATATTGGACTGATCCTGGATGAGCCGGAGCACAAAGTCGCCTTCCTGAAAGGTTCTGCTTCTGACCCGGCGGCTGTGATAGCGACGAAGGTCTTGCTGGTAAATCGCTGAGCAGGCTATTGCCAAGTCTCGCTCCTCATCCAACAAGTCAAGTGCCTCCTGGCGAGCCTTTTCATTATCAGCCTCAACATAAGCCGCCACACGGGGTGAATCATGCCGGATATCACTTGGCAGAACTGCCTCTGCTCCATAAACCATGAAAAAGGTGTATAACCCGTGGATCTGTTAGGCGTAGTGTTGATGCTCCACAGCACAGAGGGTAACTCTTCCACCCAACAACCCAGAGTCCGCTGTAAGGGGACCAAGAGCCGTGGTTTGATACCCCTTAAGATCTCCTGATTAGCTCTTTCTGCTTGACCATTAGATTGAGGCTGAGCAACAGCCGAAACGTCAAGCCAGATATGCTCTCGTTGACAGAACTCTTCCATGGCACCCTTGGAGAGATTAATGCCATTATCAGTTATGATGCTATGTGGAAAACCAAAACGAAAGATCACCTTTTTGATGAACTGAACTGCTGTGGCTGCATCACACTGACTGACCGGCCCTGCCTCAATCCACTTTGTAAATTTATCCACTGCCACCAGGAGGTGTGTCTTTTTATCCTTAGACCTCTTGAAGGGTCCCACCATGTCAAGCCCCCAGACTGCGAATGGCCAAGTAATTGGAATCATCCTCAATTCTTGAGCCGGCACATGAGCTCATCCTGAGAAATTTTGACATCCGTCACATTTGCTAACAAGATCCTCTGCATCAGCATGAGCCATCAGCCAATAAAAACCATGACGGAAGGCCTTGGCCACCAGAGATTTTGAGTCGACATGGTGACCACAATCTCCTTCATGGATCTCTCGAAGTATCTCTTGACCCTCTCTAGGTGACACACAACGCTGGAACGCCCCTGTGACACTGAGGTGATGTAACTCGCCATTAACAATTGTCGTGGATTTGGACCGCCCGACAATTTGTCTTGCCAAGGTCTCATCCTTAGGCAGCTCTCCCCGGGTCATATAAGCCAAGTATGGCAATGTCCAATCTGGGATGACGTGAAGTGCGGCCACCAATTGTGCCTCCGGGTCTGGCACTGCAAGCTCTTCCTCTGTAGGTACCTTGACAGAAGGATTATGCAGAACGTCAAGAAAGGTGTTAGGTGGCACCGGCTTATGCTGAGAGCCCAACCGGCTTAACGCATCAGCCGCCTCATTCTTCCTTCTATCAATGTGCTCCACCTGATACCTTTTGAAGTACCCAACTAAAGCATCCACTTCACGACGATAAGCCGCCATAAGGGGATCCTTAGAATCTCACGTGCCTGAGACCTGTTGAGCCACGAGATCTGAGTCGCCCAAGCACCTTACCCGGCTCAAATTCATCTCCTTATCCATCCGGAGACCATGGAGTAAGGCCTCGTATTCAGCTGCATTGTTAGTACGGGGAAACATGAGCTGGAGCACATAACGAAATTTTTCACCTCGAGGGGAAGTTAAAACAACTCCAGCCCCTAATCCTTCTAACTGCCTGGACCGATCAAATTGAATAGTCCAATACGTATTATTCAGCTTCTCCTCAGGTGCCTGCAACTCTGTCCAATCATTGATAAAGTCCACCAAGGCCTGAGATTTGATGGCAGTACGGGGCATATACTTCAAACCATAAGGCCCAAGCTCAATAGCCCACTTGGCGATTCGTCCTGTGGCCTCCCTGTTCTGCATGATGTCTCCCAAAGGGGCTGAACTTACTACCATTATAGGATGACTTTGGAAGTACTGCTTCAGCTTCCGGTTTGCCATGAACACACCATAAACAAGCTTCTGCCAATGTGGATACCTTTGTTTAGACTCAATGAGCACCTCGCTAATGTAGTAAACCGACCATTGAACTGGATGCTCGTTGCCAGCCTCCTTACGCTCCACCACGATGGCAACACTGAAGGCCCGCGAGTTAGCAGCCACATATAACAATAGCGTCTCTCTATCAATGGGAGCTGCAAGAACCGGTGGTTCAGACAACTGTCTCTTTAAATCCTCAAAGGCAGTGTTGGCAGCATCACTCCAGACGAAAGTGTCTGTTTTCTTCATCATCTGATATAGCGGTAAGGCCTTCTCCCCTAACTGGCTTATGAACTGGCTTAAAGCGGCAACACGTCCCGCTAGGCGCTGAACATCATTGATACACACCGGCTTAGCCAGAGAGGTAATCGCCGTGATCTTCTCCGGATTAGCTTCAATGCCTCTGTTTGACACTAGAAAACCCAAGAGCTTGCCCGCAGGTTCACCAAACACACACTTGGCCGGGTTAAGCATCATCTTGTAAACACGGAGATTGTCAAAAGTCTCTCTCAAGTCAGATATCAAGGTTTCTTTTTATCTGGACTTCTCCACGATGTCATCCACATAAGCATGAACATTACGCCCAATTTGATCGTGCAAACAGTTCTGTACACATTGCTGATAAGTCGCCTGGGCACTCTTGAGTCCAAACGGCATAGATACATAACAGAAGGCCCCAAACGGAGTGATGAAAGCTGTCTTCTCCTGGTCCTTAACTGCCATCTTGATCTGATGATAACCAGAGTAAGCATCCAAAAAGCTCAAACGTTCACAACCCGCCATAGCATCAATGATTTGATCAATACGGGGGAGGGCAAAGGGATCAGCCGGACAAGCCTTGTTTAAGTCTGTGTAATCCACACACATCCTCCAAGTGCCGTTCTTCTTAAGCACTAACACCGGGTTAGCCAACCACTCCGGATGAAAAACTGCAACAGTAAACCTAACTGCTAAGAGCCGGGCGACCTCTTCCCCAATAGCTTTCCGTCTCTCTTCGTTGAACCATTGGAGAAATTGCCTGACCGGCTTATACTTCGGATCAATATTGAGAGTGTGCTCAGCGAGTTCCCTCGGTACACCCAGCATGTCAGAAGGTTTCCATGCAAAGATGTCCCGGTTCTCACGGATGAACTCGATGAGCGCGCTTTCCTATTTAGGATCCAAATTGGCACTGATACTGAACTGCTTAGAGGCGTCTCCCGAGGTAAAGTCAACAAGCTTTGTCTCAACGGCCGATTTAAACTTCAACACCGGGTCATGCTCAGTAGTTGGTTTCTTGAGGGAGGTCATATCCGCCGGGTCAACATTGTCTTGATAGAATTTGAGCTCCTCCGCGGCACAGGCAGTCTCAGCGTAAGCCGCGTCGCCTTCTTCACATTCCAAGGCCACCTTTCAACTCCCATGCACAGTGATGGTACCCTTGTAACCCGGCATCTTGAGATGTAAATAAACGTAACACGATCGTGCCATGAACTTAGCATAAGCCGGTCGCCCAAACAGAGCGTGATATGGACTCCTGATTTTGACCACTTCAAACGTCAACTTCTCAGCCCTGGAGTCATACTCATCTCCAAAGGCCACCTCCAATTCAATCTTGCCAACTGGGTAAGCCGACTTGCCTGGAACCACCCCGTGGAAAACAGTGTTGGATGTTCTCAGATTCTTCTCAGTCAACCCCATACGCTGAAAGGTCTCATAATAGAGTATATTGATGCTGCTACCTTCGTCCATGAGTACCTTAGTGAATTTATATCCACCAACCTGGGGTGCTACCACCAAGGCTAACTGACCTGGATTATCGACTCGTGGAGGGTGATCCTCTCTGCTCCAAATGATGGGTTGCTCTGACCATCTCAAATAACGAGGAATTGCCGGCTCAACCAAATTCACGGCCCTCTTATGAACCTTCTGGTCTCGTTTGCATAAGCTAGTGGTAAACACATGGTACTGCCCACCACTCAACTATTTTGGATGGCTCTAATAACCCGACTGCTGCTGCTGTTGTCCTCCCTGACCAGATTGCTGCTGATTATTACCACCCGGCTATCCCCAAAAACCGGAATTTGAACCGCCGCCCAGGCCATGAAAGCCGCCAGCCCCCTGAACCTCCGCCAGATCCATGACTAACATCAAAGGTATTGGAATTTTTAAACGCCTTCATGATCGCGCAATCTTTCCACAGGTGTGTAGCGGGGTGCTCCCGGGTGCCGTGTTTCGGGCATGGCTCATTGAGTAGCTGCTCAAGAGATGGGCCTGACCCGCCGGATCGAGGCCACTTACCCTTATGTCTCTGATTGTTACCCTGTGTATTAGCGTTGGCTACAAGCTTCGGGTTGCCGTCTGCCTTACGCTTATTGCCGCTTTGATTCACCGGATTGTGCCATTGACCCTTTCCATTGCCGTTACTTTTTCCCTTCCCTATCTTCTCATTGTCAGACGCGGGATCCTTGGTACTATCAGAATCGGCATATTTGACTAAAGCCGCCATTAGCATACCCATATCCCTGCAGTCATGCTTAAGGCGCCCCAGTTTCTACCTCAACGGCTCAAAGCTACAATTTTTCTCCAACATGAGGACTACAGAGCCGGCATCCATCTTATTAGATGAATGAATTATCTCCTTGACCCTGCGTACCCAATGGGTGGTGGATTCACCCTCCCCCTGCTTACAATTCGTCAAGTCCACGATTGACATAGATTGCTTACAGGTGTCCTTGAAGTTCTGGATGAAACCGGCTTTTAACTCCTCCCATGAACCAATGGAATTGGGTGGTAAACTTTTTAACCAAGACCGGGCTGTTCCATCTAACATCATGGTGAAGTATTTAGCCATTGCCACGTCACTGACTTCCAACAGCTCCATGGCCATCTCATAACTCTCAATCCATGCTCCAGGCTGTAAGTCGGCCGTGTAATTTGGCACCTTTCAAGGTCCCTTGAAGTCCTTGGACAGGCGCACGTTGCGCAAAGCCGGTATCAAACAAGGAACACCACCGGTTCTGGTGGCTACTCCCATCTCAATAGAAGTAGTTGGATACTCTGGAATATTCTGATGAGCCGCCTGTTGAGCCGCCAGCTCGTTCTCCTGACGTACTCGGTCTTGCACCGGGTTATAGCCACCATGTTGGTCACGGAGTTGGGCGTTTCTTGACAAAGCTTCGGACTCCATGTGCCTGCTGTAACTCGGGCTCCGGTTCTGACGAGGCAGTGCTAACCAAGGCGGAGGAGTTGAATGAATCTTATCCCGGCTATAAGAATAGGTCTCTTGCTGAGCCAGGGCCGTCTGGACAAGTTCCCTGATCCTCCGGGTCTCCACCGCTGTTGGATCATCACCATCCACTTGAAGAGCCACCAGACGCGCTGACGCTGCGATTAAATTCTCCATGGGGTTTGGAAAGTGACCCTCCGGTATCGGCACATAACGCAGTGGTGCCATGCTCACATGAGGAGGTGGCATCTCTCAACGCTGAGCCGGTCCTCCTGCTCTGGATGTCATAAACTGATTGGCATCTGGCGGGTTACTTGGGCCGGCTCTGTGTGTAGCGAAAAGAACCCGAGGGTCGTAATTCGGAGGTAACCGGGATTGGGTCTTCTGGTGTCTCCTCCTCATTACCTCATTGGACGCGTTTAAGCTCATCGTGAGCTGGTAAGCCTCTGACTGCAACCGCTGTGCCCGGGTGTCGAGAGCCGCCCGCTCCGTAGCTAGTCTAGTATCCTCAGCTGCCAAGGCCTCCTTAGCCTGAGATATCTCCTCACATACCCGTGCCACCTCCGCGTCATGCTCATCTTTGTTCGCAGGGATAACCATGGCAGTTAACAGGGCCGTAAGCTTGTCCATGAGGTCTATCAGCACTTGAGCCGGCGGGTGCACAGGGCCTCCTGCCTCGGCCGCTCCTATCCCAGACGTAATTGCAGTAGCGGCTGTAGAGTTTTGGCCGGGTTGAGTCCCAGCCATGAAGACTCCTGCCCAATTCAGCGACTCACAGGGGTCCGGAATACTGAAGCCATCGGAACAGCCCCCGAGCACACCATCTTGAACTTGATACAGAGAATCTGTTGAACCGGCGGACGAATCACCGTCAGAGTGGACGGCCGTCTCACCACCATCGTCAGGTCCTTCAGAAAGCTCTTCTCTGTGGACGCAGCCCACAAAGACACGCTTCATGCCGGGTTGAGCTCGGGCGGGTTTCGCACGCTGAGCCGTCTCGACGAGGTCGGTGCAGTTGTCCGGCTCAGGACCCGGCTCACCAATCCGGCCAATGAGGACGTGGATCCCTCCGAAGGGGACCCGGTACCCATACTCAATAGAGCCGGCGTCGGGGCCCCAGCCTTCGTCGTCGATGTAGATCTTGTCGCGACGACTCTTGGTCATCCGGCCCACTACGTATCCCTTGATCCCTTCGAAGTTGCCCTTCAAGAACTCAAATCCACTATGCGCTGGCCCCACGATGGGTGCCAACTGTCGTGGAATTGTCACGTCAGATGTCCTCGTGAAAGGACTTAGTTGTGGAGCCATCGCAACTAGGAAGCTTGAAGGGGTTAATCGGGACAAAGGACACGAGAGGTTTTTATACTAGTTCGGCCCCTTACGGTGAAGGTAAGGCCTACTTCTAGTTGGGCTGGTATTGATGTTTCGATGACCAGGGAGCAAGATACGCTATGCCTGGCTCTCGATGAGTTGTTTCTTGCCCTAAGCTGCCAGCAGGTCGTCCGCTTATATACACGGGTTACGCCCTGCGGCATACAGAGTCCCGGCCGGCTTATAAACAGTGTCCGGCTCGGTGATTAGTTAAGTCTACCTTATGATACAAGTCATATTACTATGGCGGTTTATTGGAACGGGCCTTAAGTCGCCTGCGGGCCTTTAAGCCCTCTATGAACCGCCATTTTCACCTTTGGTCTTGGGCTTCTCTCTCGTAAGTCTTCTTTGCGTGACCCGGCCCCTCATGGGCGGCTTACACCGTGTCCCTTGTCTCCTGTTACCATCCGCCTAGACGCACAGTTCGGGACCCCCTACCCGAGATCCGCCGGTTTTGACACCGACATTGGTGCTTTCGTTGAGAGTTCCTCTGTGTCGTCGCTGCAAGGCTAGATGGCTTCTCCAACCTTCAACCATGATGTCCTGGGTGAGACTTTTCTCCCCGGATAGATCTTCGTGTTTGGCGGCTTCGCACTGCGGGCCAACTCCCTTGGCCGTTTGGAGAAGATCGATAGCTACGCCCCTGGCCATCAGGTCAGGTTTGGAAGCCTAAACTAAACTGCCGACATCCGCGGAGACTTGATCTTCGACGGATTCGGGCCCGTGTCAGGATCGCCGAACAATCACGACGTGCATGACCTAGATCGGCAATCAGACAGTATTCGGAACATCACACCTGCTACAGCTCCGGACTTCGTTCCAGAGCAGGTCGTGCCTTCCAAGGACGGATGGATGGACCCCGCCCCGGAGGCCGCACACTCCTCAACATTGGAGCCAAACACAGACTCCTCTCCTAAAGGGATATGTGTCTCCAGACCCCCAGACTCATCTCCGGCCATGTGTTCCGGACCACGCGCATCCGTGCCCATTGAATCTAACTGGGCTCCAGTCATGGAGTTCACCACAGCGGATATCTTTCAGTACTCACCCCTCGGAGACGTGCTAGATTCTTTAAGGTCTCTCTCTGTCAGGAGACTCCTGGCCGAACTATGTCCGGCTCGAATGGGAAGCTGGCGACGAAGAAATTTATTTCCCACCCACCACCCACTTAATAGCCATGGTCGATGACTTGACCTACGTGCTTAACTTCGACTCTGAAGACATCAACGGTATAGACGACGATGCGGGAGAAGAACAGGAACCACCGCCCACAGGGCGCTGGACTGCCACCTCTTCATATGATATATATATGGTGGATACTCCCAAAGAAACCAATGGCGATGAGGCAACGGAAGATAACCCCTCGGGGAAGAAAGCAAAACATGGGTGTCATCGGCGCCGCTCCAAGCCTTGCCACAACAATACCGGCACCGGAGAAGAAAATCAAGATGGTGCCGAAGAGGAATACGATCCTGATCAACCCACCTTCGAGCAAGCCGAATAGGAACACAGGCGGGCTAGCCCAGACGAACAGGCGACGGACGGATACTTGGAGGACAATAACTATATGCCTCCCTCCGAAGACGAGGTGAGCCTCGGTGACGACGAATTTGGCGTACCAAAGGATCCCATAGAGCAGGAGCGCTTCAAGCGCAGGCTTATAGCCACTGCAAGAAGCCTGAAGAAGAAGCAGCAGCAGCTCCAAGCTGACCAAGACCTTCTCGCAGACAGATGGACCAAAGTCCTGGCGGCCGAGGAAAATACAGACTTGAGCCCCCGAGCAGGGAATACCCAAAGGATAAACCGCTAGAATAAGAGGCCGACGAGCCTGAACTTCCAGCACAAGATGAGGCTGATCGGCCACCTCGTGGCCGGGATAAAATGGGATATCACGTCGGACACAAGCCCGCACCCCCACGCCGGTTCACTACGGCTCGGGGCAATACGCAGGACCTGCGAGACATATTGGAAAACAACGCAGGACAACCAAGATCGATCTACGGATCACGAGGGCGCGCCACAGCTCATGACACCGATCGTCACGCCGAATACAATAATGATACATCCAGCCAGGCCGGACATTACCGACCAGACCTAATCGGACTACACCGTGACATAGCCCGACACAGAGGCGCCGCACACCCCCTCTGCTTCACTGATGACGTAATGGAACATGAATTCCCAGAAGGGTTTAAACCCGTCAACATCGAGTCATACGATGCCACAACAGACCCCGCGGTGTGGATCGAGGATTTCCTTCTCCACATTCACATGGCCCACGGTGATGACCTACATGCCATCAAGTATCTCCCACTCAATCTTAAAGAGCCAGCCAGACACTGGCTGAATATCCTGCCAGCAAACTCCATTGGCAGTTGGGAAAATCTTTAGGACACATTCCTCGATAACTTCCAAGGCACCTGGGTGCGACCACCGGATGCTGATGACTTAAGTCACATTACCCAACTAAAAAGAACCAAATTGTCAACTGTCCGGACGCCGAGGCCCTGGCGGCCTTTAAGCATAATATCCGTGACGAGTGGCTTGCCTGACACCTCGGCCAAGAAAAACCGAAGACCATGGCGGCACTCATGACACTAATGACCCGCTTTTGCACGGGTGAGGACAGTTGGCTGGCTTGCAGCGACACCGTGCCAGGAAACCCTGGCACTTCAGATATCCGTGATAGTAACGGAAAGCCACGTCGCAACAGACACAAGCGTCGAAACAATGGCGACAATATTGAGGATACGACAGTCAATGCTGGATTCAACAACTCCAAATCCGGTCAGTGAAAGAAGCCGTTCAAAAGAAACAATCCGGTATCGTCCAGTCTGGACCGCATACTCGACCGCTCGTGCCAGATTCACGGCACCCCCGATAAACCAGCCAATCACACTAACAGAGATTGCTGGGTGTTCAAACAGGCCGGCAAGATAAATGCCGAGAACAAGGACAAGGGGCTACACAACAATGATGACGAGGAGCCCCGGCGTTTGAACACTGTAGGACAGAAGAAATCCCCATCCCCAGGTTAAAACGGTGAACATGATCTATGCCACTCACATCCCCAAACGGGAGCGAAAGCGTGCACTTAGGGACATCTATGCGATGGAGCCCGTCGCCCCAAAATTCAACCCATGGTCATCCTGCCCGATCACCTTTGATCGTAGGGACCATCCCACCAGCATTCGTCACGGCGGCTTAGCCGCATTGGTCCTTGACCCAATCATCGACGGATTCCACCTCACGCGAGTCCTCATGACGGTGGCAGCAGCCTGAACCTGCTTTATCAGGACACAGTGCGCAAAATGGGCATCGATCCATCACGGATAAAACCCACCAAAACCACCTTCAAAGGTGTAATTCCAGGGGTAGAGGCCTGCTGCACGGGCTCAATAACACTGGAAGTGGTCTTTGGATCTACGGATAACTTCCGAAGCGAGGACTTAATCTTCGATATCGTCCCTTTCCGTAGTGGCTATCATGCACTACTTGGACGAACTGCGTTTGCTCGTTTCAATGCGGTACCGCACTATGCATACCTCAAGCTCAAGATGCCAGCACCTTGTGGGGTCATAACAGTCAATGGAAATACAGACCGCTCCCTCCGTACGGAAGAACATACTGCGGCCCTTGTGGAAGTACAAAGCAGCCTCCTCCGACAAACAGCCAATTCGGCAACGACATCCCCGAACACCGTCAAGCGAGTCCGGAGTGAGGGAGTCCTGGATAAGTGGGTATCCGGACAGCCAGACTATATACTTTGGCCGGAGTATTGGACTATGAAGATACAAGATTGAAGACTTCGTCCCGTGTCCGGATGGGACTCTCCTTGGCGTGGAAGGCAAGCTTGGAGATTCGGATGTAGATCTCCTTCTCTGTAAACCGACCCTGTGTAACCCTAACCCTCTCCGGTGTCTATATAAACCGGAGGGTTTAGTCCGTAGGACTCATTATCATCATTATCATCATCAACAATCATACCATAGGCTAGCTTCTAGGGTTTAGCCTCTCTGATCTCGTGGTAGATCCACTCTTGTAATACTCATATCACCAAGATCAATCAAGCAGGAAGTAGGGTATTACCTCCATCGAGAGGGCCCGAACCTGGGTAAACATCGTGTCCCCAGCCTCCTGTTACCATTAGCCTTAGACGCACAGTTCGGGACCCCTACCTGAGATCCACTGGTTTTGACACCGACATTGGTGCTTTCATTGAGAGTTCCTTTGTGTCGTCGCTGCGAGGCTAGATGGCTTCTCCAACTTTCAACCACGCTGCCCTGGGTGAGACTTTTCTCCCCGGACAGATCTTCGTGTTCAGCGGCTTCGCATTGAGGGCCAATTCGATTGGCCATCTGGAGCAGGTCGATAGCTACGCCCCTGGCCATAAGGTCAGGTTTGGAAACCTAAACTACACTGCCAACATACGCGGAGAACTTGATCTTTGATGGATTCGGGCCCATGTCAGGAGCTTCGTATAATCTCGACGTGCAGGAATTAAATCGGCAGTCGGACAGTATTCAGAACATTGCACCTGCTACAACTCCGGACCTCGTTCCGGAGCAGGTCGTGCCTTCCAAGGACGGGTGGATGGACCCCACCTCAGAGGCCGCACACTCCTCAGCGTTGGAGCCGAACACAGACTCCTCTTCTAAAGGGATCTGTGTCATCGGACCCCCGAACTCGTCTCGGGTTGTGTGTTCCGGACCGCGGGCATCCGTGCCCATTGAATCTAACTTGGCTCCAGTCATGGAGTTCACCGCCGCGGATATCTTTCAGCACTCACCCTTCGGAGACATGCTAGATTCTTTAAGGTCTCTCTCTCTGTCAGGAGACTCCTGGCCGAACTATGTCCCACCCACCACCCACTTATTAGCCATGGTCGATGACTTGACCGACGTGCTTAACTTCGACTCCGAAGACATCGACGGTATAGACGACGATGCAGGAGAAGAACAGGAATGACCACCCATAGGGCGCTGGACTGCCACCTCTTCATATGATATATACATGGTGGATTCTCCCAAAGAAACCAATGGCGATGAGGCAATGGGAGATAACCCCTCAGGGAAGAAAGAGAAACATGGGCGTCATCGGCTCCGCTCCAGGCCTCGCCACAACAATACCGGCACAGGAGAAAACCCAAATGGTGCCGAAGAGGAATACGATCCTGACCAGCCCACCTTCAAGCAAGCTGAACAGGAACACGGGCAAGCTAGCCCAGACAAGCAGGCGACGGGCGGATACTTGGAGGACGACAACTACATGCTCCCTTCGATGACGAGGTGAGCCTCGGTGACAACGAATTTGGCGTACCAGAGGATCCCACAAAGCAGGAGCGCTTCAGGAGCAGGCTGATAGCCACTGCAAGAAACCTGAAAAAGAAGCAGCCGCAGCTCCAAGATGACCAAGATCTGCTCGCAGACAGACGGACTAAGGCCCGGGCAACCGAAGAATACAGACTCGAGTGCCGAACAAAATACTACCCAAGGCACATGTCACTACCTCAATTCGAGGAGGCGGCACTGAAAATCAAACGCAGGCCTACACTCCGCCGACAACACACTGCGGCAAGGGGCTGCGCACAAGACCAGCATTACACACCAAAAAGCAACATAGCAAGTACCCCGGACGCATCAGCAGACAGAAACAGTGTCTACAAACCTTGGTGCAACAAATATAAGCGTCCCAAAAAATGGCGCCCGAGGAACGACGATCAACACAGGAGCCCGTAATCCTCAACCCGTTGAGCGGGAGAAGAGACTTCAACATCTTAAACCGGGCCCCTCCATCTTGAACCGCATACTTGACCGCCCATGTCAAATCCATGGTACCCCAGGAGCGGCAGCCAATCATACCAATAGAGAATGCTGGGTCTTTAAACAAATCGGCAGGCCAACGCCGGAAGGAGCATGAAGAAGTGCCAGGGCAAGCAGCCCAGATTATCATGTGCAGGGACCGATCACTCGAGGATCAGGCCCCACCAAACAACTCATTTTAGAGTGTCACACATAGGCGTAAGGGCCACCTAAGCCCCGCCACCCCGGAAATGGTCTCCGGATAGACAAAAATGTCATACCAACTCTCGGTCTTATACCTCTAGGTAGTAGCTGTTCAGCACCGCCAGGACACACTGCAACTCAACGCATTATCACCCAAGACCCATGTGATGACGTCACAATTGCGGTCAAAACCGAGCTTTGTCTCGGCGCCGAAGAATATTCGGCTACTTTATTCACTGAAGCAGCGAGTCATGTTTTTTTCCAATTGAACCTAAATTCGACAACCGAACTCCCAGACACCGACAAGGGAGTCCGAAGTACTTCATGATACCCTAACTTAATCATAGCTCATACAGATCCTTCAGCATAAGCTGGACGGTTCTCATCCATGGCTCAGCCACTATTCACACATGCCTCTTAAGCATTATTTGCAGGTTTACCCTCACGCACAACTGGACCGGTGGCGTGGAATCAGCCCGGACGCATACAGGGGGGATGTCCACCCAACCTGAATACAATCCGGATATTCCTGCGGACCCGCGCACAGCCAACCACCGCGTGGCCCCAACAGGTTTGGCCGTCATGCCTCCCTTTTATAACATACACCATACTCATACACATAGACGTATTACTTAAATACAGCATGTAGAGTCATTTGACGCCTATCTGCTATTTTTTAATGACATTTTGTCATAGCGGCATCGGAACATCGTGTTATGCCTTCGAACGTCAGGGGCTTCTTCGCACCCATACTACGGTGTCTAAAGTCTGAACACCTTCTTGGTCGTTCGGCACCCCGAACTTATAGCATTATATGCATCAGCTCTGAATCATGTCTTGGGTCATTGGTTGGGTTAGCCCGTCTCCCATGTTTTGGTACCTTACGTTCCGCTATATCGGCTAAGGTAGTGCTGGGAGAACTACTACGATTGTGTCGCGGTTCTGCCGGATGAACACCTCAGTAGAGAGAGCCGAAAACCGACTGTCATGATAAGGCGAGAGCTGGTCAGCTGTTCGAGAGGTTGACAAATCTTTAAGGATTTATTCCGCATAATGCCATAATGAAATGTAGCATGCGAAGGATCGGTCCACCGATCAGGCGCTATTAGAGCCCCCCGTATGGTCTTCCAAACACCAGGGGCTGCGCCGCCCATACTCAAAATCCTATGGCTAAGTGAGAGTAATAAAGCCTTATAGTCCAATTGCCTGGTTCGCTGTGCTGAACACCTCCTTCATGGACCCAAGAATGGGATAAAGAGTGTTCAGGTGTATCCCGAACACCCCCGTAGTTCCTACATGGGGGCAGAAGCCGATGACTAGCCAACTCTCAAGACTAACATATTAAACGGCCGCGCAGGAATAAAATTTACACATAATAGGCACCTACATATAAATGACTCTGTTTTGCCTTAAAAAGGATAGCACAACTGCTTTTAGGGAAAAATAATGTCTTTCATACATTCCTCGGCCATGAGGCAGGCGTCTTTCAGAACGCCATCTATAGTTCAGGCTTGCGGTGCTCCTTCCCCTCCGGCGGCCCCCCGATCATCAGCTTCTCAGCATCAAGCTTCCCCCAGTGCACTTTTGCATGGGCAAATGCCATTCATGCCCCTTCTATGCAAACTGACCGCTTAATGACGTCCAGCCAAGGGCAGGCCGTCCCAATTCGCTTCACGAGCACAAAGAAACTGCTCAGTATGGGCTCAGCAGGCCACAACCAGATAACCAAATCCTTCATGGCTAGTTCGGCCGTCTGATGCAGTTCGATCAGCTGTTTGAGCTGGTCGACAAACGGCACCGGGTAATTCGGGACCAAATACTGCAATCAGAAGAGCTTCTCTGCAGTTTCCTTCTTCTTAGCTCGGTAGAATTGGGCAACATCAGATATGCTGCACGCCAGATCCGCAAATGCCCCTGAAAAAATTAGGATTCAATGGGTCACCATGAATCTTCCCTGCGAAAGCATAAGGCACTTTGTAAAAAATTCCGTTACCAGCCGCAATCTTCCGCGCCTCCTGAATATCCTTCAGCACGACCTAGGCTTCCTCCCGAGCCTCATTCACGGTCCGGAGAGCCTGGGCGGGTTCGGATTCTTTAATGAAACTTTGCTCCAAGCTCTCGCTTCTTTTTACGGCCTCCTGGAGCTCTCGTTCCGCTTCCATGACCCTCGCCTCGTGTTTCTCACGGAGAGCCTGCTCCGCGGCCGCTTTCTTTTTGGCTAGGGAAACATCCTTCTTGAGCGCCTCGATTTCAGCATTTGCCCCTAGAGTGCGTGATATATATACTTTAAGATAGTCACAACTACGTCCTTGTGCTAAAAACTTACTACAAGTTTCAAAACATACCTTGTCTATCCTCCAGCTGCTTCTTCACTCGGCCGAGTTCCTCTTCGACTAGCACCAGACTCTGCTTGAGTCCGGACACTTCCGCAGCATGAGAGGAAGCAGTCGCTGCAGACATCTGATTCATAAAAAATGTGATAAGTCTCCTACGGACAGGAAATTGATCCCCTGTTCGGTTCTTGTCCTCGCCGAACAGTGTATCAGGGGCTACTATCTATACTATGACAGTCTTCTACAACATACCTCCAAGCCTTTTATAAGGCTGACGTAGGAGTCATTCAGTCCGCACTCGGCGGCCTGAATCTTTTCTATCACCACGCCCATAAGGGCGCGGTGTTCATCAATGATGGCCGCACTTTCCAGTGCTGTCGATAGGCCGTCAGACACCTTCAGTTGGACGGAGGTCGCAGGCGGAGTAGGATCTCCCCCTCCAGTCAAGAGGGGCTGCCTGCCAGATCTCAGATCCTTAAGGGCGTCCGGGACCGTGTCCGGCTGCGGGCCGGATCTACGATCGCCCCCGACATTCATGGGAACCGCCGCCCCACGCGTCTGACCCTCGAGATACACCCCCGGATCATGTCATCTTTGGAGGACACCTCGGTGTCGCAGCCAGGCTTTGGGGAAGGGGCCCTGGGGGGAGTCTCACTCTCCAAGGCATCAGAACTCAGCGAGTCCTTCGATGAGGCCTGTTGGGCCGAAGACCTCGCCGGGCTGTAAAAAGTACGGCATAAATCAATATACTATATTCTAGTAAATTCCGGGTGCATGAATATGTTCAGATTTCGTGCACTTACGATTTTACCAAGGGTTGTGCCCTGGGATCCCACTCCGGGCTGCTGTCGGTAGCCGTGGTGAATGCCTCGGGGATGGATGTCCTTCCCCTCTTAGGAAAATCTGCCTCTAAGGATGAGGAGGTTGTCCTTTTCTTCCTCTCCCTCGTAGGGGACTTGGGCTCTTCTTCCTCATCATCCTCTTCCTCCTCCTCCTCGTTCTCTCTGGAGGAGGGAGGGTCGCTGGAGTTTTCGGACTTCGTGTCCGAAGCACCTCGACGACGGAGACCGCTCTTGGTCTCCTTGGCCATTTTGTTGGCCTCTTTCTCCAGCACCTTGTAAGGCGCTGGGACCAGCATCTTTGTCAGAAGAGGTCCCGCCGGTTCTTCTGGCAGCGGGGCCGGACAATGAATCCACTCCGCCACCTTCATCCATTCCTGAAGCAATCGTGGAAGGACACGTTAAAAGAAATATCCCCTTCGGGACATATCAATGAAACATGCGAATAGCCAAGATGTGATGACGACTTACCGGACTGGTGGGGTGGGACAATCGGAACCCACGGTCCGCGGCAGAGTCCGGCCACGGTTTGCCAGACTTGAATAGCACCTTCCAGATGTCCTTGTGTGAGGAGCCGAATAGCTCCCGCAGGGTCTGGTGCTCGGCCGGGTCGTACTCCCACAAATCACAGCCTTTGTGCTGCAAGGAAGGATCAGGCGGACCAGCATCACCTGGACCACGTCAACGAGCCTGATGGCCTTGTCCTCCATACCTTTGACGTGCGCCTAGATCACTGACAGTTTGCCGGACGACGACCAGTTTATGCCCTTCTTGGGCCAGGATGTGAGCCGCAAAGGGGCTCCAGATTGAAACTCAGGAGCTGCGGCCCACTTTTTGCCGCGCGGCTGAGTGATATAGAACCACTGTTGCTGCCACTCCGTGACGGAGTCGTTGAAAGTACCCGTCGGCCATGTGACCTTGGGCATCCTGCTCACCACGGCGCCTCCTCACTCGGCGTGTTCGCCACTCACCACTTTGGGCTTCACATTGAAGATCTTGAGCCATAGCCCGAAGTGCGGCGAGATGCGGGGAAAGGCCTCACACACGACAATAAATGTTGAGATGTTGAGGAAGGAATTGGGGGATAGATCATGAAAATCAATCCCGTAGTAATACATGATGCCGTGAACAAAAGGATGGAGGGGGAACCCGAGCCCGCGAACAAAAAGGAGGAGGAAGACGACTCTCTCATGGGGCTCCGGAGTAGGGACAATCTGTCCCGCCGTTGGAAGATGGTGGCCGATTTTCTTGGCCAGATATCCGGCCGCCCGCTGCTTTTTAATATCCTTCTCTTGGATGGAGGAGTCCATCCACTTGCCTCCTGCCCTGGATCCGGACATTTTCGGAGGACCTTTTTTGGTGGGAGGATGAATGCTTGGGTGCTAGGGCTCAAACGAAAGGAAAGGGGCGAGCGGAAGTGGAAGAAGGCGTGGGTAGAAAGGAGGAGGCTTTTCCCCTTTATAAAGGCGATAAAACTTTTACGCCTCCCCGCCTGCCTAATGGAGCATGCTCGTTCCCCACTTACCGTAATTGATGGTGCGGTTAGGATACCCACGCTTGTATTGAAGAGAATCCCGCGATAAGGGGACACGATCTCTGTTTTGACAAAGACGTGCCAAAGAAACCGCCTCGCGATGTGTGTGGAAGCAGGTTAAATAAAACGGTTTGAATAAAAACTGGATCGTGGCGTGATGTCACTTTTCAAAGAATTGTTAGCGGATTAGAGTCGTGGATTATTATTCTCTCTACGGGGGTGTATGGAATGTTATCTTGTAGAGACGAATAGGGTCCTTGTGTTCGGATTGGAGTATTCGGAGATGGAACCCGCCTCGCAATGCCGAAGACAATCTACGCGCCGGACTCATTGTCATTGAAGCCTGGTTCAGGGGCTATTGAGGGAGTCCTGGATAAGGGGGGTATCCGGAAAACCGGACTATATACTTTGGCCGGACTGTTGGACTATGAAGATACAAGATTGAAGACTTCGTCCCGTGTCCGGATGGGACTCTCCTTGGCATGGAAGGCAAGCTTCACGATTCGGATGTAGATCTCCTTCTCTGTAAACCGACCCTGTGTAACCCTAGCCCTCTCCGGTGTCCATATAAACTGGAGGGTTTAGTCCGTAGGACTCATTATCATCATTATCATCATCAAACATCATACCATAGGCTAGCTTCTAGGGTTTAGCCTCTCTGATCTCGTGGTAGATCCACTCTTGTAATACTCATATCATCAAGATCAATCAAGCAGGAAGTAGGGTATTACCTCCATTGAGAGGTCCCGAACCTGGGTAAACATCGTGTCCCAGCCTCCTCTTACCATTAGCCTTAGACGCACAGTTCGGGACCCCCTACCCGAGATCCGCCGGTTTTGACACCGACACGGAGTACCCCGCAACAGGACCGTCAGGCACGCCAGGGGCTCGACTAGCAATCCGGCCTCCACGTTAGGGGAATACTCAGGTGGTCCTCTTTAATGATCGTTATACCTGTTCTTACATACCCGCATGTAGCCTGCCCTTGGATAGGATATGTCAAATAGTTCTATTTTTTCTACTTAATGCATCAATTGTACACCTACATTTTGTCGTATTGTCCAAATAAATTGGAAGTAGTACATAGCGTCAGCTTCTTATTACTATCCTCATATTTTCTGTTGAATATTTATTCAATATTGCATCCGTACATTTTGGTACGGTCAGTTTGCCAGGGGTTTCTTATCGAGCCCCATAAAATGGCAAGAAAAGTCCGAACACTTTCAACAGTGGGGCACACCGAACTTATAGCATTATATGCATCAGCTCCGAATCATGTCTTGGGTCAATAGTTGGGTTAGCCCGGCTCCCTTGTTTTGGTATCTTACGTTCCATTATATCAGCTAAGGTAGCGTAGGGAGAACTACTGCGATTGTGTCCCGGTTCTTCCGGACGAGCACCTCAGTAGAGAAAGGCAAAAACTGACCGTCATGATGCGGCGAGAGCTGGTCGCTGTTCGCTAGGTACTAAAATCCCTAAAGATTTTTTCTGCTTAAGGAGAGGAATCGGCCTTGCCCGATTTAGGCGTGCATAACGCCCCAGTTCGGCCTTCAGAATACTAGGGGCTTCGCAGAAATTTAAAATTATAGACTTCTATGGCCAAGTGAGAGTTATAAAGCCGAATAGTCCAATTGCCTCGTTCGCTGCGCTAAACACCTCCTTAAAGGACCAAAAATTTGGATAAAGAGTGTTTGGGTTTCCACGAACACCCCAGTACTAGTTACAAGGGGGCGGAAGCCGACGACTGGCCTACTTTCAGATTTTGATAAACGACCGCAGAGAAGGTAATATTTTAAATCAAACAAAGCGTTATATAGCGCAATCAAACTCGTCCTCATATTACACAGACGACATGAGTACATTTACTCGAAAATAATGTTCTTAGGACATTCATTCACCACAAGCCGAGCGCCTTTCATAACGCCATCATAATACATTTCGGGATAGCGGTGCTCCTTGCCCTTCGGGGGTTCATCCTTCACGAGCTTCTCAGCATCCAGTTTGCCCCAATGCATCTTTGCGCAGGCAAAGCCCCGTCGGGCACCCTCAATACATACGGATTGCTTGATAACTTCTAGCCGTGGACAGACATGCACCATCCACTTCACCAGGCCAAAGTAGCTGCCGGGCAGGGGCTTGCCAGGCCACATCCGGACTATGAGGTCCCTCATGGCCTGTTCGGCCGCATTGTGGAGTTCGGCCAGCTGCTTCAGTTGGTCACTCAGAGGCATCGGGTGTTTGGCCCCAGTATATTGGGACCAGAACAGCTTCTCCGTAGAGCTCCCCTCTTCAGCGCGATAGAACTGCGCAGCATCTGAAATGTTGCATGGCAGATCTGCGAATGCCCCTAGAGAGCTCTAGATTCGTGTAAGTAAAAGAAATGACTCCTACACATGCTGGCTTTGCATAAAGAATGCCTTACCCTCCGCTATCTTCTTGGCTGCCTGGATTTCCTAGAGGGCCTTTTGGGCTTCGGCCTTGGCGTCAGTCGTGCTTTGGAGGGCCTTCACAAGCTCAGATGCTTGCGTCTTGTAGTCATGCTCCAGGGAGTCGAACTTCTTGCCGAGTTCCTGGAGCTGCTGCTGTACCTCTCCCACCCGAGCATCTTGCTTCGCTCACTCGGTGCGCTCCGTATCCGCCTTGGCTTCGGCCGTGGAGAGCGCTTCCTTCAGGGCCGCCACTTTGCTCGCGGTCCCTATCAAAAGCCATGATGCTTTTTATTAGCATCACCAACTTTTTATCCTCTACACGACATATGGACGGGGTTTCTCTTACCTTTGTTCGCCTCGAGATGCTTCTTCACGAGGCCGAGCTCTTCTTCGGCCTGCCCCAGTTCGCGCTTGAGTCTGGCAACCTCAGTCGTGTGCGCATCGGCGGTAAGTAGCAGTGCCTGTTTGATTCATACAGACAAATACTATTAGCTTCCTGCGTTTTTTTTATAGTTGACCCTCCGTTTGGCTTTTCTTTCCGAACACCAACCAAAGTATCAAGGGCTACTGTCTACCGGGTGATATTTCCTCACACTTTCTTTACCTCAAAGCCTGTTAACAGGCTGGTGCAGGCTTCGGTCAATCTGCTCTTGGCGGACCGAACCTTCTCAATCACCCTACCCATAAGTGTACGGTGTTCATCCTCGATGTAAATGCCTCGAAGCACTTCCAACAAATTGTCCGATGCCTCTTGCTGGGCGGAGGTCATCGGCACTGTCGGCTCGCCCTCCTTCGCGAGGGACTGCTTACCGGAATCTAGAACCTTTGTAGGCTCCGGCGCAGTAACCGGCTGGGAGCCAGACTTGCTGTGGCTCCCGTCAGCATAATCCATGGGGTTCTCATCCCCCATGTGCCCGGCGCCCGAGATTTTGCCTTGGGGCGTCTCTAGAACCATCGCCTCCTGCTCTGGCATCCTCCAGGAGAACACCTCGGTGTCATCCACAGGTCGTGGGGAGGTTGCCGTCGGGAGTGAATTAATCTCCCACTCATTCAGAGACTCCTCCAAAGAGGACTCCACGAGATCAGACCTGGCCGGACTGCATAAACGTGTTCAGCATCATTACAAACCATGAGGTCAAAGTCGCATGTAAAATATTATGGAATGCGGATACTTACGACCTCGGCCGGGGTTTGCCCCTGGGCAGCCACTCCTCGCCGCTGAAAGCGGCGGTAGTGGAGTGATCTGGAACGGACACCTTTCCCTTCTTCGTCGTCCCGGCCTCCCCCGACGGGGCGACCTTCCTTTTCTTCTCCTCACTAGCACGAGGAGGAGGCATCTCTTCGTGTTTTCCACCGTCTTTGGGGGGGGGGGGATCTTTCTCGTCATCTTCGGATGACGACTCTATCACGGCCTTGCACCGGGGACCTTTTCTGGTCCTCGTGGCCACCTTCTTGGACCCTGTGCCCCCCTCAGTTGAGGCGACCTTCTTCTTCCTCTCCTCCCCTTCGTGGGAGGAGTGCGCCTCGTCATCCTCTGGCGAGACATCTGGTGCGGCCTCGCGCCGGAGACCCTTCCGGGTCCCTGCGGCCTTCTTTTCGGCCTTTTTCTCCGGCACCTTGTACGGTGCCGGAACCAACATCTCCGCTAGGAGTGCACTTACTGGGTCCTCGGGCAATGGAGCCAGACTGTCAATCCGCTCCGCCGTCTCCACCCAATCCTGTTCGATCAGCATAGTGACCTAAGAATCCTCCCACGAACGTACTCGGAAAGAAACATCTTGTAATAACCAGAGGACTTACCGGACTGGCAAGGCGCGTTGCGCTGAGTCCCCGGTCCTCGGAAAGGGGAGAAGTGTTGGAAATATGCCCTAGAGGCAATAATAAAATGATTATGATATTTTATTATTCATGATAATTGTCTATTATTCATGCTATAATTGTGTTATCCGGAAATTGTAATACATGTGTGAATACATAGACCACACCATGTCCCTAGTGAGCCTCTAGTTAACTAGCTCGTTGATCAAAAGATAGTCATGGTTTCCTGACTATGGACATTGGATGTCATTGATAACGGGATCACGTCATTAGGAGAATGATGTGATGGACAAGACCCAATCCTAAGCATAGCACAATATTGTGTAGTTCGTTTGCTAGAGCTTTTCCAATGTCAAGTATCATTTCCTTAGACCATGAGATCGTGCAACTCCCGGATACCGTAGGAGTGCTTTGGGTGTACCAAACGTCACAACGTTACTGGGTGACTATAAAGGTATACTACGGGTATCCCCGAAAGTATCTGTTGGGTTGACACGAATCGAGACAGGGATTTGTCACTCCGTATGACGGAGAGGTATCTCTGGGCCCACTCGGTAATGCATCATCATAATGAGCTCAATGTGACCAAGTGGTTGGTCATGGGATCATGCAATATGCTACGGGTAAAGTGACTTGCCGGTAACGAGATTTAACGAGGTATTGGGATACCGATGATCGAATCTCGGGCAAGTAACGTACCGATTAACAAAGGGAATTGTATACGAGATTACTTGAATCCTCGACATCGTGGTTCATTCGATGAGATCATCGTGGAACAAGTGGGAGCCAACATGGGTATCCAGATCCCGCTATTGGTTATTGGCCGGAGAGCTGTCTCGGTCATGTCTGCATGATTCCCGAACCCGTAGGGTCTACACACTTAAGTTTCAGTGACGCTAGGGTTGTAGAGATATTAGTATGCGGTAACCCGAAAGTTGTTCGAAGTCCCGGATAAGATCCCGGACGTCACGAGGAGTTCTGGAATGGTCCGGAGGTGAAGAATTATATATAGGAAGTCCAGTTTTGGCCACCGGGAAAATTCGGGGTTCACCGGTATTGTACCGAGACCACCGGAAGGGTCCCGGGGGTCCACCGGGTGGGGCCACCTATCACGGAGGGCCACATGGGCTGAAGTGGGAAGGGAACCAGCCCTAGATGGGATGGTGCACCCCCCTTGGGCCTCCCCTGCACCTAGGGTTGGAAACCCTAGGGGTGCGGGGGGGCCCACTTGACTTGGGGGGCAAGTCCCCCCCTAGGCCGCCGCCCCCCTTGAGATGGGATCTCTAGGGGCCGGCGCACCCCCTAGGCCCCCTATATAAAGAGGGGGGGAGGGAGGGAAGCCGCACCCTAGTCGTTGGCGCCTCCCTCTCCCCACGTACCACCTCTACCTCACGCTGAGCTTGGCGAAGCCCTGCCGAGATCGCCGCTACTTCCACCACCACGCCGTCGTGCTGCTAGATCACCATCAACCTCTCCTTCCCCCTTGCTGGATCAAGAAGGAGGAGACGTATTCCCCAACCGTACATGTGTTGAACGCGGAGGTGCTGTCCGTTCAGCACTAGGATCTTCGGTGATTTGGATCACGACGAGTACGACTCCCTCATCCCCATTCTCTTGAACGCTTCCACTCGCGATCTAAAATGGTATGTAGATGCACTCCTCTCTCTCATTGCTAGATGACTCCATAGATTGATCTTGGTGAAGCGTAGAATTTTTTATTTTCTGCAACGTTCCCCAACAGTGGCATCATGAGCTAGGTCTATGCGTAGTTTCTATGCACGAGTAGAACACAATCTTGTTGTGGCCGTAGATGTTGTCAATTTTCTTGCCACTAATAGTCTTATCTTGTTTCGCGGCATCATGGGATGAAGCGGCCCGGACCAACCTTACACGTATGCTTACATGAGACAGGTTCCACCGACTGACATGCACTAGTTGCATAAGGTGGCTAGCGGGTGTCTGTCTGTCCCACTTTAGTCAGATCGGATTTGATGAAAAGGGTCCTTATGAAGGGTAAATAGAAATTGGCATATCACGTTGTGGCTTTTACGTAGGTAAGAAACGTCCTTGCTAGAACCCTATTGCAGCCACCCAAAAAACATGCAACAACAATTAGAGGACGTCTAACTTGTTTTTGCAGCATATGCCTTGTGATGTGATATGGCCAAAAGGTTGTGATGAATGATATATATGTGATGTATGAGATCATGTTCTTGTAATAGGAATCACGACTTGCATGTCGATGAGTATGACAACCGGCAGGAGCCATAGGAGTTGTCTTAATTATTGTATGACCTGCGTGTCAATGAATAAACGCCATGTAATTACTTTACTTTATTGCTAAACCGTTAGCCATAGTAGTAGAAGTAATAGTTGGCGAACAACTTCATGGAGACACGATGATGGATATCATGATAATGGAGATCATTGTGTCATGCCGGTGGCGAAGATGATCATGGCGCCCCGAAGATGGAGATCAAAGGAGCAATATGATATTGGCCATATCATGTCACTATTTGATTGCATGTGATGTTTATCATGTTTTTTGCATATTATTTGCTTAGAACGACGGTAGTAAATAAGACGATCCCTCATAATAATTTCAAGTAAGTGTTCCCCCTAACTGTGCGCCATTGCGAAAGTTCGTTGTTTTGAAGCACCACGTGATGATCGGGTGTGATAGATTCCAACATCCACATACAACGGGTCTAAGACAGATTTACACATGCAAAACACTTAGGTTGACTTGACGAGCCTAGCATGTACAGACATGGCCTCGGAACACAAGAGACCAAAAGGTCGAACATGAGTCGTATGGAAGATACGATCAACATGGAGATGTTCACCGATGACTAGTCCGTCTCACGTGATGATCGGACACGGCCTAGTTGACTCGGATCATGTATCACTTAGATCACTAGAGGGATGTCTAATCTGAGTGGGAGTTCATTAAATAATTTGATTAGATGAACTTAATTATCATGAACTTAGTCTAAAAACCTTTGCAAAATGTCTTGTAGATCAAATGGCCAACGCTCATGTCAACCTCAACTTCAACGCGTTCCTAGAGAAAACCAAGCTGAAATATGATGGAAGCAACTATACGGACTGGGTCCGGAACCTGAGGATCATCCTCATAGCTGCCAAGAAAGCATATTTCCTAGAAGCACTACCAGGTGAAGCACCCATCCCAGAGAACCAAGACGTTATGAACGCTTGGCAGTCACGTGCTAATGATTACTCCCTCGTTCAGTGCGGCTTGCTTTACAGCTTAGAACCGGGGCTCCAAAAGCGTTTTGAGCAACACGGAGCATATGCGATGTTCGAAGAGCTGAAAATGGTTTTCCAAGCTCATGCCTGGGTCAAGAGATATGAAGTCTCCGACAAGTTCTACAGTTGTAAGATGGAGGAGAATAGTTCTTTCAGTGAGCACATACTCAAAATGTCTAGGTTGCACAACCGCTTGTCCCAGCTGGACATTAACCTCCCGGACGAGGCGGTCATTGACAGAATCCTTCAGTCGCTCCCACCTAGCTACAAGAGCTTTGTGATGAACTACAATATGCAGGGGATGGTGAAAACTATTCCTGAAGTATTTTCAATGCTGAAATCAGCGGAGGTGGAAATAAAAAAGGAACATCAAGTGTTGATGGTCAATAAAACCACTAGTTTCAAGAAAGGCAAGGGTAAGAAGAACTTCAAGAAAGACGACAAGGGAGTTGCCGTGCCCGGTAAGCCAGTTGCCGGGAAGAAGCCAAAGAATGGACCCAAACCTGAGACTGAGTGCTTTGATTGCAAAGGGAAGGGTCACTAGAAGCGGAACTGCCCCAAATACTTAGCGGACAAGAAGGCCGACAACACTAAAGGTATATGTGATATACATGTAATTGATGTGTACCTTACCAGTACTCGTAGTAGCTCCTCGGTATTTGATACCGGTGCGGTTGCTCATATTTGTAACTCAAAGCAGGAGCTGTGGAATAAGCGGAGACTGGAGAAGGACGAGGTGACGATGCGCATCGGGAATTGTTTCAAGGTCGATGTGATCGCCGTCGGCACGCTACCTCTACATTTACCTATGGGATTAGTTTTAAACCTCAATAATTGTTATTTAGTGCCAGCTTTGAGCATGAACATTGTATCTGGATCTCGTTTAATACGAGATGGCTACTGATTTAAATCCGAGAATAATGGTTGTTCTATTTATATGAGAGATATGTTTTATGTTCATGCCCCGCTGGTCAATGGTTTATTCTTAATGAATCTCGAACGTGATGTTACACATATTCATAGTGTGAATACCAAAAGATGTAAGATTGATAATGATAGTCCCACATATCTGTGGCACTGCCGCCTTGGTCACATTGGCGTCAAACGCATGAAGAAGCTACATACAGATGGACTTTTGGTGTCTCTTGATTTCGAATCATTTGACACGTGCGAACCATGCCTCATGGGTAAAATGACCAAGACTCCGTTCTCCGGAACAATGGAGTGAGCAACCAACTTATTGGAAATTATACATACTGATGTGTGCGGTCCAATGAGCGTTGAGGCTCGCGGTGGCTATCGTTATGTTCTCACTCTCACTGATGACTTAAGTAGATATGGGTATGTCTACTTGATGAAACACAAGTCCGAGACCTTTGAAAAGTTCAAGGAATTTCAGAATGAGGTAGAGAATCAACGTGACCGAAAAATAAAGTTCTTACGATCAGATTGTGGAGGAGAATAGTTAAGTCACGAATTTGGTATGCACTTAAGGAAATGTGGAATTGTTTCACAACTCACGCCGCCTGGAACACCTCAGCGTAATGGTGTGTCCGAACGTCGTAATCGCACTTTATTGGATACGGTGCGGTCTATGATTTCTCTTACCGATTTACCGCTTTCATTTTGGGGATACGCTTTAGAGACAACTACATTCACTTTAAATAGGGCACCGTCTAAATCCGTTGAGACGACACCGTATGAATTATGGTTCGGGAAGAAACCTAAGCTATCGTTTCTAGAAGTTTGGGGATGCGATGCTTATGTCAAGAAACTTCAACCTGAAAATCTTGAACCCAAGTCGGAAAAATGCGTCTTCGTAGGATACCCTAAGGAAACCATTGGGTATACCTTCTACCTTCGATCCGAAGGCAAGATCTTTGTTGCCAAGAACGGGTCCTTTCTGGAGAAAGAGTTTCTCTCGAAAGAAGTAAGTGGGAGGAAAGTAGAACTCGATGAAGTACTACCTCTTGAACCGGAAAGTAGTGAAGCTCAGGAAGATGTTCCTGTGGTGCCTACATAGACTGGAGAGGAAATTAATGATGATCAAGGTACTTCGGATCAAGTTGCTACTGAACTTCGTAGGTCCACAAGGACACGTTCCACACCAGAGTGGTATGGAAACCCTGTCCTGGAAATCATGTTGTTAGACATCGGTGAACCTTCGAACTATGAAGAAGCGATGGCGGGCCCAGATTCCAACAAATGGCTTGAAGCCATGCAATCCGAGATAGGATCCATGTATGAAAACAAAGTATGGACTTTGACAGACTTGCTCGATGATCGGCGTGCGATAGAAAATAAATGGATCTTTAAGAAGAAGATGGACGTGGATGGTAATGTTACCATCTATAAAGCTCGACTTGTCGCTAAGGGTTATCGGCAAGTTCAAGGGGTTGACTAGATGAGACTTTCTCTCCCGTAGCGAAGCTGAAGTCCGTCTGAATCATGTTAGGAATTGCCGCATACTATGATTATGAGATATGGCAAATGGACGTCAAAACAGCATTCCTTAACAGCTATCTTAAGGAAGAACTGTATATGATGCAGCCGGAAGGTTTTGTCGATCCTGAGAATGCTAACAAGGTATGCAAGCTCCAGACATCCATTTATGGGATGGTGCAAGCATCTCGGAGTTGGAACATTCGCTTTGATGAGATGATCAAAGCATTTGGGTTTATGCAGACTTATGGAGAAGCCTGCGTTTACAAGAAAGTGAGTGGGAGCTCTGTAGCATTTCTCATATTATATGTAGATGACATACTTTTGATGGGAAATGATATAGAACTTTTGGACATCATTAAGGCCTACTTGAATAAGTGTTTTTCAATGAAGGACCTTGGAGAAGCTGCTTTCATATTAGGCATCAAGATCTATAGGGATAGATCAAGACGCCTCATAGGTCTTTCACAAAGCACATACCTTGACAAGATATTGAAGAAGTTCAATATGGATCAGTCCAAGAAGGGGTTCTTGCCTGTGTTGCAAGTAGTGAAATTGAGCTCGGCTCAATGGCCGACCATGGCAGACGATAGAGAAAAGATGAGTGTCATACCCTATGCCTTGGCTATAGGGTCTATTATGTATGCCATGTTGTGTACCAGACCTGATGTAAACCTTGCCGTAAGTTTGGTAGGAAGGTACCAAAGTAATCCCGGCATGGAACACTGGACAGCGGTCAAGAATATCCTAAAGTACCTGAAAAGGACTAAGGACATGTTTCTCGTTTATGGAGGTGACAAAGAGCTGTCGTAAAGGGTTACGTCGATGCTAGCTTCGACACATATCTGGATGACTCTAAGTCACAAACCGGATACATGTATATTTTGAATGGTGGGGCAGTAAGCTGGTGCAGTTGCAAGCAAAGCGTTGTGGCGGGATCTACATGTGAAGCGGAGTACATGGCAGCCTCGGAGGCAGCACATGAAGCAATCTGGATGAAGGAGTTCATCACCGACCTAGGAGTCATACCCAATGCGTCGGGGCCGATCACTCTCTTCTGTGACAACACTGGAGCTATTGCCCTTTCCAAGGAGCCTAGGTTTCACAAGAAGACCAGGCACATCAAGCATCGCTTCAACTCCATTCGTGAAAATGTTCAATATGGAGACATAGATATTTGCAAAGTACATACGGATCTGAATGTCGCAGATCCGTTGACTAAACCTCTTCCGCGAGCAAAACATGATCAACACCGGAACTCTATGGGTGTTCGATTCATCACAATGTAACTAGATTATTGACTCTAGTGCAAGTGGGAGACCGTTGGAAATATTACCTAGAGGCAATAATAAAATGATTATTATATTTCCCTGTTCGTGATAATTGTCTATTATTCATGCTATAATTGGGTTATCCGGAAATCGTAATACATGTGTGGATACATAGACCACAACATGTCCCTAGTGAGCCTCTAGTTGACTAGCTCCTTGATCAACAGATAGTCATGGTTTCCTGACTATGGACATTGGATGTCATTGATAACGGGATCACGTCATTAGGAGAATGATGTGATGGACAAGACCCAATCCTAAGCATAGCACAAGATCATGTAGTTTGTTTGCTAGAGCTTTTCCAATGTCAAGTATCATTTCCTTAGACCATGAGATCGTGCAACTCCCGGATACCGTAGGAGTGCTTTGGGTGTACCAAACGTCAGAACGTAACTGGGTGACTATAAAGGTATACTACGGGTATCCCCGAAAGTATCTGTTGGGTTGACACGGATTGAGACAGGGATTTGTCACTCCGTATGACGGAGAGGTATCTCTGGGCCCACTCGGTAATGCATCATCATAATGAGCTCAATGTGACCAAGTGGTTGGTCACGGGATCATGCATTATGGTACGGGTAAAGTGACTTGCCGGTAACGAGATTTAATGAGGTATTGGGATACCGATGATCGAATCTCGGGCAAGTAACGTACCGGTTGACAAAGGGAATTGTATACGAGATTACTTGAATCCTCGACATCGTGGTTCATTCGATGAGATCATTGTGGAACATGTGGGAGCCAACATGGGTATCCAGATCCCGCTGTTGGTTATTGGCCGGAGAGCTGTCTCGGTCATGTCTGCATGATTCCCGAACCCGTAGGGTCTACACACTTAAGGTTCGGTGATGCTAGAGTTGTAGAGATATTAGTATGCGGTAACCCGAAAGTTGTTCGGAGTCCCGGATGAGATCCCGGACGTAACGAGGAGTTCTGGAATGGTCCGGAGGTCAAGAATTATATACAGGAAGTCCAGTTTCGGCCACCGGGAAAGTTTCGGGGTTCACCGGTATTGTACCGAGACCACCGGAAGGGTCCCGGGGGTCCACCGGGTGGGGCCACCTATCACGGAGGGCCACATGGGCTGAAGTGGGAAGGGAACCAGCCCTAGATGGGATGGTGCACCCCCCTTGGGCCTCCCCTGCACCTAGGGTTGGAAACCCTAGGGGTGGGGGGGGGGGCGCCCCACTTGACTTGGGGGGCAAGTCCCCCCTAGGCCGCCGCCCCCCCTTGAGATGGGATCTCTAGGGGCCAGCGCACCCCCCTAGGCCCCATATATAAAGAGGGGGGAGGGAGGGCAGCCGCACCCTAGTCGTTGGCGCCTCCCTCTCCCCACGTACGACCTCTACCTCACGCTGAGCTTGGCGAAGCCCTGCCGAGATCGCCGCTACTTCCACCACCACGCCGTCGTGCTTCTGGATCTCTATCAACCTCTCCTTCCCCCTTGCTGGATCAAGAAGGAGGAGACGTATTCCCCAACTGTACATGTGTTGAACGCGGAGGTGTTGTCCGTTCAGCACTAGTATCTTCGGTGATTTGGATCACGGCGAGTACGAGTCCCTCATCCCCATTCTCTTGAACGCTTCCGCTAGCGATCTACAAGGGTATGTAGATGCACTCCTCTCTCTCGTTGCTATATGACTCCATATATTGATCTTGGTGAAGCGTAGAATTTTATTATTTTCTGCAACGTTCCCCAACAGTGGCATCATGAGCTAGGTCTATGCGTAGTTTCTATGCACAAGTAGAACACAATCTTGTTGTGGCCGTAGATGTTGTCAATTTTCTTGCCACTAATAGTCTTATCTTGTTTCGCGGCATCATGGGATGAAGCGGCCCGGACCAACCTTACACGTATGCTTACGTGAGACAGTTTCCACCGACTGACATGCACTAGTTGCATAAGGTGGCTAGCGGGTGTCTGTCTGTCCCACTTTAGTCGGATCGGATTTGATGAAAAGGGTCCTTATGAAGGGTAAATAGAAATTGGCATATCACGTTGTGGCTTTTACGTAGGTAAGAAATGTCCTTGCTAGAACCCTATTGCAGCCATGAAAAAAACATGCAACAACAATTAGAGGACGTCTAACTTGTTTTTGCAGCATATGCCTTGTGATGTGATATGGCCAAAAGGTTGTGATGAATGATATATATGTGATGTATGAGATCATGTTCTTGTAATAGGAATCACGACTTGCATGTCGATGAGTATGACAACCGGCATGAGCCATAGGAGTTGTCTTAATTATTGTATGACCTGCGTGTCAATGAATAAACGCCATGTAATTACTTTACTTTATTGCTAAACCGTTAGCCATAGTAGTAGAAGTAATAGCTGGCGAACAACTTCATGGAGACACGATGATGGAGATCATGGTGTCATGCCGGTGGCGAAGATGATCATGGCGCCCCAAAGATGGAGATCAAAGGAGCAATATGATATTGGCCATATCATGTCACTATTTGATTGCATGTGATGTTTATCATGTTTTTTGCATCTTATTTGCTTAGAACGACGGTAGTAAATAAGATGGTCCCTCATAATAATTTCAAGTAAGTGTTCCCCCTAACTGTGCGCCGTTGCGAAAGTTCGTTGTTTCGAAGCACCACGTGATGATTGGGTGTGATAGATTCCAACATCCACATACAACGGGTGTAAGACAGATTTACACATGCAAAACACTTAGGTTGACTTGACGAGCCTAGCATGTGCAGACATGGCCTCGGAGCACAAGAGACCGAAAGGTCGAACATGAGTCGTATGGAAGATACGATCAACATGGAGATGTTCACCGATGATGACTAGTCCGTCTCACGTGATGATCGGACACGGCCTAATTGACTCGGATCATGTATCACTACAGGAATCAGCTACTTTGCTGTCTGCCACGGCGGGCGGCAAAGGCATGAACGGCGGACGGCAAAGGCATTTGCCGTCAGCCGCGGACGGCAAAAGGCTCCGGCAAAGTTGGCTACGGTAAACAGCTACTTTGCAGTCTGCTTCCTGGCGGCTGACGGCAAAGGCCCTTTGCCGTCTGTAGCGGACGGCAAAGAGAGCGGACGGCAATAATTGTGCTGCCAGTCCGTTAAGTGGCTAATGGCAGGCCTTTGCCGTCCGCCGCTGACGGCAAAATTTCTAGTGTCTTTGTCGTCTGCCACTGTAGGCAAACTGACCAAATGGGTCAGCTCCCAGGAAGCACAGTTAGATGCCACGTGTCTTCTTTGCCATCCGCGGCAGACGGCAAAGAGCCCGTTGCCGTCGGTGGCAGACGGCAAAGAGCCTGCATATTGGCTCTTTTATCTGTTTTTTATTAAATCCAACAATTTTCATCACAAATATATATGACATATATATATATATTTCAAAAGGCCATTACAGAGCAAACATATAAGATATCCAACACATAACTTCATCATCCAACCATATATATTACATGCATAGTTCCATCATACATAACAAGTTCAAGATAGAGGCATCCAACCATATATATTACAACAGTTTCATCCAACGATACATGCATAGTTCAACAATACAAAAGAAACAGAGAAAGGGATAAGGAGCACTCCATCTATGCAAGCTTTCGTCAAGTGAATGAAATCTGCAAAATGAAAAATAAGAAAGTTAGAACAAGAAGAGTAGAACAAGAAGAAGACTAGAACAAGAAGAGTAGAACAAGAAGAAGACTAGAACAAGAAGAGTATATCATTTATGAGCTAACTTACGTGAAATGGATCATATATGTGCTAACTAAGTTGAAATGGGTCGTTTATGAGCTAGCTAAGGTGAAATGGATCATTTATGAGCTAACTTAGTTGAAATGGGTCGTTTATGAGCTAACTAAGGTCAAATGGATCGTTTTTGAGGTAACTAAGGTGAAATGGATCGTTTTTAGCTAACTTAGGTGAAATGGATCATTTATGAGCTAACTTAGTAGAAATGGACCGTTTTTGAGCTAACTTAGGTGAAATGGATCATTTATGAGCTAATTTAGTTGAAATGGATCTTTTTCAGCTAACTTAGGTGAAATGGATCATTTAAGAGCTAATTTAGGTGAAATGGATCGTTTTTTAGCTAACTTGGTGAAATGGATCGTTTATGAGCTAAATTAGTTGAAATTGATCATTTATGAGATAACCTAGGTAAGATGGGTCATTTTGGAGTTAACCTAGGTGAAATGGGTCATTTTAAAGCTAACGTAGGTAAAATGGATCATTTAGGAGCTAATCTAGGTTAAATGGGTCATTTTTGAGCTAACTTGGATGAACTGGATCATTTATAAGCTAACCTAGGTAAAATGGGTCATTTTAGAGCTAACTTAGGTAAAATGGATCGTCTATCAGCTAACTAAGCTAATTATGCAATTTTTGACATAAGTAAGCTAAGTACAGATCGTTTTAGAGCTAACTTAGGTAAAATGGATGGTTTTGGAGGTCACTAAGCTTATTAAGTCATTTTGGAGGAGAAGAAGCTAAGTCTAGGTCATTATGGTAAGCATTGGAGGAAATAAAGCTAAGTCTAGGTCTTTATGCATGTGTTAAGCAAAACACTAGATAAACTTACCAAGATCCAGGAGGTGTAGGAGCGGGGTGGCTCGTGTCGGTAGCTGGAGAAGGATCGTGCGATGCTTGTCTGGAGTTACGCTGCACCAAAGATCATTTCCAATGTCTTGTTAGCATGATGACACTCAAATGTTAAGACTAGCAAGTAATGTCCATTCAAATAAAACTCACCGTGGTCCCAGGAGCAATCACTGGCATCGGCGGAGCGGTCTGACCTGTCTTCTCGCACACAAACTGCACATTTGGTTTTGACGACTCAGTCATACTAGTTAGTAATGAGACAAACACTACATGAATGTTTTGGCTAATCTGCAGAAGAAACTTACCACAAGGAGCTCATACATGGCCCTTGCCTGCATGTAATTCCGTGCCCTCTCCTCCTCCATCATCTTTGTCGTCCTCTCCTCCAACTCCCGCTGCCTCTTCGCCGCCTCCGCCAGAAGTTTCTCCGTTCTATCTCTCTCCCTCTGTATAGCAGCCTGCAACACCACTCACATGACCATTTGTAATCATTGATGGAAGCGCACACAATGTAATGGAGAAAGATAACTGAGTACGTATCACTAACCTTGATGGCGAGTTGCACTGGCCGTTCACGAGGCCTCATCTCAGGAGCGGAGCTCGACTGGCGCGCCTTGATCTCCGGGAGAGTGCTAAGACAACGGATAAGTCCATCTCCAATGGCTATGGAGCCATGGGACCTCCCGCCACTAGATATCATCAACAGCTCTGGATCAATGGGACCCTGGCTCGGGTTGAGGTCATCCCCTTTCCTCGCCTTCCCCTCATCTCTATATCTCACGAGCTTGTTGTGGGAGGAGATGTTGGTGAAGTTGTTTGCATCATCGAGGTCAGACTAAGAGAAAGCCTTGACTTTCTTGAAAGAGGCAGTGTGGGCCATGGCATACAGGTCGTACACCTCTGGCACCTTATCCGCCTTATTGTAGCGTGCCTGAAAGAGAGAAACAATGAAAATTAGTAATTAAAGGGCTCAAGCTAGCATGATGAATGAATTGCATGAATCATGAAGCAAACCACATACTGTTGGAAATATGCCCTAGAGGCAATAATAAAAGTATTATTATTATATTTCCTTGTTCATGATAATTGTCTTTTATTCATGCTATAACTGTATTATCCAGAAATCGTAATACACGTGTGAATACATAGACCACAATATGTCCCTAGTGAGCCTCTAGTTGACTAGCTCGTTGTGATCAACAGATAGTCATGGTTTCCTGGCTATGGACATTGGATGTCGTTGATAACGGGATCACATCATTAGGAGAATGATGTGATGGACAAGACCCAATCCTAAGACTAGCACAAAAGATCGTGTAGTTCATTTGCTAGAGCTTTGCCAATGTCAAGTATCTCTTCCTTCGACCATGAGAGCGTGTAACTCCTGGATACCGTAGGAGTGCTTTGGGTGTATCAAACGTCACAACGTAACTGGGTGACTATAAAGGTGCACTACAGGTATCTCCGAAAGTATCTATTGTTTTATGCGGATCGAGACTGGGATTTGTCACTCCGTGTAAACGGAGAGGTATCTCTGGGCCCACTCGGTAGGACATCATCATATGCGCAATGTGACCAAGGAGTTGATCACGGGATGATGTGTTACGGAACGAGTAAAGTGACTTGCCGGTAACGAGATTGAACAAGGTATTGGATACCGACGATCGAATCTCGGGCAAGTAACATACCGATAGACAAAGGGAATTGAATACGGGATTGATTAAGTCCTTGACATCGTGGTTCATCCGATGAGATCATCGTGGAACATGTGGGAGCCATCATGGGTATCTAGATCCCGCTGTTGGTTATTGACCGGAGAACATCTCGGTCATGTCTACATGTCTCCCGAACCTGTAGGGTCTACACACTTAAGGTTCGATGACGCTAGGGTTATAAAGGAAGTTTGTATGTGGTTACCGAATGTTGTTCGGAGTCCGGATGAGATCTTGGACGTCACGAGGAGTTCCAGAATGGTCCGGAGGTAAAGATTTATATATGGGAAGTCCTATTTTGGCCACCGGAAAATGTTCCGGATTTTTCGGTATTGTACCGGGAAGGTTCTAGAAGGTTCCGGAGTGGGGCCCACCTGCATGGGGGGACCCACATGAACGTGGGTAGTGGGGGCAAGGCCCCACATCCCTGGTCAAGGCGCAACAAGATCCCCCCTTAGAAGGAATAAGATCATATCCCGAAGGGATAAGATCAAGATCCCTAAAAAGGGAGGATAACAATCGGTGGGGAAGGAAATAATGAGATTTCTTTCCTCCCACCTTGGACAACGCCCCAATGGACTTGGAGGGCAAGAAACCAGCCCCTCCAACCCTATATATAGTGGGGAGGCGCATGGGAGCTATAGACGAAGTTCTGGCACAGCCCTACCTCTCTTCCTACTCCTCCTCTCCCATGGTGCTTGGCGAAGCCCTGCTGGATTGCCACGCTCCTCCACCACCACCACGCCGTTGTGCTGCTGTTGGATGGAGTCTTCCTCAACCTCTCCCTCTCTCCTTGCTGGATCAAGGCGTGGGAGACGTCACCGGGCTGTACGTGTGTTGAACGCGGAGGTGCCGTCCGTTCGGCACTAGGATCATCGGTGATTTGAATCACGAGGAGTACGACTCCATCAACCCCGTTCACTTGAACGCTTCCGCTTAGCGATCTACAAGGGTATGTAGATGCACTCTCTTTCTACTCGTTGTTGGTCTCTCCATAGATAGATCTTGGTGACACGTAGGAAAATTTTGAATTTCTGCTACGTTCCCCAACAGTGGCATCATGAGCTAGGTCTATTGCGTAGATTCTTTGCACGAGTAGAACACAAAATAGTTGTGGGCGTTGATTTTGTTCAATATGCTTACCGTTACTAGTCCAATCTTGTTTCGACGGTATTGTGGGATGAAGCGGCCCGGACCAACCTTACATGTACTCTTACGTGAGACAGGTTTCACCGATTGACATGCACTTGGTGCATAAGGTGGCTAGCGGGTGCCAGTCTCACCAATTTAGTCGGAACGGATTCGATGAAAATGGTCCTTATGAAGGGTAAATAGCAATTGGCATATCACGTTGTGGTTTTGCGTAGGTAAGAAACGTTATTGCTAGAAACCCATAGCAGCCACGTAAAACATGCAAACAACAATTAGAGGACGTCTAACTTGTTTTTGCAGGGTATGCTTTGTGATGTGATATGGCCAACAAGAATGTGGTGAATAATATGTGATGTATGATATTGATCATGTTCTTGTAATAGGATTCACGACTTGCATGTCGATGAGTATGACAACCGGCAGGAGCCATAGGAGTTGTCTTTATTTATTGTATGACCTGCGTGTCATTGAACAACGCCATGTAAATTACTTTACTTTATTGCTAAACGCGTTAGCCATAGAAGTAGAAGTAGTCGTTGGCGTGACAACTTCATGAAGACACGATGATGGAGATCATGGTGTCATGCCGGTGACGATGATGATCATGGAGCCCCGAAGATGAAGATCAAAAGGAGCAAAATGATATTGGCCATATGATGTCACTATTTGATTGCATATGATGTTTATCATGTTTATGCATCTTGTTTACTTAGGACGACGGTAGTAAATAAGATGATCCCTTACAAAATTTCAAGAAGTGTTCTCCCCTAACTGTGCACCGTTGCTACAGTTCGTCGCTTCTAAGCACCACGTGATGATCGGGTGTGATGGATTCTTACGTTCACATACAATGGGTGTAAGACAGTTTTACACAGCGAAAACACTTAGGGTTAACTTGACGAGCCTAGCATGTGCAGACATGGCCTCGGAACACGGAGACCGAAAGGTCGAGCATGAGTCGTATGGTAGATATGATCAACATGAAGATGTTCACCGATGATGACTAGTCCGTCTCACGTGATGATCGGACACGGCCTAGTTGACTCGGATCATGTGATCACTTAGATGACCAGAGGGATGTCTATCTAAGTGGGAGTTCATAATATGAACTTAATTATCCTGAACATAGTCAAAAGACCTTTTGCAAATTATGTCGTCAGCTCGCGCTTTAGTTCCACTGTTTAGATATGTTCCTAGAGAAAATATAGTTGAAAGTTGATAGTAGCGATTATGCGAACAGTAGAAAGCTTATGTCCTTAATGCACCGCTCAGTGTGCTGAACCCCAATGTCGTTTGTCGATGTTGCGAACATCGGACATACACGTTTTGATAACTACGTGATAGTTCAATTAAATGGTTTAAGTAGAGGCACCAAAGACGTTTTCGAAACGTCGCGGAACATATGAGATGTTTCGAGGGCTGAAATTGGGATTTCAGGCTCGTGCCCACGTCAAGAGGTATAAGACCTCCGACGATTTTCTTAGCCTGCAAACTAAGGGAGAAAAGCTCAATCGTTGAGCTTGTGCTCAGATTGTCTGAGCACAACAATCACTTGAATCGAGTGGGAGTTGATCCTCCAGATGAGATAGTGATGTTTCCCCAAAGTCATTGCCACCAAGCTGCTAGAGCTTCGTGATTAACTATAACATATCAGGGATAGATATGATGATCCTTGAAATATTCATGATGTTTGACACCGCGAAAGTAGAAATCAAGAAGGAGCATCAATTGTTGATGGTTGGTGAAACCACTAGTTTCAAGAAGGGCAAGGGAACAAAGGGATACTTCATGAAACGGCAATTCAGCTGCTGCTCTAGTGAAGAAACCCAAGGTTGAACCCAAACCCGAGACTAAGTGTTTCTGTAATAAGGGGAACAACCATTGGAGCAGCATTACCCTAGATACTTGGTAGATGAGAAGGCTGGCAAGGTCGATAGAAGTATATTGGATATACATTATGTTAATGTGTACTTTACTAGTACTCCTAGTAGCACCAGGGTATTGGATACCGGTTCGGTTGCTAAGTGTTAGTAACTCGAAATAAAAGCTACGGAATAAACGGAGACTAGCTAAAGGTGAGCTGACGATATATGTTGGAAGTGTTTCCAAGGTTGATATGATCAAGCATCGCACGCTCCCTCTACCACCGAGATTGGTGTTTGCGTTGAGCATAGACATGATTGGATTATGTCTATCGCAATATGGTTATTCATTTAAGGAGAATAATGGTTACTCTATTTTTGAATAATACCTTCAATGGTCTTGCACCTAAAGGAATGGTTTATTGAATCTCGGTCGTAGTGATACACATTTTCATGCCAAAAGATATAAGATAGTAATGATAGTACCACTTACTTGTGGCACTGCCATGTAAGTCATAATGGTATAAAACGCATGAAGAAGCTCCATGTTGATGGATCTTTGGACTCACTCGTTTTTGAAAAGTTTGAGACATGCAAACCATGTCTATTGGTGTATATGCATGAAGAAACTCCATGCAAATGGATCATTCGGACTCACTTGATTTTGAATCACTTGAGATATGCAAATCATACCACATGGGCAGGATGACTGAAAAGCCTCATTTTCAGTAAGATGGAACAAGATAGCAACTTGTTGGAAGTAACACATTTTGATGTGTGCAGTCGAATGAGTGCTGAGGCATGCAGTGAATATCATTATGTTCTTACTTCACAGATGATTCGAGTAAATGTTGAGTATATTTACTTGATGAAACACAAGTCTGAATTATTGAATGGTTCAAGTAATTTCAGAGTGAAGTAGCAGATCATTGTGACAAGAGGATAAAATGTCTATGATATGATCATAGAGATGAATATCTGAGTTACGAGTTTTGGCACACAATTAAGACATTGTGGAAATTGTTTCGCAATTAATACCGCCTGGAACACCATCATGTGATGGTGTGTCCGAACATCATAGTTGCACCCTATTGGATATGATGCGTACCATGATGTCTCTTATCGAATTACCACTATCGTTCATGGGTTAGGCATTAAAGACCACCACATTCACTTTCAATAGGGCACCACGTAATTCCGATGAGATGACACCGTATGAATTATGGTTTAGAGAAACCTAAGTTGTCGTTTCTTAAAAGTTTGGGGCTGCGACGCTTATATGAAAAAGTTTCAGGTTGATAAGCTCGAACCCAAAGCGGATAAAATGCATCTTCATAGGAAACCCAAAACAGTTGGGTATACCTCCTAATTCAGATCCGAAAGCAATATGGATTGTTTCTAGAATCGGGTCCTTTCTCGAGGAAAAGTTTCTCTCGAAAGAATTGAGTGGGAGGATGGTGGAGACTTGATGAGGTTATTGAACCGTCTCTTCAACTAGTGTGTGACAGGGCACAGGGAGTTGTTCCTGTGGCACCTACACCAATTGAAGTGGAAGCTTATGATATTGATCATGAAACTTCGGATCAAGTCACTCCCAAACCTTGTAGGATGACAAGGATGCGTACTACTTCAGAGTGGTACGTAATCCTGTCTTGAAGGTCATGTTGCTAGACAACAATGAACCTACGAGCTATGGAGAAGCGATGGTGGGCCCGGATTCCGATAAATGGCTTGAGGCCATAAAATCCGAGAGAGGATCCATGTATGAAAACAAAGTGTAGACTTTGGCAGAACGGCTCGATGGTCGTAAGGCTAATGAGTATAGATGGATTTCAAAAGGAAGACAGACAATGATGGTAAATGTCACCATTAAGAAAGCTCGACTTGTCGTTAAGATGTTTTCCGACAAGTTCAAGGAGTTGACTACGATGAGATTTTCTCACTCGTAGCGATGCTAAGAGTCTGTTGGAATTATATTAGCGATTACTGCATTATTTATGAAATCTTGCAGACAGGATGTCAAAACATTGTTTCCTCGATGATTTTAATGAGGAAAGGTTGTATGTGATACAACCGGAAGGTTTTGTCAATCCCGAAAGATGCTAATAAGTATGCAAAGCTCCAGCAATCCTTCTAAGGACTGGAGTGAGCATCTCGGAGTTGGAATGTATGCTTTGATGATGATCAAAAATTTTGGGTTTGTACAAAGTTTATGAGAAACTTGTATTTCCAAAGAAGTGAGTGGGAGCACTATAGAATTTCTGATGAGTATATGTTGTTGACATATTGTTGATCAGAAATGACGTAGAATTTCTGGAAAGCATATAGGGTTATTTTGAAAGTGTTTTTCAATGGAAAGCCTGGATTAAGCTACTTGAACATTGAGCATCAAGATCTATAAGGATAGATCAAAATGCTTAATCATACTTTCAAATGAGCACATACCTTGACATGATCTTGAAGGTGTTCAAGATGGACCAGTCAAAGAAGGAGTTCTTGCCTGAGTTGTAAGGTACGAAGTTAAGACTTAAAGCTCGACCACGGCAGAATAGAGAGAAAGGACGAAGGTCGTCCCCTATGCTTAAGACGTAGGCTCTTCAGTATGCTATGCTGTGTACCGCACCTGAAGTGTGCCTTGCCATGAGTCAGTCAAGGGGTACAAGAGTGATCCAAGAATGGCTCACAGGACAGCGGTCAAAGTTATCCTTAGTAACTAGTGGACTAAGGAATTTTCTCGATTATGGAGGTGGTAAAAGAGTTCGTCGTAAAGGTTACGACGATGCAAGCTTGACACCTATCCAGATAGCTCTGAGTAGAGAGACCGGATACATATAATGGAGCAATAATTTAGAATAGCTCCAAGTAGAACAGTTGTTTGTAATAGCTCCAAATAGAGCGTGGTAGCTGCATGTAGGAGATGACATAGAGATTTGTAAAGCACACACGGATCTGAAAGGTTCAGACCCGTTGACTAAAACCTCTCTCACAAGCAACATGATCAAACATAAAACTCATTGAGTGTTAATCACATAGTGATGTGAACTAGACTACTGACTCTAGTAAACTCTTGGGTATTAGTCACATGGCGATGTGACCTGTGAGTGTTAATCACATGGCGATGTGAACTAGATTATTGACTCTAGTGCAAGTGGGAGACTGTTGGAAATATGCCCTAGAGGCAATAATAAAAGTATTATTATTATATTTCCTTGTTCATGATAATTGTCTTTTATTCATGCTATAACTGTATTATCCGGAAATCGTAATACATGTGTGAATATATAGACCACAATATGTCCCTAGTGAGCCTCTAGTTGACTAGCTCGTTGTGATCAACAGATAGTCATGGTTTCCTGGCTATGGACATTGGATGTCGTTGATAACAGGATCACATCATTAGGACAATATGTGATGGACAAGACCCAATCCTAAGACTAGCACAAAAGATCGTGTAGTTCATTTGCTAGAGCTTTGCCAATGTCAAGTATCTCTTCCTTCGACCATGAGAGCGTGTAACTCCTGGATACCGTAGGAGTGCTTTGGGTGTATCAAACGTCACAACATAACTAGGTGACTATAAAGGTGCACTACAGGTATCTCCGAAAGTATCTATTGTTTTATGCGGATCGAGACTGGGATTTGTCACTTCATGTAAACGGAGAGGTATCTCTGGGCCCACTCGGTAGGACATCATCATATGCGCAATGTGACCAAGGAGTTGATCACGGGATGATGTGTTACGGAACGAGTAAAGTGACTTGCCGGTAACGAGATTGAACAAGGTATTGGATACCGACGATCAAATCTCGGGCAAGTAAAATACCGATAGACAAAGGGAATTGAATACGGGATTGATTAAGTCCTTGACATCGTGGTTCATCCGATGAGATCATCGTGGAACATGTGGGAGCCATCATGGGTATCCAGATCCCGCTGTTGGTTATTGACCGGAGAACGTCTCGGTCATGTCTACATGTCTCCCGAACCCGTAGGGTCTACACACTTAAGGTTCGATGACGCTAGGGTTATAAAGGAAGTTTGTATGTGGTTACCGAATGTTGTTTGGAGTCCCGGATGAGATCTCGGACGTCACGAGGAGTTCCGGAATGGTCCGGAGGTAAAGATTTATATATGGGAAGTCCTATTTTGGCCACTGGAAAATGTTCCGGATTTTTCGGTATTGTACCAGGAAGGTTCTAGAAGGTTCCGGAGTAGGGTCCACCTGCATGGGGGGACCCACATGAACGTGGGTAGTGGGGGCAAGGCCCCACATCCCTGGTGAAGGCGCAACAAGATCCCCCCTTAGAAGGAATAAGATCATATCCCGAAGGGATAAGATCAAGATCCCTAAAAAGGGGGGATAACAATCGGTGGGGAAGGAAATAATGAGATTTCTTTCCTCCCACCTTGGCCAACGCCCCAATGGACTTGGAGGGCAAGAAACCAGCCCCTCCACCCCTATATATAGTGGGGAGGCGCATGGGAGCTATAGACGAAGTTCTGGCACAGCCCTACCTCTCTTCCTACTCCTCCTCTCCCATGGTGCTTGGCGAAGCCCTGCTGGATTGCCACGCTCCTCCACCACCACCACGCCGTTGTGCTGCTGTTGGATGGAGTCTTCCTCAACCTCTCCCTCTCTCCTTGCTGGATCAAGGCGTGGGAGACGTCACCGGGCTGTACGTGTGTCGAACGCGGAGGTGCCGTCCGTTCGGCACTAGGATCATCCGTGATTTGAATCACGACTAGTACGACTCCATCAACCCCATTCACTTGAACGCTTCCGCTTAGCGATCTACAAGGGTATGTAGATGCACTCTCTTTCTACTCGTTGCTGGTCTCTCCATAGATAGATCTTGGTGACACGTAGGAAAATTTTGAATTTCTGCTACGTTCCCCAACACATACCCAGTTGCGCCCGAACTGATATAAGTTGGAGCTGCCTTGATGGTGTGGCACACCTTCCATTTGGGCACGTTTGTCCTTGGCCTCGTTGTGGAGGGCAAGCCATTGTTTTGAGCACCACTCATCGACGAACACCTCCCAACAATCCATCCAATCCGCACACCATCTCGGAGGCGCCTAACTTAGCAAATAGAAACTTGAGCGCTACGGCTAAGAATTACTAAATTAAGGAACTTAAGTAGAGAAGGCCTTAAGAATTACCTTCATGTACTGCTCCTTACTCAGGAACTTATCGCGGCACGCCGGCTTGGTCTTCTTGATACCACGCAAGGCGTAGTAGTCTCGAACAGCCTGCACCCGAGCCTCCTGCTGTAAGTTCTGGAGTAGGCGCTTGCAGACGTTCTCGATAACATGTGTCGCGTCCTCCTCGTATCCCTCCTCACACCTGTAGAATGCCTGCAATCAAATGAGACAATATTGATTAGTACAATTAATAACTAGCTAGTTGAAGATTTTTAAATGTGTAAAGGAGAAATTACCCAGAACTTTCTGATCACCATGTCTGCCCTCGTGTCGCACACGACACTGTCAATAATCTCATCCGGCGGGGCTGGGGCAGCCACGTATTGCTCCCAGCTCAATCCAAGCTCTAGAAGCCGACCCTCACCAGGCAACGTGACAAACCCCGGGAAGTTTTGCCGGCAAAGAACTCCAAGGACGGAGTTGGGCCGGCGGACACTATGATGGTGGTCCCAACCCCTGCAGCATGACAAGGCCAACGCATTAGTTATTTGAAAACACATGAATGCACAAGGTACAAAAATATTAAATGCACTTACGTACCTCTCCCCATCAGGGAAAATCAACCACCTCTGCTCGCGGGTCACCGGCACGGACGGGAGCCATGTAGCACCACGCTGGTAGACGGTGCCCCCCTCCTCCTCAAGATCAGTCGGCTCCCCGCCATCATCAGCATGGCCACTCGGCTCCTCGGGCTGATCCGGCCAGGTACCCCATCCGGACGTGTGCTCTTCCGGGGTCACGTGGGCCAAACTCTCGCGGGCCGAAGGCCAGTCGACCCGAGGCTCGTGGGCCCAAGACCCGTGGACCGGAGGCTCGTGGACCAGAGTCTGTGTAGCCTCCTCCTCGGATGAGTCCACCCTAGCAGTCACGTGCTCGGGTGAAACAGCTGGGGGTGGCGGCGAGGAAGGCGCCGTAGCAGTCACCCTACCTCCTCTCCCATGACCACATGCCCAACCTCCTCTCTTCCTACCTCGTCCCCTGCTGGGCACCACGGTCGACGAAGAAGGGCCCGGCGGTGTGGCCATACTGTCCAGCAACGCTCGGCGGAGAGGTGCGTCTGGAATGGAAGACCTCAGACCACGCTCCCGACCAGCGCCCACCATCTTTCAACACCTGCCATGACAAACAGTAAACGAAATTAGTACAACATAAAAAAAGACCGACATGAATAATAATATGTGTATCACTTAAGTTTATCATCATCAAACCTCGCAGCGATGAAACAACTGCACATTTAAAACTACACGATCAACACAATTATATATGATGTTTTTCATAACAAAATCGAAAAATATATGACCTAACTAATAATTCACAAATATATGACCCCTTCGGCCTCTGGAAGGCCAAAGAACACCTTTTCGGGAGGTGTCGGTGGTCGGGGTGTCCTGTCGGTGTCGGGGTGCCGTGTCGGGGTCGGGGTGCTGTTTCGGGG
>NC_041391.1:101881945-101882521 GCF_002162155.2 Triticum dicoccoides | reverse complement strand
TACTGCCGTGTCGGTGTCGGGGTGTTGTTTCGGGGTCGGGGTGTGGTGTCGGGGTCAGGGTGTCGGGTCAGGCTCGGGGTCAGGGTGTCGGGTCAGGCTCGGGGGGTCGGGGTGTCGGGGTCGGGGTCAGGGTGTCGGGTTTTTTTTTCCTTTTCTTCTTCTTCCTCCTTTTCCTTTCCTTCTTCTTCTTCTTCTTCTTCTTCTTCTTCTTCCTTTCCTTTTTCCTCTTCTTCTTGTCCTCCTCTCCTCTTTTTTCTTCTTCTTCTTCCTCTTCTTCTTTTTTCTTCTCCTCCTCCTCTTCTTCTTCTTCCTTTCCTTTTTCCTCTTCTTCTTCTCCTCCTCTCCTCTTTTTCTCTTCTTCTTCTTCTTTCCTCAAACTAAACTAAACCTAAAACTAAACCTAAAACTAAAACTAAATCTAAACTAAACATAAACCTAAAACTAATAAACAGAAAAAAAGGAAAAAACTAAATCTAAACCTAAAACTAAACTAAAACTAAACCTAAAACTAAAACTAAATCTAAACTAAAACTAAAAAGGAAAAAAACAGAAGAAAAAAACAGAAAAAAAGGAGGG
>NC_041391.1:101804821-101881410 GCF_002162155.2 Triticum dicoccoides | reverse complement strand
GCGGCGGCGGCAGCGGTGGGGTCGGAAGTGGTGGCGGGGCGCGTCGGCGAGGAGAGAACAGAGAGTAACGGGCAGGGGGGGTACGGGCCGTTAGGTTGTGTCCTCTTCGCCATCCGCCTATCTTTGCCATCCGCCCTTTTGCCTCTTTGTCGTTTGCTGGCAGACGGCAAAGATGTGGGCCGTTAAGTTTTTTCCAAACGGTCGGGGGTGGGGGCCACCTCTCTCTTTGCCATCCGCCAGCGGACGGCAAAGATTCTTTGCTGTCTGCCAGCAGACGGCAAAGAGCCCGCGGACGGCAAAGAGCTTCTTTGCCGTCTGCCGTTTCTTTGCCGTCTGCTTTTGGGTAGCTGATGGCAAAGAGCTTCTTTGCCGTCCGCTAGCTGACGGCAAAGAGCTGGCAGATGGCAAAGTAGCTGATTCCAGTAGTGTATCACTTAGATGACTAGAGGGATGTCTAATCTGAGTGGGAGTTTATTAAATAATTTGATTAGATGAACTTAATTATCATGAACTTAGTCTAAAAACCTTTGCAAAATGTCTTGTAGATCAAATGGCCAACGCTCATGTCAACCTCAACTTCAACGCGTTCCTAGAGAAAACCAAGCTGAAATATGATGGCAGCAACTATACGGACTGGGTCCGGAACCTAAGGATCATCCTCATAGCTGCCAAGAAAGCATATTTCCTAGAAGCACCGTTAGGTGAAGCACCCATCCCAGAGAACCAAGACGTTATGAACGCTTGGCAGTCATGTGCTAATGATTACTCCCTCGTTCAGTGCGGCATGCTTTACAGCTTAGAACCGGGGCTCCAAAAGCGTTTTGAGCAACACAGAGCATATGCGATGTTCGAAGAGCTGAAAATGGTTTTCCAAGCTCATGCCCGGGTCGAGAGATATGAAGTACCCGACAAGTTCTAAAGTTGTAAGATGGAGGAAAATAGTTCTGTCAGTGAGCACATACTCAAAATGTCTGGGTTGCACAACCGCTTGTCCCAGCTGGACATTAACCTCCCGGACAAGGCGGTCATTGACAGAATCCTTCAGTCGCTCCCACCTAGCTACAAGAGCTTTGTGATGAACTACAATATGCAGGGGATGGTGAAAACTATTCCAGAAGTATTTTCAATGCTGAAATCAGCGGAGGTGGAAATCAAAAAGGAACATCAAGTGTTGATGGTCAATAAAACCACTAGTTTCAAGAAAGGCAAGGGTAAGAAGAACTTCAAGAAAGACGATAAGGGAGTTTCCGTGCCCGGTAAGCCAGTTGCCGGGAAGAAGCCAAAGAATGGACCCAAACCTGAGACTGAGTGCTTTAATTGCAAAGGGAAGGGTCACTGGAAGCGGAACTGCCCCAAGTACTTAGCGGACAAGAAGGCCGGCAACACTAAAGGTATATGTGATATACATGTAATTGATGTGTACCTTACCAGTACTCGTAGTAGCTCCTCGGTATTTGATACCGGTGCGGTTGCTCATATTTGTAACTCAAAGCAGGAGCTGCGGAATAAGCAGAGACTAGCGAAGGACGAGGTGACGATGCGCATCGAGAATTGTTCCAAGGTCGATGTGATCGCCGTCGGCACGCTACCTCTACATTTACCTATGGGATTAGTTTTAAACCTCAATAATTGTTATTTAGTGCCAGCTTTGAGCATGAACATTGTATCTGGATCTCGTTTAATACGAGATGGCTACTCATTTAAATCCGAGAATAATGGTTGTTCTATTTATATGAGAGATATGTTTTATGTTCATGCCCCGCTGGTCAATGGTTTATTCTTAATGAATCTCGAACGTGATGTTACACATATTCATAGTGTGAATACCAAAAGATGTAAGATTGATAATGATAGTCCCACATATCTGTGGCACTGCCGCCTTGGTCACATTGGCGTCAAACGCATGAAGAAGCTACATACATATGGACTTTTGGAGTCTCTTGATTTCGAATCATTTGACACGTGCGAACCATGCCTCATGGGTAAAATGACCAAGACTCCGTTCTCCGGAACAATGGAGTGAGCAACCAACTTATTGGAAATTATACATACTGATGTGTGTGGTCCAATGAGCATTGAGGCTCACGGTGGCTATCGTTATGTTCTCACTCTCACTGATGACTTAAGTAGATATGGGTATGTCTACTTGATGAAACACAAGTCTGAGACCTTTGAAAAGTTCAAGGAATGTCAGAATGAGGTAGAGAATCAACGTGACCAAAAAATAAAGTTCTTACAATCAGATTGTGGAGGAGAATATTTGTGTCACAAATTTGGTATGCACTTAAGGAAATGTGGAATTGTTTCACAACTCACGCCGCCTGGAACACCTCAGCGTTTACAAGAAAGTGAGTGGGAGCTCTGTAGCATTTCTCATATTATATGTAGATGACATACTTTTGATGGGAAATGATATAGAACTTTTGGACATCATTAAGGCCTACTTGAATAAGTGTTTTTCAATGAAGGACCTTGGAGAAGCTGCTTACATATTAGGCATCAAGATCTATAGGGATAGATCAAGACGCCTCATAGGTCTTTCACAAAGCACATACCTTGACAAGATATTGAAGAAGTTCAATATGGATCAGTCCAAGAAGGGGTTCTTGCCTGTGTTGTAAGGTGTGAAATTGACCTCAGCTCAATGCCCGACCACGGCAGAAGATAGAGAAAAGATGAGTGTCATCCCCTATGCCTCGTCTATAGGGTCTATTATGTATGCCATGTTGTGTACCAGACCTGATGTAAACCTTGCCGTAAGTTTCGTAGGAAGGTACCAAAGTAATCCCGGCATGGAACACTGGACAGCGGTCAAGAATATCCTGAAGTACCTGAAAAGGACTAAGGACATGTTTCTCGTTTATGGAGGTGACAAAGAGCTGTCGTAAAGGGTTACGTCGATGCTAGCTTCGACACAGATCTGGATGACTCTAAGTCACAAACCGGATACGTGTATATTTTGAATGGTGGGGCAGTAAGCTGGTGCAGTTGCAAGCAAAGCGTCGTGGCGGGATCTACATGTGAAGCGGAGTACATGGCAGCCTCTGAGGTAGCACATGAAGCAATCTAGATGAAGGAGTTCATCACCGACCTAGGAGTCATACCCAATGCGTCGGGGCCGATCACTCTCTTCTATGAAAACACTGGAGCTATTTCCCTTGCCAAGGAGCCCAGGTTTCACAAGAAGACCAGGCACATCAAGCATCGCTTCAACTCCATTCGTGAAAATGTTCAATATGGAGACATAGATATTTGCAAAGTACATATGAATCTGAATGTCGCAGATCCGTTGACTAAACCTCTTCCACGAGCAAAACATGATCAACACCGGAACTCTATGGGTGTCCGATTCATCACAATGTAACTAGATTATTGACTCTAGTGCAAGTGGGAGACCGTTGGAAATATTCCCTAGAGGAAATAATAAAATGATTATTATATTTCCTTGTTCGTGATAATTGTCTATTATTCATGCTAAATTGTGTTATCTGGAAATCGTAATACATGTGTGGATACATAGACCACAGCATGTCCCTAGTGAGCCTCTAGTTGACTAGCTCGTTGATCAACAGATAGTCATGGTTTCCTGACTATGGACATTGGATGTCATTGATAACGGGATCACGTCATTAGGAGAATGATGTGATGGACAAGACCCAATCTTAAGCATAGCACAAGATTGTGTAGTTCGTTTGCTAGAGATTTTCCAATGTCAAGTATCATTTCCTTAGACCATGAGATCGTGTAACTCCCGGTTACCGTAGGAGTGCTTTGGGTGTACCAAACGTCACAACGTAACTGGGTGACTATAAAGGTATACTACGGGTATCCCTGAAAGTATCTGTTGGGTTGACACGGATCGAGACTGGGATTTGTCACTCCGTATTACGGAGAGGTATCTCTGGGCCCACTCGGTAATGCATCATCATAATGAGCTCAATGTGACCAAGTGTTTGGTCACGGGATCATGCATTACGGTACGAGTAAAGTGACTTGCCGGTAACGAGATTGAACGAGGTATTGGGATACCAACGATCGAATCTCGGGCAAGTAATGTACTGATTGACAAAGGGAATTGTATAAAGGATTACTTGAATCCTCGACATCGTGGTTCATTCGATGAGATCATCGTGGAACATGTGGGAGCCAACATGGGTATCCAGATCCCGCTGTTGGTTATTGGCCGGAGAGCTGCCTCGGTCATGTCTGCATGATTCTCGAACCCGTAGGGTCTACACACTTAAGGTTCGGTGACGCTAGGGTTGTAGAGATATTAGTATGCGGTAAACCGAAAGTTGTTCGGAGTCCTGTATGAGATCCCTAACATCACGAGGAGTTCCGGAATGGTCCGGAGGTGAAGAAAATTATATAGGAAGTCCAGTTTCAGCCACCGGGAAAGTTTCGGGGTTCACCGTATTGTACCGAGACCATCGGAAGGGTCCCGGGGGTCCACCGGGTGGGGCCACCTATCCCCGAGGGCCACATGGGCTGAAGTGGGAAGGGAACCAGCCCTAGGTGGGCTGGTGCGCCCCTCTTGGGCCTCCCCTGCACCTAGGGTTGGAAACCCTAGGGGTTGGGGGGCGCCCCACTTGACTTGGGGGGCAAGTCCCCCCCTAGCCCCCCCCTTGAGATGGAATCTCTAGGGGGCCGGCGCACCCCCCTAGGCCCCCTATATAAAGAGGGGGGAGGGAGGGAAGCCGCACCCTAGTCCCTGGCGCCTCCCTCTCCCCACGTACCACCTCTCCCTCACGCTGAGCTTGGCGAAGCCCTGCCGAGATCGTCGCTACTTCCACCACCATGCCGTCGTGCTGCTGGATCTCCATCAACCTATCCTCCCCCCTTGCTGGATTAAGAAGGAGGAGACGTCTTCCCCAACCATACATGTGTTGAACGCGGAGGTGCTGTCCGTTCAGCACTAGGATCTTCGGTGATTTGGCTCACGACGAGTACGACTTCCTCATCCCTGTTCTCTTGAACGCTTCCGCTCGCGATCTACAAGGGTATGTAGATCCATTCCTCTCTCTCGTTGCTAGATGACTCCATAGATTGATCTTGGTGAAGCATAGAATTTTTTTATTTTCTGCAACATTCCCCAAAAAGAAGGGACTTTGCCGGTCTTGAACAAAACCTTCTAGATTTCTTTGTGTGTTGTGTCAAAGAGCTCTAGCAGAATCTGATGTTCGGCCGGGTCAAACTCCCACATATCAAATGCCCGTATTTGACACGGGAGAATCCGGCGAATGAGAATGACCTGGACCACGTTGACAAGCTTGATCTTCTTGTCCCTCATACTTCTGATGCAGGTCTCGAGTCCGGTCAGCTCCGTGGGTTTGCCCCAGGCCAGGCCCTTCTTCTCCTAGGAGGTGAGTCGCATGGGGATTCCGGATCTGAATTTGGGGGCTGCCACCCAGTTGGCGTCGCGCGGCTCGGTGATGTTGAACCACCCTGATTGCCAGCCCTTTATGGTCTCCACGAAGGATCCATCGAGCCATGTAACATTGGGCATTTTTCCCACCATGGCACCTCCGCACTCCGCCTGTTGGCCGCTCACGATCTTCGGATTCACACAGAAGATTTTCAACCACAAGCCAAAGTGAGGCTTGATGTGGAGGAAGGCCTCGCACACGACGATGAACGCCAAGATGTTGAGGATGAAATTCGGGGCCAGATCGTGAAAATCTAGCCCGTAGTAGTACATGAGTCCGCGGACAAAAGGGTGGAGTGGAAACCCTAGTCCACAGACTAAATGAGGGAGAAATACTACTCTCTCCCGAGACTTCGGAGTGGGGGTAATCAGTCCCTCTGTCGGAAGCCTGTGCGTGATACTCTCGGCCAGGTATCCGGCCTCCCAAAGCTTGGTGATGTTTTCCTCTGTGACAGAGGAGGCCATACACTTGCCTCCCGCTCCGGATATGATGCGATCCTACGGAGAAGGTGATAACTTGGGCACTGGAGCTCAAGGGTGCGAGAACGAACAAGCAAAGGAGGAAGAAGGCGTGGGTGAAAACGGGAGATATCTGTCCCTTTATAAAGGCGATGTAGAATGTACGCCTCCTCGCTTGCCTATCTAAATCTCTTATCTTTCCAAGTGCCTCGATTGATGGCGCTGGTTGGGTTACCCATACCCGTATTGATGGAGATCCAGCGATAAGGAGACACGATCTCTGCTTTGACAAGACGTGCCAAGGAAACCGCCCCGCGATGTGTGCGGGAGCATGTTGTAAAAATGGTTCGAATAAGTTACCGAGCCGTGGCGTGATGTCACACAACAAAGAATTGTCAGCAGATCGGATTCGTGGATTATTATTCTCTCTACGGTGGTATATGGAATTTATCTTGCAGAGCCGGACGCGGTCCTTGTGTTCGGAATTAATTTAGGAGTATTCGGAGGTGGAACCCGCCTCGCAATGCCGAAGACAATCTACGGCCGGACTCATCGTCATTGAAGCCTAGTTCAGGGGCTACTGAGGGAGTCTGGATAAGGGGGTATCCGGACACCCGGACTATATACTTTGGTCGGACTGTTGGACTATGAAGATACAAGATAGAAGACTTCGTCATGTGTCCGGATGGGACTCTCCTTGGCGTGGAAGGCAAGCTTGGCGATTCGGATGTGGATCTCCTCCTCTATAATCCGACTCTGAGTAACCCTAGCCCCCTCCGGTGTCTATATAAACCGGAGGGTTTAGTCCGTAGGACACAACAACAATCATACCATAGGCTAGCTTCTAGGGTTTAGCCTCTCTGATCTCGTGGTTGATCAACTCTTGTAATATTCATATCATCAAGATCAATCAAGCAGGAAGTAGGGTATTACCTCCATCGAGAGGGCCCAAACCTGGGTAAACATTGCGTCCCCAGCCTCCTGTTACCATTAGTCTTAGACGCACAATTTGGGACCCCCTACCCGAGATACGCCGGTTTTGACACCGACACCCACTATTTTGGGAGAGTGTCAACTTTGCATGCATGTGAATCATGTTGAAAATATTTTATGTGATAGCTATTTTGTTGAATTTGCTTATGATCCCACATGTAATTATTATGAGAGAGGAAAATATGGTTGTAGAAATTTTTATCTTACTAAATTACCTCTCGTCATGTTGAGATTGCTATCATCTTTTTCTTCTTCCTTGCATATGCTAGTATTTGCTTGCCTTGGAAATTTGTTTGCTTATAATATGCCTATGCATAGGAAGTATGTTAGACTTAGATGTGTTTGTCACATGTTTTATGATGCTCTCTTTATGCTTCAATTCTTGTCTTTTATGTGAGCATCATTGAAATCTCAATGCCTAGCTAAAAAGGCTTTAAAGGAAAGCGCTTGTTGGGAGACAACCCAATATTTTTCCTTGCTGTTATTTAATAAATAATTAATCTAGCCTCTGGTTAGATGTGTTTTATGTTTTAATTAGTGTTTGTGCCAAGTGGAACCTATAGGATAACTTATGGTGATAGTTAATTTGATTCTGCTGAAAAACAGAAACTTTGCGCTCACGAGAAAAAAAATCAATAAATGACAGAAACGTGCTTTTGCATTGATTCTTTTTGCTTTATATCAATAGACAAATTACCTAGGACTTCCTATTTTGGTAGGATTTTTGGAGTTCCATAAGTATTCAAAAGTTACAGATTACTACAGATTGTTCTGTTTTTGACAGATTCTGTTTTTCGTGTGTTGTTTGCTTATTTTGATGAATCTATGGCTAGTATCGGGGGGTACGAACCATATATAAGTAGGAATACAGTAGGTTTAACAACAATATAAATAAAGAATGAGTTAATTATAGTACCTTATGTGGTGGTTTTTCTTTCTTGCACTAACAGAGCTTATGAGATTTCCTGTTGAGTTTTGTGTTGTGAAGTTTTCAAGTTTTGGGTAAAGATTTGATGGACTATGGAATAAGGAGTGGAAAAAGCCTAAGCTTGGGGATGCCCATGGCACCCCAAGATATTCAAGGACAACCAAAAGCCTAAGTGATACGTCTCCAACGTATCTATAATTTATGAAGCATTCATGCTATTATATTATCTGTTTTGAATGATTATGGGCTTTATTATACACTTTTATATTACTTTTGGGACTAACCTATTAACCGGAGGCCCAGCCCATATTGCTGTTTTATTGCCTGTTCCAGTATTTCGAAGAAATGGAATATCAAACGGAGTCCAAATGGAATGAAACCTTCGGCAGCATGATTTTTGGAAAGATTATGATCCAGGAGACTTGGAGTGCAAGCCGGGGGTCATCGAAGAAGACACGAGACAGGGGGGCGCCCACCCCCCTGGGCGCGCCCTACCCTCTCGCGGGCCCCTCAAGGCTCCCCCGACCGACTTCTTTCACCTATATAAGCCTACGTACCCTAAAAACATCGAATATGAAGATAGATCGAGAGTTCCGCCACCGCAAGCCTCTGTAGCCACCAGAAAACTCTCGGGAGCCCTTCCCGGCACCCTGCTGGAGGGGGGATCCTTCACCGGTGGCCATCTTCATCATCCCGGCGCTATCCATGAGGAGGAGGGAGTAGTTCACCCTCGAGGCTGAGGGTATGTACCAGTAGCTATGTGTTCGATCTCTCTCTCTCTTGTGTTCTCTCTCGTGTTCCCTCTATGGCACGATCTTATGTATCCTGAGCTTTGCTATTTTAGTTGGATCTTATGATGTTTCTCCCCCTCTACTCTCTTGTGATGAATTGAGTTTTCCTTTTGAAGTTATCTTATCGGATTGAGTCTTTAATGATTTCATAACACTTTATGTATGTATTGCCGTGATTATCTGTGGTGACAATGGGATATCATGTGCCACTTGATGTATGTTTTGGTGACTGACTTGCGGGTTCCGCCCATGAACCTATGCATAGGGGTAGGCACACGTTTTCGTCTTGACGCTTCGGTAGAAACTTTGGGGCACTCTTTGAAGTACTTTGTGTTGGTTGAATAGATGAATCTAAGATTGTGTGATGCATATCGTATAATCATGCCCACGGATACTTGAGGTGACAATGGAGTACGTAGGTGGCGTTAGGGTTTTGGTTGATTTGTGTCTTATGGTGTTATTCTAGTATAAACTCTATGATATATTGAGCGGAAAGAATAGCTTCATGTTATTTTACTACGAACTCTTGAATAGATAGATCAAAACGGATAACTTTGAGGTGGTTTCGTACCCTACCATATTCTCTTTGTTCGTTCTCCTCTATTAATGGCTTTTGAGTGACTCTTTGTTGCATGTTGAGGGATTGTTATATGATCTATCTATGTTATTATTGTTGAGAGAACTTGCACTAGTGAAAGTATGAACCTTAGGCCTTGTTTCCTACCATTGCAATACCGTTTACACTCACTTTTATCACTTGTTACCATGCTGTTTTTATAATTTCAGATTAAAAATACATTTATCTACTATCCATATTGCACTTGTATCACCATCTCTTCGCCGAACTAGTGCACCTATACAATTTACCATTGTATTGGGTGTGTTGGGGACGCAAGAGACTCTTTGTTATTTGGTTGCAGGGTTGTTTGAGAGAGACCATCTTCATCCTACGCCTCCCACGAATTGATAAACCTTAGGTCATCCACTTGAGGGAAATTTGCTACTGTCCTACAAACCTGTGCACTTGCAGGCCCAACAACGTCTACAAGAAGAAGCTTGTGTAGTAGACATCAAGCTCTTTTCTGGCGCCGATGCCGGGGAGGCTAGGTAAACGGCACTCACACCTCGTCAACCAAGATCTTTTCTGGCGCCATTGCCGGGGAGGTGGGTGCTTGAAGGTATATCTTCAGAACTTGCAATCGAATCTTTTTGTTTCTTGTGTTATCACTAGTTTAGTTTATAAAAGAAAATTAAAAAAATGGAATTGAGTTTGTCTCATACTGCTTCCTCTTTTTAATATCTTTCGTGAAAATGATGGAAAGGAAAATTGTGCTCAAGTGCTAGAAGAAGAAATCTATAAAATGTTTGGCACTAAATATGTGAATGATGAGCATGATTGCAATGTTATTAGTATGAATTCTTTGAACATCCATGATGCTAATGATATGCAAAGCCACAAGCTTGGGGATGCTATGTTTGATGAATATGATATGTTTTGTCCCCCAAGTTTTGATGAGAATATTTATTATGATGAAAGCATGCCTCCTATTTATGATGATTATGTTGATGAAAGTGGGTTTGGAAGAGTGTCAACTTTAGGTAGTTTTGATCCCACTATTTTGGAGGGTGTTGAATCTTATTGTGATAATTATGAAAGTGGATTTGGAGAGGTCATGACTTTATTTAGTGATGAATCCACTATATCGGAAGAGGTTCCAACTGATTATGATAACAAAGTTGCTATCTATGATGATTATTGTGATGACTTGTATGCTATTAAGAATAATGATAACCATGAAACTTGTCATCATGATTTTAGTTTTCAATTGGATTATGCCTCACATGATAATTATTTTGTTGAGTTTGCTCCCACTATTATTCATGAGAAGAAATTGGCTTATGTGGAGACTAGTAAAGTTTCTATGCTTGTACATCATGAAAAGAATGCCTTAGGTGCTGGTTATATTGTTAAATTCATTCATGATTCCACTGAAAATTATTATGAGGGAGGAATATATGCATGTAGGAATTGCAATAATATCAAGTTTCCTCTCTATGTGTTGAAAATTTTGAAGCTATGCTTGCTTTACCTTCCTATGCTAATTGATTATTGTTTCCATAAGTTGTTTGCTCACAAAATCCCTATTCATAGGAAGTGTGTTAGACTTAAATGTGCTAGTCATATTCTTCATGATGCTCTCTTTATGTTTCAATTCCTATCTTTTATGTGAGCATCATTGAAATCATCATGCCTACCTAGGGGCGTTAAAGGATAGCGCTTGTTGGGAGGCAACCCAATGTTATTTTTGTCTCTTGATTTTTGCTCCTGTTTAGTAACAAATAATTCATCTAGCCTCCGGTTAGATGTGGTTTCATGTCTTAATTAGTGTTTGTGCCAAGTAGAGCCTTTGGGAAGACTTGGGAGAAGTCTTTATGATCTTACTGTAAAAAACAGAAACTTTAGCGCTCACGACATTAGCTACCATGTTTTACTTGAGAGTGATTTTAGGTTGATTCTTTTTGCAGATGATTAGTCATTCCTCAGGTCCACCAATTTAATTCATAATTTATGGGGTTCCAGAAGTATATGTTTGATACATATTACTACAGACTCTTCTGTTTTTGACTGATTCTGTTTTCATTGTGTTGCTTGCTTATTTTGATGAATCTATGAGTAGTATCGGAGGGTATGAACCATAGATAAGTTGTAATAAAGTAGGTTTAACAAAAATATAAATAAAGAATGAGTTCATTACAGTACCTTAAAGTGGTGGTTTGTTTTCTTGTACTAACGGAGCTTACGAGTTTTGTTTTGAGTTTTGTGTGGTTGAAGTTTTCATGTTTTGGGTAAAGATTTGATGGACTATGGAATAAGGAGTGGTAAGAGGCTAAGCTTGGGGATGACCAAGGTACCCCAAGGTAATATCCAAGGACAACCAAGAGCCTAAGCTTGGGGATGCCCCGGAAGGCATCCCCTGTTTCGTCTTCGTTCATCGGTAACTTTACTTGGAACTATATTTTTATTTGCCACATGATATGTGTTTTGCTTGGAGCGTCAATTTATTTTGTTAGTATTTGCTTGATGTTATTTAGAATAATGTTTTGCATCTTTATTTTCAATAAAAATGTCAATGATAGCCTTTACCATGCTTATTTTGCTAGTATACATGTTGCTGTTTAGAAAACATAAAGTTTACCGCTGTTGCAAAAATTCCCTAGAAAAGTCAAAGAGAGATATAATGTTGAATCTTTTTTGCGTAATGAGCTCTGATAAATCTTTTACAGTATAGTATTTTTATTGTAATTTTTGGAGTTAGGGAAGTATGATGAATCTCGAATTCTTTACAGACTATACTGTTCTGGCAGATTGCTGTTATGTTTGCATTGTTTGCATATGCTTGCTTGTTCAATGATTCTATTTGAGGATAGGAGTATTAAATATTGAAAGTGCTAGTTATCGACTAGAGGGGGGTGAAATAGGCGATTTTTAACAAAGTCTTCAAAACGTGGATGTTTCGAAGACAAACAATAGAAATGACCTAATTGATATGCAGCGGAAGATAAACTACAACAAGCAAACCATAGTCAAGTATGCAATAATGTGAAAGTACAAAGACTAATAGCAGTTTGGTAGTAAGGATCAGGATGGAAGATAGTATGAAGCCAACCAACGATAGTAGTCAAGCAATGAAGTCAAATAGGTACGACAAATAGGCAATGACTTCACGAAGACAAACTCAAAGTAAAGGGAGGGAGAGGATAGAACCAGTCACTTGTTGAAGACCCAGGATTTGTTGGACTAGTTCCACTTGCTGTGACAACTGTACGTCTGGTTAGGGAGGCTGAGATTCAACTTAGAAGACCGCGTCTTCACCTTATTCCCCTTGAGCTAAGGACACATTGTCCTCGCCCAATCACTCTGGTAAGTCTTCAAGGTAGACTTCCGAACCTTCACAGACTTTGTTCACCGGTGATCCACAATGACTCTTGGATGCTCAGAACGCGACGCCTAACCGGCTAGAGGACATACAATCCTCAAGTGTAATAAGTCTTCAGGTCACTCAGACAGAAAGACTTCAGTGATGCCTAACACTCTTTGGCTCTGGGTGTTTGGGCTTTGTCCTCGCAAGGATTTCTCTCTCTCAAAGGCTTCGATGTGGGTTGCTCTCAAACGACAAAATCTGTGAACTAACTCTGAGCAGCCACCAATTTATGGTGTAGGGGGTGGGCTATTTATAGCCACAAGGCAACCCGACCAGATATGTCCGAAATGACCCTGGGTCACTAAGGAACTGACATGTGTTCCAACGGTCATATTTCAAACACACACAACAACTTTACTTGGGCTACAAGCAAAGCTGACTCATCCAGCTCTGGATAAGATTTGCTCTCATTGTCTTCGCTCGAAGATATAGGATTTGGGTTGAGCATCACTTCAGTCATTCTGACTTTGTTCACTTGGACCCCACTTAACAGTACGGTGGTTCCTATGACTCAACAAAGAAGAAAAGGAAACAACGAAACAACACAGTCTTCGCGCTCCATAGTCTTCTCTCAATGTCTTCTCATGTCATAGTCTTCAATATGAATATCTTCACATACCACCATTGTCGTCAATGTCTTCATACATTTTTAGGGGTCATCTCCGGTAGGTAAACTGAATCAATGAGGGACACTACCTGCGTTATCCTATAATTCTCACAAACGCATTAGTCCCTCAACCAACTTTGTCGTCAATACTCCAAAACCAACTAGGGGTGGCACTAGATGCACTTACAATCTCCCCCTTTTTGGTGATTGATGACAAACTGGTTGAAGTTTTCAACGGGGATAAAGTATGTGAAATTTTAAAGGATAGGGTATTGTCTTCATAAGTGGCAAAGGCTCCCCCTGAAGATGTGCATATAAGTAATTTGCTTTTGGAATGCAAATGCACATGGCAGGTTGTACTTGTGGAGATCCTCTTCAACTTATGAAGATAATTCATCATGCATGAAATGATATAACTAAGAGAGTGACATGCATAATGAAAAATGGACGTCTGCAGGCTGATCTAAGTGCGGAAGTTATCATCCCACATGGAAAAGAAAATAAGTAGAAGATGACCATCGAGTTTAAGTGTTACAACTCAAAGAACGAAATGTATCAAAAGCAAGAGTTGTAATCACTAGGCAAAATATAAAGCAACCGCCCATATGAACCCGCTTGAAGACTATCAAACTCATATGCTTCTCCCCCTTTTGTCAGGAATGACCAAAAAGGTTTGAAGACATAGAGCATCTACTCGTCCTCATGAGGAGTAGGTGAAGCAGCGGGGTTGTCGTTGTTATTTGGCGGCGCAGACGAACTTGGTGCAGTGTCGATGCGTGCAGAAGTAGGGGGCGGTGAAGTAGCATCGTCTTCATCATTGATCACTTTGGCATTCATAGTTGCCGCGGAGGAGGAATAGTCAGAGTCTTCAAGGGATGGAGTTCGACGTAGGACAACATTCCATGGAGGAGTGGAGTCAAACTTGAATCTTTCAGTGAAGCCATCGTCTTGAAGATCTGCTTCAGCACTGAGCAGTGTCAAACTCTTCCATGATCGCCGACAGGTCTCGTGAGTGACAAAGGCATTCTTGGTGGCAAGATTTCGAATGCGATTGACGTCCACCAAGAGGCTTTGCATCTCTCGCTTGAGCCAGAAGTGATGCTTGTCTTGTTTCTGATGCAGTGCCACAAGAAGTTCTCGGTCATTTAGGACGCGAGAGCGCTTCTTAGGCCTTTGGGCAATTGTGCTCTCAGTAGCTTCAGTTTGCGCACGATGAGGCAGATGAGTGTTCCCAGCGATTGGATAGACATGAGTTACTGCTTGGACTCCTTCCATGGGCTGAGTGAAGCTTTGGTGTTCAGCATTTTGAAGACAAAGAGGCTTCTTGGCAGGCTCAGGGTATATGGCTTCAACTAACATATCAACCTCTGGTAGAAAGATCAGATGATTGCGAGCAGAGGGCTGATAGTTGATAGCAGAGTGTAGCTTGATGAGGCGCATGACCCATGGAGCATAGAATTTCAGGCTAAAAAGGTCAGATCCAGACGCAACCAGTTGCCGGAGGAAGAATTCTTGTGTATTGAAGCTGATGCCATGGAGGATGTAAAAGACCAATGTCTTCATGGCTCCTTCAAGTTTTGCAGCTGATGAATGCCCTTTGATAGGCCATAGAGTCCGCCTGATGATGTGATATATTGTGCGAGGCAGATACTCAAGGTCATCTTCAAAGAACTCCTTCGGGTATTCAGCGTCAGGTGGCAGAGGCTTCATCATGCTCAACATCTGGCTCATGTTGGGCTCTGGCTTATGGAAGATGCTCTCCAGTGCATTGCGGTGGAGTTGACAATCAGGTTCGAACAGCTCTCCGGGAGTGGGTAGGCCTGCAAGCTCAATGATGTCAAGAGCTTTGGCTTCATGATGAACATTTCCTGTCATCCACTCGAGAACCCATGTCTTTGTATCCCTGTTGTAGCCGCGAATGTGGAGGGTATCATAGAATTGAAGCAAAAGTTCCTCATTCCAATGTTCTTTCTCTGTCACAAAGCTGAGCAGACCTGCATCACGAAAGCAGTCAAGTGCTTCTTCTAAGCATGGCAGTCCAGCAATGGCTTCAGTGTCGAGGTGCATATGAGGGAAAATGCGCCCTTGATCATACAGAACGCAGGAGTAATAGCTTCGCTGCTGATAGCTCCAGAAACGATCAGATGATATTCTTGGCCTTGAGTAGGGGTTCTTTGTGCTGTCAAAGAAGGTGTTGTGGCTTTTGAAGCCATTTGGATTGAAGGACCCTGTAGAGGTGGCAGTACCTGGGAACCTTGGCAGTCTTTGCTTTGGTTTCTGGACCTGAGGCCTATGCTCAATATGATAATCAAACTGAGGACCAGAGGCATTAGGCGGAGGGACCAGAACGGGCCATTTGACAGTGATTAGCTGGCCATGGTTGTATGCTTGCTCAATTGTATGGGGCCTTGGTGGCGGAACAGGAGCAGTGGCAACAACAGTGGCTTCAGGCTGCACAACAGAAGCTTCAGGAGCAGTTGCAGCATTGGCTTCTGGCGTATTGGTTGGTGCAGGCTCCACACTTGCTTCAGCCATGACTACGTCATTGGCTTCATTTGTGTTGGTGGTGGCAGCCTCAAGATTTTCAACCTCCACTTGATGAGCTGGAGGGTCTAGCACTGGCATGTTTACTTCAGGAACAACTTCTTCAGTAATGGGGGGAGTAGGGACACGTTCTTCTTCTTGTTCGTCATCGGCTGATGCAGCCGGATTGTCTTCAGCAGCTTTGGCTTCAGACACGGAGACATTCACAGTCGGAGTGGCTTCTGGAAACACTTGATGTGCAACAGATTGGTGGTGCACTTCACCTTCTGGAACGCTCGAAAGAGGGACTTGAGGCCTTGGTCCTTTGCGAAGCCTGTGTAATACGGGCGACGCCTTTGGAGATAGAGTTGGCTGGGCCTCATCCTCTTTTTCTTGCACAGGTGGTGTGACTCGTTGTTGTTAGGGAGTACTCGGGGAGTCTTGTTGTTGTGGGTGATCAGCCCATGATGCATCCTGAGCAATTGGCGTCAGAGGATGACCAATGCTGATGAGTTCGTTGTTCGTGAGAATAGGCGATGATACCAACTTGTGTTCGATCTGAGGAAGAACTACATCATCTTCAACATTGTCATTGTGACCAATGTCTTCAGCAGCGGTGGGATCAACTGCTGGAATGTCTTCAGCTTCATGAGCCTCGGTGGAAGCAGGCTCATGAACTATCATCCGTCATTCTTGGTGTTCAGATGCAGGGCGAACCATTGAGATAGGTTCAACAACTAAGGGCTCTGTGGGAGCAGCCCGATTCTTCTTGGTTTTGCGCTTCTTCTTGGAGGGAGCAACATCAGAGGCTTCTGTATTTTTCCTTTTTCTGGCTTCAGCCTCGGCAGCCCTCGTCTTCTTCAGTTCTGAAGCGGTTGACATGACCTTTGGCTTCAAGCCAGTCATGCTGCTTGGGAAGACTATGCGAGGTTCATCCTGCCTTGAAGGTGCAGATTGGTCAGTTGATAGCTTCTTCTTCTTTGCAGCTATTCTGGGGTCAATGACAGGACAACCAAGAGCCTTGCGCTTCTCAGCCTCATTGTAGGCTAGCACACACTTGTCAGCCGGACTCTTCATGCGCTTACGAGAGCCTCTAGCTTCTTCAAGCTTCTTGTGAAAGGCTTCTTTGAGCTCGTGCAGCATGATCTTGAAGTTTTTGACATCTTGCACGCTGAGCTTGGCCACATGCTTCTTGAACTGAGCTTTCTCATAGTCGATCTTGTGCTTCAGTTCAACGATGCGCTGAGCAAGAGCTAGCTCAGAAGCAATGACGCCATTGAAAGTGACGCAAAGGCCAATGGGAAGTCGCAGATCATCAAAGCTGAGATTTGGGGTGTCGAACCACTCATCAATGAAGTTATGGATGATTGCCACATCAAAGAGAGGCAAATCATTGAAGATCTCTGCTTCTTCCTTGCTCTTGATCAGCTGCTCAAGAGCATCATCTGCAAGATCTTCATCGCTGGACAGATCAATGTGCTCTTCTCGCAGAATGGCAGTAGGAGTCAATGCCTGATCAGTATTCTTGATGATTTTCTTTTTCTTCTCTGTCTTCTTGGAGATGCGTGATAGATCTTCAGACTGCACACTGTCTTCAGGAGGTGCAGTGACCAGTGGCTTCGCACATGAAACTTTTGGAGGAGGAGCTGATCGTGAAGCCTTAGTCTTCTTTAGCTTCTGTGGCTTCAGAGGAGGAGCTGGGGCTTCATCAGTGTCAGCATCATTATCAGAATGATCCACTTTGGCACCTTGGACCAAGATGTAAGTGATGAGGCCATCAAGGTTTGAAAAGGGGCCGATGACATTGGGTTCTGCATCACGTGAGCCGTCATCACGGGGAGCAGAGGGACCAGGGTTGAAGTCTAATCCCAATGACTTCTTGCTTTCCTTGGCTGATGCCTTTGCGTGCTGGAAGTTGCGCTTAAAGAGATTATCATCACGACACCAGAGCAATGATGATGGGTCGGCATTTTCAGGCTGAAGTCCATGGACCATACAAGGATATAAACCCTGTGCAATAGCTTCAGCTTTGTTCTTGGGTGGAAGGCCTCGATAGAGAATATCACCCCAAGGACTTTTGATGGCATTCTTCTCAGCGTATTCCTGGGTCACGAACTTGTATTTGAACCATTGTTCAGCCCAATATTGTTGAATCCATTGGATTCGTGTCTTACGGTGATTATAGTCCTCTTCAGGATCTGTCTTGTAAAGCTCTGCGAGGTCATCGGGCAAATCTTTTGATGTTCCCCCTCGACGCTGTCTGCCGCCCTTCCTTACTGATTTCTCTACAGCCATGAACTTTAAACTGAACGGCTTCAACACGTTCAAAGGCTTCAAAGTCTTTCACTTGCTGGACAAATAGGAACTGGCTTCGGGAGAGTTAATGTGTTGCTGCAAGAATTCTGCAAACGAATGCAGACTATGAGAACCAAGGGATTCTCCCACGGACATGTACCTGTGACAGCATTAGAGATGCGAGGGAAGGGGAAGAGGTCATATGCATTCTCAGAAGATTTTGAAGATAAATCAGTTTGAAGACATTGACCTCATGATGCGAAGACATTCACTTATATGTTGAGAGTTGGTTCCAGATTTGTACGAATCCGTGAATAAGTACAAGTGAGGAATCTAACTAGATATGAAGCTTAAGTGAATATACTAGGGAGTATGAGATGCAGACAGAATAGATCTAACATTATATAGGCAGAAACCAATTTTGGTAAATAGGATGAATCATTGAGGATCAAAAAGATGGTAAAAATAGAGTTGTATTTACCACACGAAGAACTGCTAGATGGGATGAATAGGAGACCGAGCAGTTCAATCCACCGTGCCCTAACTTGGCGACGGAGGACACCTACGGCGGTGGCGGAGAGGACGATGTCCGCGGCCGGCGTGAGGACAACGTCGGAGAAGTCACGGCAGCTCAGCGCTTCGTCGCCGGCGTCATCGGGAGCTAGCGGTGGCGCTAGGGTTTTGACGAGGTGGAGAGGTGGAAGAAGGTTTTCTTTACCGCAGGGGACATGTATTTATAAGGAAGTGTGCGGCATAGCGCAATTATGTAGGTGCCCCTGGCGGTTCACATCTGAGGGGCATGTGGCAAGCATGCAACATACTCAGAGTTGTCCCACGTTCCCACACTCGCCAGGTTTGTCGGATGGTTGTTCCGGCTTCTCCGGATTTCAAACAATAAGGATGAATCATTTAAAACAGACTTAATGTTTGTCTCTGTGTCTTCTGCTGACAAGGATGCAGAGAAGACATTCGACAGTTTCAATAGAATGCATATGATTTGGACAGATAGATTTTGAGATAGAAAGCATAGAGAGATTAGGGTCCGATCACATTCACTTAGTTCAAAAGATTCAACAAGGAAGACATAGCTATAAGTGAATGATGTAGAGGACAGAACACTAGTATATATATCAGAAAGCAATCAAATCAACATAGTGAAGTAAATCATGAAGATAAGTTGAAATTTGAAGACAAACCAAATGCGAAGACATTGCAAAAATAACGCCATGAGTGAAACACTTCAAACCGAGAAAGTTGGTGGTGGCGTTACCCACTGTATAGGAAGTATTAGACCTAGACATGGCGCACAATTATCGTGGCGCTCCGAAGTCAAATTCCACGTTAATGTATTCACACTCAGAATGTAAGTCTTCATTGATTGAAGATATACTTTACTTCATGTGTTGCACATCTAAGTCATCAACATGCATACGTGTTAGGATGTGTGCCTGATCACAGGACATTTGAGGATTCCAAGATATTTAGCTCACACCATAACTTGCAAAACCTTTTCTCATCCAAGGGCTTTGTGAAGATATCTGCCAGTTGCTCTTCAGTGTTGACGTGAATGATGTCAATATCTTTCTTCATGACATGATCTCTGATAAAGTGATGACGAATTTCAATGTGCTTTGTCTTCGAGTGCTGGACTGGATTGTTGGCAATCTTGATGGCGCTTTCGTTGTCGCAGAAGAGAGGTACTTGTTTCATATTGATGCCATAGTCCTTGAGAGTTTGCTTCATCCATAGAAGCTGAGCGCAGCAAGATCTAGCAGCAATGTATTCAGATTCAGCAGTTGAGAGTGATACACAATTTTGCTTCTTTAAAGACCAACAGACAAGTGATCGTCCCAGAAAGTGACATGTGCCTGATGTAGACTTGAGATCCACCTTGTCACCAGCATAATCAGCATCCGAGAATCCAACCAGATCAAATTTTGAGCCCTTTGTATACCATAATCCGAGTGTTGGGATGTAAGCCAAATATTGAAGAATTCGCTTCACAGCTAAGTGATGCGATTCCTTTGGTGCCGCTTGGAATCGAGCACACATGCAAACACTAAGCATAATATCTGGCCTAGATGCACATAGGTAAAGTAAAGAACCAATCATGGAGCGGTATACCTTTTGATCGAACTCTTTACCATTGTCGTTGGGACCCAGATGGTGTTTGGCTGGCATTGGCGTTGTGTAACCTTTGCAATCTTGCATTCCAAACTTCTTCAGACAGTCTTTGAGATATTTTTCTTGAGATATGAAGATGTCATTCCTTTGCTGACGAAATTGAAGACTAAGGTAGAACTTCAGCTCACCCATCATGGACATCTGATATTGCTCTTGCATCATGTATCCAAACTCATCACTATACTTCTAGTTGGTGCAGCCGAAGATAATGTCATCCACATATATTTGGCACACAAACATTTCACCATCATATGTCTTCGTGAAGAGTGTGGGATCGAGGGATCCAGGTTTGAAGCCTTTGCTCTTCAGGAAGTCTTTGATCGTATCATACCAAGCGTGAGGAGCTTGTTTGAGGCCATACAGTGCTTTGTTTAGCTTGTACACCATATCAGGATGTTTTGGATCTTCAAAGCCAGGTGGTTGAGCAACGTACACTTCTTCTTCAATCTTGCCATTGAGGAATGCACTCTTCACATCCATTTGATATAGTAAGATGTTGTGGTGGTTAGCATAGGCTAGAAGTATGCGAATAGCTTCAAGCCTAGCCACAGGAGCAAATGTTTCATCGAAGTCAATTCCTTCAACTTGAGTATATCCTTGACCCACAAGACGTGCTTTGTTTCTGATGACTTGACCATGCTCATCTTGCTTGTTTCGATATATCCATTTTGTGCCAATACTATTATGCTTGCGAGGGTCAGGACGCTTGACTAGTTCCCAAACACTGTTCAGCTTGAACTGTTGAAGTTCTTCTTCCATAGCTTGAATCCATTCAGGTTCCATAAAGGCTTCAGCAACTTTCTTGTGTTCTGATATTGACACAAACGAAAAGTGCCCACATAAATTTGCTAACTGTGTTGCTCTTGAGCGAGTAAGTGGACCAGGTGCATTGATGCTATCAATTATCTTCTCAATTTGTACTTCATTTGCAACACGAGGATGAACTGGACGAAGACCTTGCTCTTGCTGATCATTGTCATCATTGGGAGGATTGTCTTCGGTCTGAGCATTGTCTTCAGGTTGGTTTGATGCAGAAATGATAAGTTCCTCTTCAGGCTGTGCTTCAGAAGGCATGATTTCACCAGTTCCCATCTGCTTGATAGATTCGCTGGGCGGAGCTTCATCTAGTGTACTTGGTAGGAGCTCTCTTTGTGAACCATTGGTTTCATCAAATCGCAAGTCCACAGTTCCAACAATTTTGTAGAGATAAAGGTTGAAGACTCTGTAAGAGCGCGAGTCCTTTCTGTAACCGAGCATGAAGCCTTCGTGAGCTTTAGGTGCAAATTTTGACTTGTAATGGGGATCCTTGATCCAGCACCTAGCACCAAATACTCTGAAGTAGCTGACATTTGGCTTCTTGCCAGTAAGGAGCTCATAGGATGTTTTGTTCAGAAGCTTATGGATGTAAACACAGTTGATGATGTGACATGCTGTATCAATAGCTTCAGGCCAGAACTTTCTTGGTGTCTTGTACTCATCGAGCATTGTTCAAGCCATCTCAATGAGGGTTCTGTTCTTGCCCTATACGATGCAATTTTGCTGAGGTGTGTATGGAGCAGAAAACTCTTGAGTGATTCCCATTGTATCCAGATAAAGATCAAGCCCGGTGTTCTTGAACTCAGTGCCGTTGTTACTTCTAATATGCTTGATCTTGACGCCATAATTGTTCATGGCTCGATTAGCGAAGCGTCTGAAGACATCTTGCACTTCAGTCTTGTAGAGAATTATGTGCACCCATGTATATCTTGAGTAGTCATCAACAATGACGAAGCCATAGAGACAAACAGTTGTTGTGAGGGTAGAGTAGTGAGTAGGGCCAAATAAGTCCATGTGTAACAGCTCGAAGGGTTGAGATGTCGTCATGATTGTCTTCGAGGGGTGCTTTGCCCTAGTCATCTTTCCAGCTTCGCAGGCACCACACAAATGATCCTTCTTGAACTTGACACCCTCGATGCCTATGACATGCTTCTTCTTGACGAGTGTGTGTAAGTTCCTCATGCCAGCATGCCCCAGCCTCCGATGCCAGAGCCAACATTTTGAAGCTTTTGCAAGAAGACATACGGCAAGCTGTGGACCTGCTGAGAAATCTACCATGTATAGACCATCGTTCTGATACCCTTCAAAGACTAGAGACTTGTCAGATTCCATTAGTACAAGGCAACGATATTTTTCGAATAGCACAATCATGTTCAAGTCACAAAGCATTGAGACAGACATTAAGTTGAAACCAAGGGATTCCACAAGCATCACTTTATCCATGTGTTGATCCTTTGATATTGCAACTCTACCTAGACCCAATGCCTTGCTTTTACCAGTGTCACCAAATGTGATGTGACTCTTGTCTGATGGACGTAAGGTTGAGTCCATGAGAAGACTTCGATCACCTGTCATATGATTAGTGCATCCGCTGTCCATAATCCATTCTGAAGCATGAGGTGTCATACCCTACAGTGCAGTTAGGAGGATAGGCTTCACAAAGAGTGTTGTGAAGCATAAGCATTTGACGCACACAAGGATTATCACAACTTAGATCAAGGTTAGGACTCATAGTATGACTGGTAAGCGATTTAGATGTGAAATACATAGTAAGACCATTTTATCATGCGTCCCTTAATGTGTTTTAGGTCCACAGCAATAGTATCGGACGCCTTTGATTGCAGGCTGGAGACCTTATTCTGTAAAAGAAAGTTAATTCTTATTCACCACCCACATCTTCAGGGGTGGCTTAGAAGCAATGAGTCTAAGTGCAGCATCTGAGAACTTCAGCTTTGGAGCCCTAGCAAATAGCCTTGCAGGAGATGAATGATACTCATATGAATAAGCAGAAAAGTTCTTAGTTCTATGAACATAGCGGTTTGAAGACACACGCTCATATTCATAAGTTTGAGTACGATTTCCCTGCAAAACATTGGCGTTAGGGTGACTCGGGTGAGTACTGTATCTGTATGAAGCCTTTGGACCATATGACGCCTTAGGTCTGGGGTTTGTCTTCTTTCCTGGTGGTGTCATGATCACATTCATTGGAAGATTCACAAAACAGCTTTTGGGAACCCAGATCTTCTTCATAGGTGGTCCATTCCTGCAGTTAGTATCAATATACCTGGCAAACACTTCACCATTCTGATTCTTGAACATCTTATAGTTTGCATCAAGGGATTCATCAATGATAATAGGATTAGCACAGGTAAAGCCAGATAAGGTGGATGGATCCACTGAAGATCCCTTTGCAGCAACCCATGTGGTTTTGGGATACTGCTCAGGCTTCCAGTAGGAACCATCAACATTCATTTTCCTCTCGAACCCAACACCCTCTTTCCTAGGGTTTCGGTTCAGAATCTGCTTTTTGAGGACATCGCAAAGTCTCTGATGTCCTTTCAGACTTTTATACATCCCTGTTTCAAGCAATGTCTTCAACCTAGCATTTTCATCAGCAATAGTAGTGGTATCCTCGGCAGAGGGGTTAGTTACCACATCAGTAGTTGAAGACAATGCAGCAGTAGCAGCAGTGGAACATTCAGCAACAGAGGTAGCGTTATCACGCTCAATGCATTTTAGACATGGTGGAACATTCTAGAGCGGGACTGATCTGTTGAGCGCGAAGTGACTCATTCTCTTTTTGAAAATCTTCATGAGCCGCTCTCAATTTCTCAAGCTCCTACTTCCTTTGAAAATAATCATAGGAGAGCTTTTCATAAGTGGTTGAGAGCATCTCATGAAGACTTTGAAGTTCTTGGTACTTAGCATGAAGATTTTTTATGTCTTCAACTAAGGACTGTGAATGTGTCATTTCCGCGTCCAACAGGTCATCGCTTTTGTCTAACAGTTTTTGAGTATGTTCCATAGCTTTTTGTTGTTCAGTTGCAATTTTAGCTAGTCTTTTGTAGCTGGGTTTGGATTCACAATCAGAGTCATCTTCACTTGATGTTTGAAAGTAAGCATCACGTGATTTTACCTTGGCACCACGTGCCATGAAGCAGTAGGTGGGAGTAGGATCGTCCTTGTCATCAGCTTCAGCGTTGGTGTGGAAGTCATTGTGTTCAGTGTTGAAGATGGACTTGGCAACACAGGCTGTGGCTAGAGCCAGACTTGCAACGCCAGGGTCGGACTCCTCTTCAGACTCCACCTCCGCCTCCTCAGAAGCAGATTCCTCCTCTGAATCCATTTCCTTGCCAACAAAAGCACAAGCCTTGACAGATGAGCTCTTCTTATGAGATGAAGACCTTGATGAGGACTTGGAAGAAGACTTTGAAGATTTCTTCTTCTTCTTGTCATTAGAATCATATTCCTTGCTCTTCTTCTTCTTCTTCTCATTGTCCCACTGTGGACACTCAGAGATATAGTGTCTAGGTTTTTGCACTTGTGACATGTTCTCTTCTTGTTGTCATGAGTGGAAGCTTCATCATTTCTTGAGCTAGATCGTGAAGACTTTCTGAAGCCCTTCTTCTTGGTGAACTTCTGGAACTTCTTCACAAGCATAGCAAGTTCCTTTCCAATGTCTTCAGGATCATCAGAACCGTAGTCAGATTCTTCTTCAGATGAGGAAACAACTTTTGCCTTCAAAGCACGAGTTCGGCCATAGTTGGGACCATAGATATCTCTTTTCTCAGAAAGTTGGAACTCATGTGTGTTCAACCTCTCAAGTATATTAGATGGATCGAGTGTCTTTAAGTCAGGGCGTTCTTGTATCATGAGGGCAAGGGTGTCAAAGGAGTTGTCAAGTGATCTTAGGAGTGTCTTGACGATTTCATGCTTGGTAATCTCAGTGGCGCCAAGAGCCTGAAGCTTATTTGTGATGTCGGTGAGGCGATCAAACATGAGCTAGACATTTTCATTGTCGTTTCTCTTGAAGCGGTTGAAGAGGTTGCAAAGAACACTAATCCTTTGGTCTCTCTGGGTTGAGACGCCTTCGTTGACCTTGGATAGCCAGTCCCAGACTAGCTTTGACGTTTCCAGAGCACTCACACGGCCATACTGTCCTTTGGTTAGATGACCACATATGATGTTCTTTGCAGGAGAGTCCAGTTGAATGAACTTCTTGACATCAGTAGGGGTGACACCTTCACCAATTTTGGGAACGCCGTTCTTGATGACATACCAGAGGTCGACATCAATGGCTTCAAGATGCATGCGCATCTTATTCTTCCAGTAGGGATATTCAGTTCCATCGAACACGGGGCAAGCAGCGGAGACTTTGATTATCCCTGCAGTCGACATAGCTAAACTCCAGGTGGTTAAACCGAATCACACAGAACAAGGGAGTACCTTGCTCTGATACCAATTGAAAGTGCTAGTTATCGACTAGAGGGGGGGTGAATAGGCGATTTTTATCAAAGTCTTCAAAACGTGGAAGTTTCGAAGACAAACAATAGAAATGACCTAATTGATATGTAGCGGAAGATAAACTACAACAAGCAAACCATAGTCAAGTATGCAATAATGTGAAAGTACAAAGACTAATAGCAGCTTGGTAGTAAGGATCAGGATGGAAGATAGTATGAAGCCAACCAACGATAGTAGTCAAGCAATGAAGTCAAATAGGTACGAAAAATAGGCAATGACTTCATGAAGACAAACTCAAAGTAAAGGGACGGAGAGGATAGAACCAGTCACTTGTTGAAGACACAGGATTTGTTGGACCAGTTCCAGTTGCTGTGACAACTGTACGTCTGGTTAGGGAGGCTGAGATTCAACTCAGAAGACCGCATCTTCACCTTATTCCCCTTGAGCTAAGGACACACAGTCCTCGCCCAATCACTCTGGTAAGTCTTCAAGGTATACTTCCGAACCTTCACAGACTTCGTTCACCGGCGATCCACAATGACTCTTGGATGCTCATAACGCGACGCCTAACCAGCTGGTGGATACACAGTCCTCAAGTGTAATAAGTCTTCAGGTCACTCAGACAGAAAGAATGCAGTCATGCCTAACACTCTTTGGCTCTGGGTGTTTGGGCTTTATCCTTGCAAGGATTTCTCTCTCTCAAAGACTTCGAGGTGGGTTGCTCTCAAACGACAAAAGCCGTGAACTAACTCTGAGCAGCCACCAATTTATGGTGTAGGGGTGGGCTATTTATAGCCACAAGGCAACCTGACCTGATATGTTCGAAATGACCCTGGGTCACTAAGGAACTGACACGTGTTCCAACGGTCAGATTTCAAACACACACGACAACTTTACTTGGGCTACAAGCAAAGCTGACTCATCCAACTCTGGATAAGATTTGCTCTCATTGTCTTCGCTCGAAGACATAGGATTTGGGTTGAGCATCACTTCAGTCATTCCGACTTTGTTCACTTGGACCCCACTTAACAGTACGGTGGTTCCTATGACTCAACAAAGAAGAAAAGGAAACAACAAAACAACACAGTCTTTGTGCTCAATAGTCTTCACTCAATGTCTTCTCATGTCATAGTCTTCAATATGAATATCTTCACATACCACCATTGTCGTCAATGTCTTCATACATTTTTAGGGGTCATCTCCGGTAGGTAAACCGAACCAATGAGGGACACTACCTGCGTTATCCTGTAATTCTCACAAACGCATTAGTCCCTCAACCAACTTTGTCGTCAATACTCCAAAACCAACTAGGGGTGGCACTAGATGCACTTACAAATATGAAGAGACATTTAGTATGCAATGTTGAATAATAATCTTAGTGATTTGTTACAGTAGAAATTGATAAGGTTTTTGCACTGTTTTATACTAACCTATCTCACGAGTTCTTGTTGAGTTTGTTGTGGATGAAGCTTTTGATAAAAAGAAGAGTAACCGTGACATGAAAGGAATTAAGGAGACACAAAAGCTCAAGCTTGGGGATGCCCAAGGCACCACAAAATAATATTTCAAGAATTCTCAAGCATCTAAGCTTGGGGATGCCCCGGTAGGCATCCCACCTTTCTTCTTCAACAACTATCGGTTAGTATCGGTTGAACCTAAGTTTTTGCTTCTTCACATGAGTCGTGCTATCCTTGCAATGCCATTTTATTTTGTTTTGCTTGCTGTTTGAATAACATACAAAGATCTGAAATTCTTTAATGAGAGAGAGTCTTCACATAGTTACATAATTATTTAGCTACTCATTGATCTTCCCATATATCTTTTTGGAGTAGTTTTTCATTTACTCGTGTGCTTCACTTATATCCTATGAGTAAATGGTTGAATGAGTTGAATGTCATAAATCTGAAATTATATATGTTTCATTTGCTTATCCCATGGGGAGTAATGACTTCACATCTAAGAGTAGTAAGTTTATTGACGGTTAGCAAGCATTGTATTGGTCATTTGAACAATTCATGAAAGAGAATTGAAGGAAGAGAGATTTCACATATAAATATATTATCATAGACATCTTTTATAATTGTGAGCACTCATTAAGTATGACATGCTAAAGAGTTGATGTTGGACAAGGAAGACAATGTAATGGGTTATGTTTTCTCACATCTCAGTTAAAGTATATTGTCATGGATCATTCAAACATGTTGAGCTTGCCTTTCCCCCTCATGCTAGCCAAAATTCCTAGCACCAAGTAGAGATACTACTTGTGCTTCCAAATATCCTTAAACCCAGTTTTGCCATGAGAGTCCACCATACCTACCTATGGATTGAGTAAGATCCTTCAAGTAAGTTTTCATCGGTGCAAGCAATAAAAATTGCTCTCTAAATATGCATGACTTATTAGTGCAGAGAAAATAAGCTTTGTACGATCTTGTTATGGAAGCAATAAAAGCGACGGACTGCATAATAAAGGTCCATATACAAGGGGCAATAGAAAGTGACGTTCTTTCGCATGAAGATTTTGTGTATCCAACCCTAAAAGCGCATGACAACCTCTGCTTCCCTCTGCGAAGGGCCTATCTTTTACTTTATGTCTTTTACTTTATGCAAGAGTCAAGGTGATCTTCACCTTTCCCTTTTTCATTTTATCCTTTAGCAAGCACTTTGTGTTAGGGTGATCCTAATATATATATCCAATTGGATGTACGTTAGCATGAACTATTATTGTTGACATCACCCAAAGGTGAATATGTTTGGAGGCAACACTATAAGCCCCTACCTTTCTCTGTGTTCGATTAAAACTTTGGACCCATTAATATCATGTGAGTGTTAGCAATTGTAGAAGACTATATGATAGATGATTATGTGAAGTTTGCTAAATCAAAGCTCTAACGTAGACCCTTCCTGAAAATAAGATGAATTGCAATTGTTTGATGACTAAGAATGAAGTTTGCTAGTTTTCAAGAAAGTTTATGGTCTATGCTTTAACATGTGAATAGTTTGTTACTTGATCATGAAAAGCTTCATGAGATGAACCACTGTTATGACATATAGTGATGCTAGTAAAGGTGATTGAAATTATCATTGATCAAACTTGTGCACCTCTAGCATTCACACTTCATAAATTCTTTCTTTTATCATTTACCTACTCGAGGACGAGCAGGAATTAAGCTTGGGGATGCTGATACGTCTCCAACGTATCTATAATTTATGAAGCATTCATGCTATTATATTATCTGTTTTGAATGATTATGGGCTTTATTATACACTTTTATATTACTTTTGGGACTAACCTATTAACCGGAGGCCCGACCCATATTGCTGTTTTATTGCCTGTTTCAGTATTTCGAAGAAAAGGGATATCAAACAGAGTCCAAACGGAATGAAACCTTTGGCAGCGTGATTTTTGGAAAGATTATGATCCAGGAGACTTGGAGTGCAATTCGGGGGGTCATCAAGGAAGCCACGAGACAGGGGGCGCGCCCACCCCCCTGGGCACGCCCTAACCTCTCGTGGGCCCCTTGAGGCTCCCCGACCGACTTGTTTCACCTATATAAGCCTACGTACCCTAAAAACATCGAATATCAAGATAGATCGGGAGTTCGGCCGCCGCAAGCCTCTGTAGCCACCAGAAACCTCTCGGGAGCCCTTCCTGGCACCCTGTCGGAGGGGGGATCCTTCACCGATGGCCATCTTCATCATCCCGGCACTATCCATGACGAGGAGGGAGTAGTTCACCCTCGAGGCTGAGGGTATGTACTAGTAGCTATGTGTTTGATCTCTCTCTCTCTCTCTCGTGTTCTCTCTCGTGTTCCCTCTATGGCACGATCTTGATGTATCCCGAGCTTTGCTATTGTAGTTGGATCTTATGAAGTTTCTCCCCCTCTACTCTCTTGTGATGAATTGAGTTTTCCTCTTGAAGTTATCTTATCGGATTGCGTCTTTAATGATTTGAGAACACTTGATGTATGTCTTGCCGTGATTATTTGTGGTGACAATGGGATATCATGTGCCACTTTATGTATGTTTTGGTGACCAACTTCCGGGTTCCGCCCATGAACCTATGCATAGGGGTTGGCACACGTTTTCGTCTTGACTCTTCGGTAGAAACTTTGGGGCACTCTTTGAAGTACTTTGTGTTGGTTGAATAGATGAATCTAAGATTGTGTGATGCATATCGTATAATCATGCCCACGGATACTTGAGGTGACAATGGAGTATGTAGGTGACATTAGGGTTTTGGTTGATTTGTGTCTTAAGGTGTTATTCTAGTATAAACTCTATGATATATTGAGCGGAAAGAATAGCTTCATGTTATTTTACTACGAACTCTTGAATAGATAGATCAAAACGGATAACTTTGAGGTGGTTTCGTACCCTACCATATTCTCTTCGTTCGTTCTCCTCTATTAGTGGCTTTGGAGTGACTCTTTGTTGCATGTTGAGGGATTGTTATATGATCTATCTATGTTATTATTGTTGAGATAGCTTGCATTAGTGAAAGTATGAACCTTAGGCCTTGTTTCCTACCATTGCAATACCTTTTACACTCACTTTTACCACTTGTTACCTTGCTGTTTTTATAATTTTAGATTAAAAATACATTTATCTACTATCCATATTGCACATGTATCACCATCTCTTCGCCGAACTAGTGCACCTATACAATTTACCATTGTATTGGGTGTGTTGGGGACACAAGAGACTCTTTGTTATTTGGTTGCAGGGTTGTTTGAGAGAGACCATCTTCCTCCTACGCCTCCCACGGATTGACAAACCTTAGGTCATCCACTTGAGGGAAATTTGCTACTGTCCTACAAACCTATGCACTTGCAGGCCCAACAACGTCTACAAGAAGAAGGTTCTGTAGTAGACATCACTAAGCTTGGGGATGCCCCGGAAGGCATCCCCTCTTTTGTCCTCATCTATCGGTAACTTTACTTGGAGCTATATTTTTACTTACCACATGATATGTGTTTTGCTTGGAGCGTCTTGTATGATATGAGTCTTTGCTTTTTAGTTTACCACAATCATCCTTGTTGTACACACATTTTGGGAGAAACCCACATGATCTAGAATTTACTAGAATACTCTATGTGCTTCACTTATATCTTTTGAGCTAGATAGGTTTGCTCTATATGCTTCACTTATATTTTCTAGAGCACGGCGGTGGCTTTATTTTGAAGAAATTGATGATCTCTCATGCTTCACTTACATTATTTTGAGAGTCTTTTAGAACAGCATGGTATTTTCTATGGTTGTAAAATTGGTCCTAGAATGATGAGCATCCAAGTTGGGTATAATAAAAACTATCATTGGAAGTGCATTAAAACTATGATCAATTTGATGCTTGATAATTGTTTTGAGATATAAAGGTAATAATGTTAGAGTCATGCTAGTTGGGTAATTATTAAATTGAGAAATACTTGTGCTGAAGTTGGCGAGTCCCGTAGCATGCACGTATGGTAAAAGTTATGTAACAAATTTGTTGCATGGGATGCTCTTTTAATTGCTTTCCTTATGATTGGAGGTCGGGATCGCGCGATGGTTAACTCGTACCAACCCTTCCCCTAGGAGCATGCGTAGTAGTACTTTGCTTCAAGGGCAAGTAGACTTTTATAATAAGTATATGAGTTCTTTATGACTAATGTGAGTCCATGGATATATTCACACTTACCCTTCCACCTTTCTAGCTTCTATTATGCCGTGCAACTTTCGCCGATATTATGAACCCATTATTTACCTCCCTCAAAACAGCCACCATAGCTACCTATTATGACATTTCCATAGCCATACCGAGATATATTGCCATGCAACTTTCCACCGTTCCATTTATTATGACACATTCCATCATTGTCATATTGCTTTTTGCATGATCATGTAGTTGACATCGTATTTGTGGCAAGGCCACCTTCATAATTTTCATACATCTCACTCTTGATTCATTGCATATCCCGGTACATCGCCGGAGGCATTCACATAGAGTCATATTTTGTTCTAAGTATTGAGTTGTAATTCTTGAGTTGTAAATCAATAAAAGTGTGATGGTCTTCATTATTAGGGCATTGTCCCAAGTGAGGAAAGGATGATGAAGACTATGATTCCCCCACAAATCGGGATGAGACTTCGGACTTTATAAAAATAAAAGAGGCCAAAGAAGCCCATAAAAAAGAGGCCAAAGAAGCCCACCAAAATTAAAAAAAATGAGAGAAAAAGAGAGAAGGGACAATGCTACTATCTCTTTTTCCACACTTGTGCTTCAAAGTAGCACCATGATCTTCATGATAGAGAGTCTCTTATGTTGTCACTTACATATACTAGTGGGAAATTTTCATTATTGAACTTGGCTTGTATATTCCAATGATGGGCTTCCTCAAAACGCTCTAGGCCTTCATGAGCAAGCAAGTTGGATGCACACCCACTTAGTTTCTTTTGTTGAGCTTTCATACATTTATAGCTCTAGTGCATCCGTTGCATGGCAATCCCTACTCACTCACATTGATATCTATTAATGGGCATCTCCATAGCCCGTTGATATGCCTAGTTGATGTGAGACTATCTTCTCCCTTTTTGTCCTCACAACCACCACCATATACCACCTATAGTGCTATGTCCATGGCTTGCGCTCATGTATTGCGTAAGAGTTGAAAAAGCTGAAGCGCATTAAAAAGTATGAACCAATTGCTTGGCTGAAACCGGGGTTGTGCATGATGGGAGTATTTTGTATGATAAAGATGAAGCATGGCCTAACTATATGATTTTGTAGGGATAAGCTTTCTTTGGCTATGCTATTTTGATAGGACATGATTATTTGTTAGTATGCTTCGAAGTATTACTATTTTTATGTTTTATAAGCTTTTATCTTGAATCATTTGGATCTGAACAATCATGCCACAATAAAGAAAATTACATTGAGAATTATGCTAGGTAGCATTCCACATCAAAAAATCTGTTTTAATCATTTACCTACTTGAGGACGAGCAGGAATTAAGCTTGGGGATGCTTGATACATCTCCAATGTATCTATAATTTTTTATTGGTCCATGCTATTATATTACCTGTTTTGGATGTTTATGGGCTTTTAATTTACACTTTTATATCATTTTTGGGAATAACCTACTAATCGGAGGCCCAGCCCAAATGTTTTTTTTTGCCTATTTCAGTATATCGAAGGAAAGGAATACCAAACGGAGTCCAAACGGAATGAAACCTTCGGGAGCAATCTTTTTGGAACAAACGCAACCCAGGAGACTTGGAGTGGACGTCAAGAAGCAGCCGAGGCGGCCACGAGGGTGGCCGGCACGCCCAGTAAGGGTGGGCGCGCCCCCTGCCTCGTGGGATCCTCGTGGCTCCCCTGACCGACTTCCTTCGCTTATATATATCTACGTACCCCGAAAACATCCAGGAGCACCACAAAAAATATTTCCACCGCCGCAACCTTCTGTATCCGCGAGATCCCATCATGGAGCCTTCGCCGGCACTCCGCCGGAGGAGGAATCGACCATGGAAGGCCTCTCCATCACCACCAAGGCCTCTCCGATGAGTTGTGAGTAGTTTACCACAGAGCTTCGGGTCCATAGTTATTAGCTAGATAGCTTCTTCTCTCTCTTTGAATCTCAATACAAAGTTCTCCTTCCTCTTCTTGGAGATCTATTCGATGTAACTCTTTTTGCAGTGTGTTTGTCGAGATCTGATGAATTGTGGGTTTATGATCAAGTTTATCTATGAGAAATATTTGAATCTCCTCTGAATTATTTTATGTTTGATTGGTTATCTTTGCAAGTTTCTTCGAATTATCAGTTTGGTTTGGCCTACTAGATTGATCATTCTTGCCATGGGAGAAGTGCTTAGCTTTGGGTTCAATCTTGCGGTGTCCTTTCCTAGTGACAGTAGGGGCAGCAAGGCACGTATTGTATTGTTGCCATCGGGGATAAAAAGATTGGGTTTATATCATATTGCATGAGTTTATCCCTCTACATCATGTCTTCTTGCTTAATGCATTACTCTGTTATTATGAACTTAATACTCTAGATGCAGGCAGGAGTCGGTCGATGTGTGGAGTAATAGTAGTAGATGCAGGTAGGAGTCGGTCTACTTGTCGCGGACGTGATACCTATATACATGATCATGCCTAGATAATCTCATAACTATGCACTTTTTATCAATTGCTCGATAGTAATTTGTTCACCCACCGTAATAATTATGCTATCTTGAGAGAAGCCACAAGTGAAACCTATGGCCCCCGGGTCTATCTTTTATCATATAAGTTTTCCATCTACTTTTATTTGCATCTTTTACTTTCCAATCTATATCATAAAAATACCAAAAATATTTATCTTATCATATTATCTCTATCAGATCTCACTTTGGCAAGTTACCGTGAAGGGATTGACAACCCCTTTATCGCATTGGTTGCAAGGTTTTTGTTTGTTTGTGTAGGTGCGTGGGACTTTTGAGGAGCCTCCTACTGGATTGATACCTTGGTTCTCAAAAACTGAGGGAAATACTTATGCTACTTTGCTGCATCACCCTTTCCTCTTGAAGGGAAAAACCAACGCATGCTCAAGAGGTAGCACTTACTGCCTTGCAGTTCTTACCACATGAATACACCCTATGGATAATTTCTCGCACTTGCCGAGTATCCGGTCATCCTTAGTTGATCCCTGTAATTCACAAAATTTCTTCTAAATGCTATTCGACCTTCTAAAAATCCTCAACATCTTATTGCTACTGAAGTTCTTACCTTCCCGCATTATGGTTAATTCCATATATCTAGTAATCTTCGTTGGCATCCTTTGTCATTATCATTTTGGGTCTGTTGATTCAATATGTTGCAAATGCCCACAATCATCAAATGATCCTTATGAATTATCTTTCCAGCTCAGCCGTCATTTTTAACTCGAGCTGGTTCTCGACCAATCAAATTGTCGTTGATTGTACCCCTAAGACCATTCCACTTGGCCATCCCTAATCAGAGTGTTGCTTCTAATCCCTTGACTGGGAATTCATAATTCTTGTGCAATTGAGCTTTGAGTTTGTCAGTTGTTTCTATAATCTGACCCCCTTGCATTCTTTCTTCTTCTGGTTGAGTACCGATGCTCACATCCGATCCCTTGTGGACCACCAGATCCTTTATTGGATTTTATCTGACAACGTCCTTCGTATTTAACAACTTTGTGAGTCTTTTCTCGGATACATAATGCCTTTGGTAAATTGTATCCTCTGCCTTATCGCACATGCTCTGCTTTCGAGCTTGTGTTATTTACTCCTGAAGTTTGTGGTATATGTTCCTAAGAGGCCCTGATGGGTTGAACCTATGCCTTTTCTAATCTGTGTGAACCCGGAAACCACTACGGGTCATACTCTATTGATATTATGTCAGATAATATTTCAACACTACAACTTCATCGAAGGCGAGAAGTGAGTGAAAGGTTATGCATTAGAGAAGTGGGAGTCGGCCTTGAACTTTGTGTTCATGCCCATGGACACGATGTAGATCCTATCATGGAAGCTTCTTGTAATAATAACTATTTCCTTGATAAAATCCATCTGGTATATGTGAATTGAATCTTTGCAACCGTGGTTCCGACCATGATTGTTCTTCTTTGATCCATTTATCGGACAAGTTAAAGCACTTGTCTTCTACAGATCAATGCGCCTGCCCAACCTCTATTATGATCTACCTTCGAGTACCCCTGGTATCTCGAGGATATCATGCCATTGAACTACATCTTATGAACTTTTGATGAAGTACTACCTTTTCCTGTCATTGTCACTTCATGGGTTCTGGGTTGTTTGTCAACCGAGAACACCGATAAGTGAACCAATTTCACACTCTGATTCAATAACTCTAAGTAATTTTTGTTGCTTACAAGTTTAATAATCCTTCAAGTCATTCCTAGCCTGATCGACTATATCATTATCGTGCTAAATTTTAACGGTACTATCTGGTCCTTCCTGGAGCACAATTTTCGACGATGAGCTAAGCTTACATCGACTTTCTTCGTCATATCATTTTTCCTTGAACAACAAGCTTGATTCCGAGTTTATGACATACCTGTGGTTCCAATAACCTTTCGCTTCACCATTCCTTTGACTTGATGTCATCGCCGATCAGTTACATCTTCTTGATACCTCTCGACAAATTTGCCGTGATCATCATCAACATTTTTAATCCTTCCCGGGCATCAATTGAATTCATGATGGTAAGTGCCATCCTCGTCCCTTGGTAATTTGAGTTACCATCGACAACATCTTTACCTTCCTTTCATCACAAACTTGTTCTTGTTAAGGATGCAACTTGCTATTCAGTTTGTGTTATGTTCTACCTTGAAGTATTACTGTCCCTTATGTCAAGGATGTTGTAAGGATTACTTCACCTCTTAAGAATTCTAGGTATTGTGATGCCTCTCGCCATCACCCTTCTTTTTGGTCCCCATGTTGCTTCTAACCAGAATACCAATAAATGAACTCTGTTGTGAGACTTCAGTATTCTTAGCAACCTTATTGCTTCAGAGTTAATGGACAATAATTCCAACTTAGTGTGTTGGCTGCTAAATCACCATTCTTACATTGGTCATGCATCCCAGCTCGTATTTCGGGTGCACCTTTCAACCAATGCTTAAATGTGTATGTTTTCCTTGAGCATACACCATTATATCTTTTGATCTGACATATGTTATCTCCTTGTTCACATATTTGTGGAAATACATCTCTTAGGACTCTTTATGGATTGTCGTTGAGTTCATCAGCCACCCCCTCATCCTCTCCTTGGTTTAATGATGAGCTCATGATTCAGAACTTGCTTCCATAGTTCATTCCCCGAGTATCTTGCAACGCTATCGCGTCAAATTGTGTTGCACCTTTTTCATCTCAGGCATCCTGAGTCTGAGGTATCCTGGCACCAATTAGATATGAATCTAGGTCAAATATGATGGTGGGAACATATTTCTAAGAGTTTTAACATTGGTCTTTTTATGTCCCGGTAAGGTGATGTCATGCCTAGCAAATATGGCCGAAGGACCTACTGTTATAGTTTCCTTTTTAGCAAGGTTAGCCATTCTTCCATGAGGAAATGGTAAGACTTATTCTATAAGTTATTCCTGATGGATCCTTTGTGTACCCAAAGTCTGACCTTTGCCTTAAGACCATGTCGATGCTATCCCAAAGCATGTCTGTGGTACTCCGATCATAAATAAGCACATTGGAAGCATGGTGCCACATTTTCTTGATCAGTTATCCTAACCCCATTGTATGGGTGACGTCATGAAATTCCTTTCCGGTTACCTAAATGGTTTTCTACTTAATATCATGTGACGCATATCAGGCTTTGCATGTCCTTGGGAAGGATATAACCCTGAAATATGTGTTTGAACACATTTTACTTTCCATTTTTTGTTTAACCTTTCTTATGATCTGTATAACATAAGCAGTAATATTCTCCTACTTATATACACAACTCGGTGTACAATTCTGTCAGCAAGACCCTGTTACTATTGTTGATGACATTCCGGTAGCAACCGATGGATGAGAACTTTGCCTATTGGTCCGCCTCGTTCTACGAGCAGGAAAAAGGTTCTCTTTGTCCCTCGCCCTTGGTATTGATGTTGTTGCTAACATAACTAATGGATTATCCTCTGACATGCCTTGTTATCACAACTATCCAAAATATCACCGCCCTTTCTACTTTTAACCCACATGGTGGGCCCATAACCCGTAGTTCCACATGATCTAAACCTGACTCTCTTGTACACCCCCTGTTCCCAAGGTTGTTCCTGGTGTGTGGCCTCATATGTAATTCACGAGCCACCTTCCGAGAGATCATCAATTCTGGTATCAGACATGATACTTATTCCCGTTGCTTTGAACCCCCTTCACGCCCTGTTTCAGGCATCGAACGATTCCTTGCCCGCTCGAAACTTCCCATGATACCTCCTTAATTTGATCTCGATATTTTCTTAAATTTCAATTCGAGATTACTTTCCGCCATCTTCCTCGATGTTATCGACCAAATAGTCAATGTTGCTGAGGTCCGTTCTCCCGGAATACTCCCCCTTTATTCTTTCTTAAGTACGATGGAGTTTCCGAAGAAAGGATGCCGACTTCATCATGATGACCTAAAGCGGAGAAATGAAGACATGAACGTAATGGACCGGCCTCTTCGAGAAGAGCAACCAAGACCGAGAAAATTCGTTAGAATTTCGTAACCAGATCATTCCCCATTACTCCACCTCCTAAAATCTCGGGACGAGATTTCTTGTAGTGGAGGAAATTTGTAACACCCTGGGATCATGCTATAGTAACCACTCACTAATGTTGCCATGTCATCATGATTACTGTTGCTAATCTCGTGTTAGATCAGAACTGATCCAAATTCAAATTTGAATTAAAGTCAAACAGTAAAAGTTTTCAATTGTCAAATCTAAAATGTTCAAATTGTAGCAAATAAATCATAGATGATTATTGTGGTAAAACCACATTGTTATGAAATGTTTAGATACTCCAAATTAAATAGAACATTCACTACAAAAAAAGACACATCCATGACATTTTGGGCCGAACAAAAAAAAATTTGTCATACATATGACACTTCTATGACGATAATTTGACAAAACCCGGTACCATCATAGATGTGGTGGGCTCCTACTTCTATGACAAAAAATCATGACAGAAAATTGGCTTTTCGTCCTGGGCGGGCTGGAGACGCAGGTGCATGACATTCTTTGGGCCATCCATGATGGAAAAAACTGTGGTAGAAGCGAGGGCGAGGAAACTTTTGGGGAGTTCCCGGTTACGGTGGATGGTCGGGGGCCGAGCGATGCGCGTTTCTCTTGTACACGTATGCGCGTGTGTGCGAGGCATTGGCTCTAACTGAACCCGAGCGAGGCGTTGGGCTCTAACTGAACCCGGGCGATTGCACTACAGGCTACGCGTTACTGAACCCGAGCGATCGATCGATGGCTGTTAACTGAACTCGATCGAGCGATTCCTTCGCTACTGCTGCTAACTGAATGAACAGTGAGCGTTACAGGGGGGTTGGATGAACAGTGAGCGGTGGCGTTGCCTCTGGATGAACAGGACCCCATGGTGTGGAGGGCTGGATGAACAGTAGGCGGTGGAGGTGTGGTTGAACAGTAGCTGGTGGAGTAGCGCGCGGTGGAGGCTGGATGAACAGTAGCCCGTGGAGGCTGGAGGAGGTCAACCGTGGAGATGAACAGTATCCCGTGGAGTCCCGTTTTGCGGTACGCCACACCCCTACCGATGAACAGGACCCCCGTTTCGACCGTAGCGCTCCAACACAAGTCCGTTTCATCGGTTTTGTGGTATGCCACACCCCTCCCGATGAATAGGACCCCTGTCTCGACCGTAGCGCTCCAACACAAGTCCGTTTCGTCCGTTTTGCGGTACGCCACACCCCTCCCGATCAACAGGACCCTCGTTTCGACCATAGGAGGTCCATTTCCTCCGTTTTGCGGTACACCACACCCCTCCCGATGAACGGGATCCCGTTTCGAATGTGGCCGGCCGAACACAAGGCCGTTTCCTCCGTTCTGCGGTACACCAAGCCTCGTTTCCATCGCCTATTCCATCCAAGCCCTCCTGATGAACACGACCACACATTCCATTCGGACCCAGCCGGTTGGCTCCCACGCGTTCCGTTGCCTCCCGATGAACACGACACATTCCGTTGCCTCCCCATGAACACGACACATTCCATTGCCTCCCCTTGAACACGACAACGACGTTGTTTCTCCATTCCAACCCAGCCATGTACACGAGCCCTGGCCGTACGTATGCACAAGTAGGCGTTCGAGACCCCGCCCGTATGTACACATACGTGGCCGTATTTTCTTTCTTGCACACTGGCCACTGTACGTATGTGTACATCGGCATGTGCGCGCCTCTACATCCACCAGTATATATGTACATACACGTTCGTGACCAGAATGACAATGCTACGTATGTCGACCAGGTGGGTCCCGACTGTCAGGCACTTCCTTGCATGCGAAGATGTAGCTGGTGGGTCCCAGCAGTCAGGGGGGCGAATCGTTTTTTTTTACCCAGATGCACTACTTTGCATGCGAAGGTGTGGCTGGTGGGTCCCAGCAGTCAGGGGGCAAATCATTTTTTTCGGACGCACTTCCTTGCGTGCGAAGATGTAGCTGGTGGGTCCCAGCAGTCAGGGGGGGAATCATTTTTTTCGGACGCACTTCCTTGCGTGCAAAGATGTAGCTGGTGGGTCCCAGCAGTCAGGGGGCGAATCATTTTTTCCGTGGAATACGGTGGCCCATCCGGTGGGTCCTCGCTGTCAGGTGGAGGAATAATTATTTTGCGCGTAATAAGGACGCACTTCCTTGCGGCTGCCGTGGACCCATCTGTCAGCTTCTCCACGTACAGTCCACGTCCGATGGAAGTCGTTCCTTGACCACGCTGACCACCCCTCGCTGAGAGCACCACGGCGGTGGACGACAGCGAGGCCTAGGAAGGGGACGACGCGGAGCCGGGGAAGACGCGGCAGTGGATGCACACGCGAAGAGGAGTACACAGGTTCACTGGTTCGGCTGCGCTGCCATCGCTGCAGAATAATAGGGGGTGTGGGTGAGTGGAGGGATGGCCTGGCCAGCGGTGGGAGTAGTAGGGGGCAGTGAGGCCTCCGCGGCAGCACAGCCGGCCACGGGAGGCAGGATCAGGCGGCACGACCGGCGCTGCTTTGGGCGGCTGGAGCAAGAAGACCAGAGGTTGAAGAAGCACGATGGCCGTTGGATGGACATCGTACGGTCACTGCAGCTAGAATCGTTTATATTGACTAAGTTGACAATCCCTTGGTACGTCAACTTAGTTGGCCCACATGTCAGCTTCCAAAACGGTGTGCCCCAGATGTTAGGGGGAGGAATCATTTTTTGGGCGGGTGAAGCTAGAATATCCGTGATTGAAGAAGAAGCACGACATTCGTTGGATGGACATCCAACGTCCACTACTGCTAGAACCGTGTGTTGACTATAAGTTGACAAAGCCTTGCATACACGTCAACTCTATTTTTTAGGGGACACGTCAACTTAGTAAGGCCAGAAGTGTGTGGCAGAGAACTTATAGCCCATTTGAGATTTGTAAGAATGTGCAGCACATTTTTGAATTCTAATGGAATTTACTACAGCCCATTTACAGTTTGTTCAAAGTACAGCCCATTTCAACCAACCGTTCAAAATAGAATTCAATAAAATTTCCCACATTTTGATGGGATCCGAAATATTTTTATCCCGAAATTTCTAGTCAGCTTAAATACAATTTCAATATAAATTATATTACGTAAAAATCCAACGAAACATTGCGCTTGCAACAATTAATGAAATTAAAATTTTCAATATCCAAAAATAATATTTTATAAAGTAATTACGTGTTTGGTGCATTTTTTATAGTTACTGCCCAATTTTTATAATTACATCCCATTTATTATTTCTTAAAGCCCATTTTCTTGTTAAGCCTAATGCATCCCTCCTAGGAAAGATTTGCGGCCCAGCGGGGCGGAGAATAACAACTTGACCTTGCCTGGGTATTCCTAAAAAAAGTATAGCTGGGCTAGCCATTTTCAGCTTGAAAAAAATTAATATCTGGGCTGGATATCTGGCCTGGGCTAGACGGGCCACAACCCACCCAGTTAATACCTGCAGTGATGTTTTCGTTGTTGTTCAGAGGAGAAAAATTAATATCTAGGCTAAACATCAAAAAACTCTGCAGTGCTCACAGCTCAAAAATACAAATACTGCTCGAGCTGCTTGGTCCCAGCTGTCGGCCACTTCTTGTGCAATTCTCTCGTTTATTGACTAGTACATAGGTTGACAATGGTGTGGGACCGTGATGTCAGGAAACCAGGAGGAAGCAAAATAAATTATAGTTTTATATATCTATATCTATATCTATAGTGTATCAGTTTTGAGATGGATCCAGAGCTTCAATCATAATCGTTGGTCTCCAAAATCCAAGGGCTAAGATCAGCCGGATTCGCCATGAACAGTAGACTGGTGTTGCCTCTGCTGTGTTCTAGAATATTCACATGGCCCTTCCAGGAAAAAAAGGCCCATATGTGATGCCTCATGGGCTATATTTTACTGCTTGAGCGCATGACGACTTGAGCCCAGATAAGAAGGTTTGGGAGGAGAATGGGAAGAAAAAATAATAGAGTAACATACAGTTTTTTAATGAACCTCCAGTGTTTTAGATGTGAATGTACACTTTTTGTATGAATATTAAAAACAATTGTGGGTGGAATTCCATTTATCAAAATCACTCCATTATATTTTTTTCGAGTCACACTCCAAAATCACTCCATTCTTTTAAGACGTGCATTGCACGTGCATACATCCTACTCCCTCCGTCCTAAAATAAGTGACTCAAAAATGACTCAACTTTGTACTAATGTTAGTACAAAGTTGAGTAAGTTTTGAGTCACTTATTTTGGTATGGAGGGAGTAGTATATAATAAGGAGGCACTTGCGTACGTTAGGCTATGGCCCTGGTGGGTCCCCACTGTCATCCTCTCCAAGTAAAGTCATCTCCTCACCCGCACGCGCTTTCCGCCCGAAACAGTCAGCGCCGCCCGCCCCGCTTCCCGGTGCAGGCGATTGCTCCGCCTTCAAACAACACAAGTGTCGTCCGTCCGTCCATCTGCCGCCCACATTAATGATACACGGTTGCCGAGGCGGCTACTCCGGTGCCACATGTCCGTCCCTCCGCCGCCCACCATTGCTATATAAACGGCTGCGCCGGCCATAGCCGCAGTCATCCGCATCCGTTCCCTTTCTCCTATCCACACCACTACTGCCCACCATGGCGTCCTCGCGCTCCAACGCTCTTTGGGACGGGCGGACGATGGACCACAAGGAGATGGCATCCACTGTTGCCGACCGGTTGGCCGGCAGGCAGCCGGAGGACGACGACGTCCCAATGGAGAACATGGTAGTCGACAATCCGGCGCCAACCCCCTCCTCCGCGCCATCCTCGCCGGTGCATTGCACCATGACCATCAGCGAGGCACGTGCCCAATGTATGGACACGGTGAGGCAGATGCGTGAGAAGCAGTTCCGGGAGGCGCAGGCCGATGCTGCCTACAACCACCATCTCCTCTAGGAGCACCTGCAGGCGGAGGAACAGATCGCCGCGGAGCGGGCGGAGCAGGAGGCGCTGCTCGACTCGTACCGCTCCGCCCGCAAGGGCCGCCTCGAGCGCTGGCGGTACCGCATGCGGGTGGCGGAGGTTGCGGCCGCCTACAAAGAGGGCGATGAAGCGGGCGAGGTGCTGTTTGGCGAGACCAAGGACGAGGTAGCGGACAATGCCGGCTCCGACGAGTCACCGATCCGCTGGTGTCGACTAGGCCCTGTTCCACCGAGGCCCCGTGGCATCAACAATGAGACAGAGGACACCGCCGGCTCCACCGAGGCCCCACCCTGCCAACAACGAGGCAGAGGACATCGCCAGTTTAGCCGAGGCCCCACCCTGCCATCAACGCGGGGGAGGATTTCCACTACTCTGCCGAGGCGCCGCCCGCCGGCAACGAGACAGAGGACATCGCCGGCTCCGCCGAGGCCCCGCTCCGCTGCCAACGAGGCCGCGCCATACAAAAAACGAGGAAGAGTAGAACACGGTAGGTCGCCACCGCTCGGGTCCAAGTAAGGCCACCGCTGCTACCCTCCGGTTGAAGCCAAGCTAGGCGGGTTGACCATTGACGACCGGTTAGCTTCTTGGCGGCGACGTGGAGTCGGAGAGCTGTGCTGGAGAAGAACACTGCTTCTACTTAACTGCTGGTGCAGTTGACTGACTAGCATGTTGGCCCAACAGGCCAGATGTTAGTTATGCAACTGCACCTGCAGTTAAGTCACTGAAGCTTCTGTTCGGCTCAGGGGGACACCAGTGGGTAGCTTCGGTTAATTAATTATACCTCCAGCGCACCCCTTTTTAGTTGAAGAATGTATGAAATGTAATGAAATCCAGCATGTTTATATGAAATCCGACCGTGTATGAATGAATTTATTTCAATTAGTTCGAATTCCTGTATCACTAGCTTTGGATGAACATGCAAAACAATACGTACTAGCATTATTCCCATGGTGATCACCTCCTTTGCAGCAGTTTCACATGTACTCCCTCCGGTCCTTTCTATACAAGTTTTGTCTGCAGTCAAAGTATCTCTACTTTGACCAATCTTATACAAAAAAGTATGCACTTTTAGAATGTGCGGAGTAAAAAGGAACAAAAGGAGTACAAAGAGTTTGAGCAGCTTTTTAGCGTTTCTATACATTGCAATCAAACACACAGGGCTGGCAATTCATAGAGAACATTCAAAACAATCGATGATTATGCATCTCAATGACTCACATGTCAGAGGCAATATTTACTTCACAACTAAAGAATAAAGAAAAAAATGATCGATGCTGCTGACAGCATGGGCGTCCCATTCAAAAATATCAAATGCATGTCTTAAAATCAACGAGCAAAATTTGACAAGGTTGTCCCATTCCAAAATATCAAATGCCTACGATTGTGGAATGGGAGGGGTTTGCCATTAGTTCGGACATTGACATGGCACCTCGTGCTAAATAAATCAGCTGTTCTTTTTGTGCAGTTCCACCAAAATCAACCAAATTCGTGCGTAGCTTGTATGATTTCACCCTTATATGTTGCAACGCCTTGAACTTATCGGCACCTCCTTTCTTGTGGTGGAAATCAATGATTCGATGTATTCATGAACATTTTGTGCAGTTCCCATTGAAATCAAGCTGATCACCCCTGTTTGCACAAATACAAAAAAAGTGATTAGTATAAAGCAAACTGTACTATGAATTGACAGTTTAAATAGGCACCTACATGGTCCATGTAGAGCACACTTTTAGAAAAATGAAACTCACCAGAAAGAATCCTAGAACATTGTACTCGCGCATCACAGCAAAAAAATGGAGATTTGTCAGTCCTTCTGAGCTGAAGTTAGTTTGGTCTTGTGGTGAGTAATGTAACCATCCTTCAACTGCTCCTTCTGATGAGAATCCTAGAACAACATTGTACTCGCGCATCACAGCAAAAAAATGGAGATTTGTCAGTCCTTCTGAGCCGAAGTTAGTTTGGTCTTGTGGGGAGTAATGTAACCATCCTTCAACTGCTCCTTCTGATGAGAAGATAGACAGGGCTTCTTCATCCTGGCATAATCGGAACTAGTCACTTCACGTACTCCATATTCTTCTTCAGAGGAAGATGATCCTATTGTGCAAAGACAAGAGGACAACTAAATGCTAGCATCCCTATTTGCTCGAAAAAAAGGAAAGGAAATATTTAAAACAACACAGATGAAGCACTTCTCAAGGACAATACCACTTTTTCATGACAGGATCTAAACAGTAGCACAACACCAATAGAGATGACAAAGCTCAATCATATGGATGAATTAGTGGGCGAGTACCAACCTTTGTCAGGAGGCTTATTGTGTAGAGCATACAGATCAAGCACTTCTCCGGAACCATTTGTTGCTATCTACTGTGGTGGCAATGCTTACTATATACTCCTCGATTAGTTTAATGTTTCCAACATCTTTTTGTGCAGTTCCACTATATCTTCAAAGAAGATCCCTGTTTGCACAAGTAGAGATAATTACGTATTACATTAAGAGTGTCATCAAATCAGTGGCAAAACAATTGCTCGTTCCAGCCATAGCAATAAATTAAGATGCAAAACTATATCATTACTTGTGTCATCACAGTTCCAGTGCTTCATTACAGCACCGGGAGTTGATTTTTATTTTTCCGCTTGTTCTTCCCCTTCATCACTTGGTTCAATAACAGACAAGCTTCACCTTCAATGTAAGATTTGGCATGTTAATTAGGGAGCACAAGTATAGCACTAAACAATGACATTAATTTTCTGATGAAAGTGGCAAAATACAGGCCAACAGTTGTGAAATATCCTTATCTTACCTTAGTGGGATATTATGGTGCACATACAGATTGGAAGTCTTGTCTCCATTTGGGCAGTTCACTAAAATCAAGCAACATTATCATACAAGTAGCACAACATATGAAAGCACACTGCAGAATCATGTGAAAGAAGGCTAGTACTGACCTCTCATGATGCGGAATTCAAACAACTCACAAGAAGAAGATCGGAACCAAATTTGCCAACACGGATGGGAAGTAAGATCTCCTCTTGTGCAGTTCCACTAAGATCAAGCAATCAAGCAACATTGTCGGTGTGACATTTTGGTTGAACTGCACAAAACACTCTTAAAACAAAAGTGTTTTGTGCAGTGCAACAAAAGGTCACAATGGCAATGAGGTGAAGTAGATAACCCTGTTTACACAGAGGTGCAAAGGAAACAATTAGTGGTCAATAACAGTGGATGACACCGAAGCCAACAAAAGAAGAATCTACCTTATCTAAATGGGAAAGAAAGAGACAGTAGCATTTCTCAAACGGTGGCATTGATTAATATTAACATAGAGATTATGTTAACAATAAAATTCGTTGAACATGTAATTTGCTTTTAACTGTGGCATTGCATCAATTTTCCAGCGGCATTATTAGAGGGTGTTTGTTTACAAGGACATTTTGGTGTAGGGACTAAAAAAACTCCGTGTCAGTCCCATCTAAACCGAACAGGAGGGACTTTTAGGGACTAAAAGTGGGCATTTGGGAAAAAAGAAGACCCCGAGGGAGTCTTTTTGGGACTTTTTCCAACAGTTGCCCTTGCCACGCATCGCACCTTGTCTCTATTAGTTCATTACTAGGGGTAACATGGTCTTTTAGCATGTCATTTAATAACCTCTAGTCCATGTTTAGTCCCTGGAACCAAGCAGGTAGGGACTAGGGAGTTTTTAACCAAACAGGGCCTTAGATTAACAACAGCTAATGAGTTGCACGGGACAGTGGATGCACCAGCACCATGTGCATCTACAGATGTAATGTGGTCATGCACAGTCTGTTGCAACAAAGAACAAACAACCAAGGAGCATATTTGTGTTGGTCCCAGTTTTTTTATCTTTAGACACCTTTCCCTATGTGAGCGCAGCAAATGTAGTCCTGCTCAAAATCTGCAGCCTTGTCCCCCAAAACAAAAGATTAGTTCGTTACATATGTGCGTACTGCGTTTGTCATTGTTTTCCCTTTTCGACCAACGTAGGTGCTGGATAGCCAGTCTGTACTAGTACTTTCGCCCCTTCCTTTCCTCTTTGAACCACGTCCTAGATTTATGCGATACAACTTTCCCCACTACTTTCCCCCATTCCTTTCCTCTTTGAACCACGTCCTAGATTCATGCTATATACAACTTTTCCCACTACTTTCCCCCACTACTTTCCTCTTTGAACCACGTTCTAGATACATGGTATACATGCAGCTAGAGCAATGCATGTGGAGTAAGTAAATTATACCTTAAGGTTCTTGGGGCGTGGTTCGGTGGGTGACGGGACGGCGGCGAAGATGAAGGGGTCGAAGGCCCTCCCGTGGCGCCACTAGGTGAAAGTGAACAGCTGCGCCGGTAGTGGATTCCCTCCCTCACCGACAGAGACAGTGTTAAGCCTCCTTCCCTTCCCGGCGGACGGATCCTGCTGGCTCTTTGAGCAGCAGTGAGGGGAGAGAGAGGCCAACAAAGTCGTGTTTAGATCTGGAGAGGGCGAGAGAGTTTGAAGAGAGCAACTACAAGCGCTGAGGCTCCAGCGTGTATATATATACTTGAGAGAGAGTGTGAAGCATGCAAACCCTTGAAAACAAGTGCCGAGGCTGCAGCTTATACGTGATGAGGTGATTATACGGTCACTACGGTCACTATGAGATCGTATAGCTCCGTATCCATCCATTTTGACCAGTCAAAGAATCCTCCTGGCACAAATTATGCTCAAGTGTAGTTATCGAACCCGAGACCTCAAGTTTGATGAGCGAACAGGCTAACCAGCTACACAACCCTCCCGTTATGTTCAACGAGAGGAAAATAACCTTTTATACATTCCTGCATTCATGTGACAAGCATGCCGTGTTTTTGTGTGTGTGTGTGGGAGTCATTGGGATTTCAATCATAATCGTGTCATGTGGCTTTGGTGGTAAGACTATCCACAGTGGTGTAGAAATAATGCAGCCATAGTCACCTTACCTCTCTCCACGTAGTACGTTGGGTCCCACCAGTCAAAGGGTGAAACAAAAAAATTAATAAGAAAAATTAAAAGCGCCAACGGTGTATCTTACCTCACACATCTTGCTACTTCTCAGGAACACTATCCAATTGATCCCTCTGTTCGCTCACGTACTATTTTAAGTGAATTCTTATTATAACATGCACACAATTTTGGGCACTTATATTCGACTTAAGTCAGCGTGCCACCGTATCTCGTATACTTACTACTCCCTTCGTCTAGGTGTAATAAGTCACGTTAGAAGGTGCAACGGGACCAAGGTGTGTGCGTGTGTGTGTGTGTTTAACAGCATGTGTGTGTTACAGAGAACGACAGATCGACCTACTCCTACAGAGAGATGGTGTGTAGTGTACGATTTTAGCCGCGAGAGTGGGTGCATCCTCTCGTTTCCGGGCCTGTCTGGTAGGGACATGCGGACAGCTGCCACGCCCGCTCCTGACCAGCCTGGCCCACCCAAAGCCCCTCCATTGCCCGCGCGCGCTTCCCGCCCGAAATGGTCAGTGCCACTCCCAAGAATCGGTGCCGCATTCATGCCCGGGCAGAGCAGACACGACCTCTCACTGGCGCAAGAGTGATGGTTGCTTCGTCCGTCCAACTTACTATTGGGTCTATGTGATTTGACGTCTCATTGGTCTTTATTACTGAGGTGGTAGGACTGCTGGATGTCCCATGCTTTCGGCGAAAGGAGGTACTACTAGATTACAATTTTCTCCATTCTTACAGCGGAGGAGTGCAAAAGGAGTGAAAACATGCAGGCTCAATGATTACATGGCCCACCTCACACTATCACCATATTTTCTGGAAACCATGCGACACCTAACTCTTTACATAGCACTCCCTCCGTTCCTAAATATTACTAGATGAGTCCCCGCACATTGCCGCGGAACAGCCGTATATCTCTTTGCGCAAAATTATCGATTTCATAGAACTAAAAAAACTCTATAACCGCATTACAAATGTGGTAGCCAAACTAAATAAACTACCATCATCATTTAGATCATCCCACGTAAGGAAAAAAGATCAGCCAACTCCTACTACATAATGGGATTATATTTTTCTTTTTGACATGTTAATGGGACTTAAAAGCTCACTTACATGCATGCTGCCGGTGCATGCTTACATGCAGACATGTTGATGTGATTGAAAACCCACTCACATGCATGCCACGGTATTTCTGCATGCTTGCATGTGGCTTAGTGCGGAGCCTCTCAACGTCTAGATTAGACGGCTATTATCGACTGATTTAGTTCATCTAACGACTACATTAATTTTGAGGATGTCGCTCAAGGAGAGGATAGAGAATTCCTAGTAGTGGGGGCTAGCTATTACTAGTAAATAAGTCTCTGTAGAGATTCCACTAGGTGAACTACATATGGAACAAAATGAATGAATCTACACTTAAAATGCATCTATATACATCCGCATGTGGTTCATGGTGAAATATCTACAAAGACTTATATTTAGGAACGGAGGAAGTACTAGTATAGTATGTACTTTAATTTATCAGCGAGATAAATTTGTACAATGCTATGAAGCTTCCAGCTTCTGTTACATGTATCTTGCATCCAAGGTTGCCCGTTACAACATTTCATCAAATACAAAGGAGATTAACATGCATGCTATTGCATCTCAATGATTGACAGATCATAGCAAATATGTACTCCCTCCGTTCCAAAATAAGTGTCTCAACTTTATGCAAACTTTAGTACAAAGTTGTACTACTACTAAAGTTGACACTTATTTTGGAGCAGAGGCAGCTAAAGAAAAAAACGATCCATGCAGTCCCTAGCCCTTGAACCATGAACCCTAACCAGGCTTCAATTTGCTGGCAATGTTCGAACTTCCTAAAAAATGAAGTTTGCAACCTTTTGACCATCGGATCATTTTGTGCAGTTTCACCAAAATCGAGATGAGCATCCCTGTGGCAAAGAAATTGAAGAAGCGTGTTTAGAATAAGATTACTGGGACTAGTTGATGAGACATAAACTCACAAAAATACAGTAGGTAGAAGCCAGTAGAGGTATGTGCGGGGCAAAGAAGTAGAGAAATAGCCACATGGAGTGATGTGGGCAGCTGGAGCAGTGGTGCAAGCTGGCTGTAAAGGGAGTTGTACCTGAGGGATGTTGGGACGTAGCTCAACCTTGAGGAGGGCGGCGGGAGGCGGCAACTGCCCACGTCACGGCAGTAAGCAAGGGATGAAGGCAACCTCACCGGCTTTGTGAGAGAGAACGGCGAGGACCCCTGACCGGGACGTGCCGACAGTGGGTTTTCACCGTCGGCGACGGTGACCACATCTACACTAAGCATCCACCCCTTCCCCCGGCGGACGTGATCCGCCAGGATGTTAGAGATGTGGCCACAGTCATTTTGTGCGAGAGAGTGTGAAGAGAACAACCCCAGCAAGCAATCGTGTAGGGTGGCCTGTCCTAACTATGTATATAGTGGAGCGGTTTCCTTTTCTCTCCATATGAACCTATCATATTGCGTACGTGCCACTGAAGAAAAAAAACTTTATTTATAAATGACGCGGCACCTACTACTCGTTCTCCTATAACCTTGCGCTTGGCATCTGCAAAATATTAACCTTGCGATTGGCTCTTCGTCTCTTTGAGAAGTCGAGCAATAATGCTAGTGCAGTATATATTGTTCTAGCTATATGAGACCGAATGAATTGCTGCACGTCCACCACGTGGGCGAGGGTCGAGGGGCGAGGGAGAGTGCTACATACGAAACAAAATGAGTGAATCTACACTCTAAAATACGTCTATATACATCAGTGTTTGGAGTATGTACTAGTAGTTCATATTGAAATCTACTAAAGGACATATATATTCCAAACAATATGATATAATCTCTATAACCAAGGTATTAGTAGGGACAAGGAGTAAACAGAGGGAGTAGTAAATTTTTCTCCTCGTCCTGCGAGCCACCGCACGCATGGGCGAGGGAGCGGGAATAAGGCGGAGCAAGCTTCACCTCATCCTGCGAGCCACCACGCCCGTGGGCGGGGGAGACGGCGTAGTAAGCAAGCTTCTCCTCGTTCTGCGAGTTGACGGGACACATCAAAATTACTCCAGTGTATAGAGCCTTGCCTCTAAGGTAGGCCCCACATGGTTTGCCTCTTTTTTTAATTTAACATAACGCGTCAAGTCACAGTTTGTTTGTTCACCCGTGGTAGACGATCCTCCCTCCACCAAGTGGACAACCAGTACACGTGCCAAATTACCACCTGGGCTGCCTTTTTCATACAGAAATGAGCTCCACCATGTACCCGCGCGGGCGTGGTTGGGAAAGAGATGGGAGTACGTGCACCGTGCATGCACCTCTTCTCTTCGTGCACGTCCCCCACCTATGTGGGTGTGTGTGAGAGATACAAACCGCGTTCGTGAGTCTTTTTTGTTTTGGGGTGGGGGTGGGGGTGGGGTGGGGGTTGATTTCGTGTATTATTTGTGGGAATACGTGTCGATGACATCTCAAACAAAATTTTGCATGCAATGTGTGTGAAATGGAGGCCTATCCATATCATATATAGAGGGTCGGGCAATCCATGAGAAGAGAGGGAGGGGTCATAGCTATCGATAGAGTCGAAGAGAGGATCAAGTGGGTGGGTGCGAGATCAATGAAGAGAGCCATCGAAATTGTGTGTGTGTGTGCAAGTCAAAGATATAGGGTGGTTGGCCTACCGAAACGTTAGAGGGCACATGTCAAGTTTGTGTGTGGCAGGGAGACATGACTAGAGTGCTCGATGTATCGGTGTGTGGGGGGGAGGGGGTGGGGTAGACAGAGGCCTAACTATAGAGGTAGAACGAATCGTATAGGTGTTGAGAAGGAGAGACCCAGCTATGTCTTGAGGGAGATCGGTCAACATCCATACATAACTGAAGGACGGGAAATATGATGGGATAGAGAGAGAGAGAGAGAGAGAGATAGGAGAGAGAGAGAGGGAGGGAGAGGGGTAGAGTGCTGGATGGGTGATGGAGTTGCTTCTCGAATATGGTGGGAGAGGCCTACTAGACAAACTGAGGGTGGAACTGCAATGTTATCAATAAGAGTGGGGATGTGTTTCTGTGTGTGCATGTGCGTGATAGATCTGTCGGGACGCATCCATGGATGATGAAGGGGAACCATGTGTTTGGTAAGCAAATCTAACTAGATCGGTAGATCAATTGTTGTTTGTCGGAGGAAGGGAGAGACACAACTAATGAGGTAGATCGATCGACGCGTGGGTAAAAATGAGTTATAAGGACCTAGTTAGCTATATGTATAGCGAGAGATCGGTCAGTGTACGTCCATTTGTTAGAGGCAAATAAGGCCCAGCAAGACGAATAGACAGAGAGAATGGAGCTAGGAGGTGGTGTGAGAGGCCCGGCTACTAGCTAGATAGAGGGAGGAGTGTGCGGTTGTGAGATCAATGAAAAGAGGGGCGAGAGTTTACACGTGTGTGTGACCGTATGAGAGACACGAGGCAATGATACATAAAGGAGGAGATTGAAGGTGTGTGTGTATGTTGTAGGCAGGCATCGCTGTAGAGGTTTATCGATCGGTGTGTGTCAAAAAGGAGTTGTGGAGACTCTGGGAGAATGACCTAAAGAAAAAAATGAATGTGCCCGGTGGATAGAATGCCGAGGGAGGGGGAGGGCGAGGAGGCGTGTGCATGCACGAGAGAAAGTTAGTGGTAGCTACAAATGTTAGAGGATTGTGTGGGTGTAAGAGACTAACAAAGATCATAATTTGATATGAAAGCGGATTCATATATTTGAATAGGAGATCATAGTGTTTTAAACATATGCATGCATGAATATAGCGGTGATACACGTGTTGTGCACATGTTATACCATAATGTGATAATGCATGGCGTTTGCAACTCACAGCTAAATGCCAAACAATCTAAACCATACTATACATCAAACAATCTCACAGTTTATTTGAATTTGTGATAATGTGTGGCGTTTGCAGCTTACAACTAAATATCGAACAATCTAAACAATACTATATATCGAACATTCTCACGTTTTATTTGAATTTGTGGTAATGTGTGGTGTTTGCAACTAACATCTAAATACTTGTAGGCGTAGGGGGCGGGGCACATAGTGTGATAAACACATTATACATATGAGACATGGTTTAGATTATGAAGATCTAGCTAGAGCTAGCAATGTAGTGTGATTTGAAATCAAAATAAAGTGGATTCAAAAAATCGAGTTCGAGTTCATATAGTACACATAGTTCATATGTAACTCGGGACTAATCATGTGGTGTGTTGTGAAGATAATACACAAACGATGGTTTAACTTGACAATAATGATGATTGTAGATCTTATTAAAATAGAGAAACGAATTTAAATGCGTTGACTTCACAACAATCATTACTGTAGATCTTATTCAAATATAGAAACGAATTCAAATTTAGTTCATATTGAAGTGGTAGTATATATGTTTGGAATGCACTAAAATGTTAATTTGAGTAGTAGGTTGCATGCATTATACACGTAGTGAAATATTTTAATTGAACATAACATGAATTCAATGTTTTGAGTGACATTTGTAGTGTGCATTGATTTGGTACAGTACACGTTAGGCTTCTCCGGAAATTTCAACCCGCGCCATGTTAGCCCGAAATATTTAAGATATATCTTTGTCTCGTCATGCTCCGACAACTCCCTCCATCTCAACCCGCGCCTTGCTATTCCGAAATTACAACGCACGCGAAAACTCCCACCTCCTGTGAAATCCCGACACGCAAAATGTCCGTGGTACCCTTGAACCGAAAGAAGCGCCTCAAATCGGTGGGGGTACTTTCGTAACTTACCCCACATTTCGGACAAGCGCGTCCCTAAGCCATGGTTCCCCACTGCCATCCCATTCGCCCACCCATTCATACACCGAGGCCGCGAAAACCCGCGACAAAGCCCCACACCCTGATCCATCCGCCACCCAGCTGGAGCCTCTTCCCCGATGACGTCGTCCACAGCAACACCTCGATGCCCCTCATCCAACGTACCGGATGAGGATCCTTTGTCGATCTCGTGGTCCCACTGGTTCAGTCACCCCGTCCTCCACCTCCAAGGAGCTGCCCCGATGTTCCCTTCGTCTTTCACGCCACCTCCATTCCCACACCGCCGTCTTCACCTGCACCACCGGAGGATCGCTGGAGAAAAATCTCGGCACAGGGGGGGTAGAGGGATGGCCGGGGCGGCGGCGGACCGGTGGTGGGGAGTGTTTTCGAGGCGGGCGGGGCGGCGCACCGCCGGCCGCGGGCGGCGGGGGGCTGCTGTTTGGCCGGTGGTGGTTGGCGGCTTAGGGGGTGGAGGTTGAAAATGAACCGCATGCCCTTGATTTTGTATCCAACGGCTGCAAAATCGACTGACCAGAGATGAAGAAGTCAGTCGACCGACGTGTAGCCTCACCTTGCTAGTGCGTTCAGTTTCAATAGCAAAATTCAGTTTCGACAGCAAAATTCAGTTTCGACAGTTAAGTTCAGTTTCGACAGTTAAATTCAGTTTCGACAGTAAAGTTCAGAGATGAGCGGCTGATGTATTTTACATCTAGCACTTTGTGGTTATGTATTTTATGTCATGTATTGGAGATGCTATTAGAATTCCACTCAGGTTAATGTTGTTCATTGCCTCTCTTGTCCTGCTTCAGCCTCGGCGTCGTACAACTCGTCGGAGCTGCTCCAACGATGAAACCCTCCATCACAGCGGAGCAGTACCTCGGGCTCCATCTCCAGACGCCTAAGATCTTCTTCCCCTCCTCCGACAGCCAAGTCAGCCGGAGCATCCTCACCGGCCAACCCAATCACGCTGAGATCGACATGGCTTCGCCAAAGAGGTTGTACACTTAGTGCATCTCTTTTTTACTCTACATGTTATACATATTGTCCACTGAGCACACGGATTTGTTCCTTTAGTGTCTCCTTGAAAGAAAAAATGTAGGAATTTTAATTTTCACTTGTCCTCCTTTTCAAATTCCTATACATGAAGCACAAGACTAAGATATAGTAGCATAATGGCATTATAACCGTACATTTTCTTGTGGTTTGACTTAATCTCACCATGCTTCTTTGCATCCTGTGATCTTCCAATTGTTGTGAATCAAACACCCAGATTGGCAGAAATCCTGTGTTTTTAAATTCTCTATTTTGCACGTGCATTCCTATCCTATTCCTGTCTATTTCCTATCCCTGCATTGTAGGAATCCTCCAATTCAAACGAGCCCTTACAGAATTACTTCTCTTACAGATAGTTGTCAAAGAAAACCTTGCGTGGTTTGTCCCGCTCCTGTTGTGCCATCGTCCACCCTAGCTCAGCTGCTCCAACGACAGAAGGGTCTAGCACAGCAGGGATCCGGCCTCCAGACTGTCTTTCGCCGCCTCAGATCTTCTTCCCCGCCATCGGCAGCCATGAAAACTGCATTACCATCATCAACCGAGCAGTTGACCTCGAGGACTACATGGGTCCGCAAGAGAGGTCGCACTCTTTCGTGTCTGCTTACGTTATGCATCGCTTAATATTACATGCTACTTTATCGTCCTGTTCACCGATTAGACTCTGAGTCGGCTCCAAACTAATGGTCAAACTTGAGTTTTTAAATCACTAGTAGAAAAAGGGTCAAATCTAAGATACATTAGTACCGGTTTGCATTTGAGCCGACACTAATGTGCCCATTAGTGTCGGTTCAAATGGCTAGGCGGGAGGAGATCTTTAGTACCGGTTCGTGCCACGAACCGGTACTAAAGGTGCTGGCCGGCCACCAGCATCTTTAGTACCAGTTCGTGGCATGAACCGGTAGTAAAGAGGTGGTTGCAGGTCTATTTTTAGTCCCACCTCGCTCCCCTAGCAAGATTTTTACCACCTTAAATATGTTACTTTCTCAAACTATCACAAGCATTTGGTCTTCATTGAACTCTATGTGTAGGATCTGTGGCTGTAATAGGAGTCTTCGCCGGTTCTTAAATCGGGGTAGATTCCTATTGACAATTTAGATTCTATACAAAAAGATCATTGATGATCAATGTATTTTTTATGTACTTCTCTGTAGCAGTAGCACGCTTTGGCTGAAAGGCGGTACTGATCAATGTATTTTTTCTGTGTTCAGATGCACAATTCAAATATGTTACTTCTCAAAGTATCACAAGCATTACATGCGAAACTTGCGCCATGGGGGTACGTGAACTATTCGCTTTTCTTTCTCATGAAGAAAGAAAAAGGCGATCTATCTTCTAGCACTAGCGGACTCGCTTCCGCCACCGGCCTCTGGGGGCTCCCCTCCGCCAGCGACTTCAGTGGACCTATGTCCTTGGGCTTCACCGTTGCGACAGTGTTTTCTCCAGCACCGGCGCGGAGCTTGGGAGGTAGTCAAGGAGCGGATGCAGATTGTGGTCTGCATCGGCGGCATCTGGAAGATGGTGGATTGTGTGCTGGGTTCGTGGTTCGTGGATGGAAGGTATGGTTTTCTCCTCCGGCGTCTTAGTCGTGTGGGGGTGCCAGATCTGGAGTTCGATGGTGTGTCCGGGGTGTTGCTCCGGTGTGATTTGTGCAACGGTAATGGTTTCTCTTTTGGTGAACCACCTTGGAGGTCCGCAAAGCTGCATATCAGCGATGGAGCCGCTTCGAGCTCAGGTGTGAATGTGATCTGTCATTGTTTCCTTTGGTGGCTGCTATGGTGGTACCGGAGGACTATGACGGGCGTTGGTGTCAAGTTCAAAGGTTTCTTCGGTCTTGATTATAATTTTTACTTCTTGGTTGTTGTTCCTTTAATTGTGCAAAGGCTAGCAAAAAAGTAAATACAGCAAAAAAACTACTCAGAAAAAAATAGAAGAAAAAAATAAAGCAGAAAAGAAAAAACTATATAAAAAATTACTCAAAAATAAATAGAAGAAAATAAATAATGCAAAAAAGAAAAAACTATATAAAGCAAAAATATTCACAAAGAAACTAAATACAACAAAAAAACTACTCAAAAATAAATAGAAGAAAAAAATAAAGCAGAAAAGAAAATACTATATAAAAAAATTACTCAAAAATAAATAGAAGAAAATAAATAATGCAGAAAAGAAAAAACTATATAAAGCAAAAATATTCACAAAGAAACTAAATACACTCGAAAAAAACTACTCAGAAATAAATAGAAGAAAAAAAATAAAGCAGAAAAGAAAATACTATATAAAAAATTACTCAAAAATAAATAATGCATAAAAGAAAAAAACTATATCAAAAAATAGTTGGGGCGCTATCCGGTGGGCCTGCCAGACCTACGACATGCAAATTCAGGCCCAGAAGGGCCGGCAGCCTCACAGGGCAGCATCCCCGTCGTCGCCGCCCCCGTCGCTCGTCGTTGCCGCCCGTACGCCGCTCGTACCCCCCCCCCCACACACACACACATACACACACACATACATACACACACACACACTACACACACATGTACGTACACACACATACACACACACAATACTATACACACATATATATTTTTACTTATTTTCTGTTTTCTATTGTTTAGATTAATGTTAGACGAATTTCGTAGATAAGAATGTTAGAATGTTAATGTTAGATAAATTAGAACTAGTTTATTTTTAGTAAGAAAATTTAGGTATATGAGATTATTTGAACTAGTTGAATTAATATAACTAGTTTATTTTTAGTAAATGCTTAGTTGAACTAGTTGAATTAATATAACTAGTTTATTTTTAGTAAGAAAATTTAGGTATATGAGATTATTTGAACTAGTTGAATTAATACAGCTAGTTTATTTTTAGTAAGAATATTTAGGTATATGAGATTATTTGAACTAGTTGAATTAATACAACTAGTTTATTTTTAGTAAGTGCTTAGTTGAACTAGTTGAATTAATAGAACTAGTTTATTTTTAGTAAGAAAATTTAGGTATATGAGATTATTTGAACTATATGAATTAATAGAACTAGTTTATTTTTAGTAAATGCTTAGTTGAACTAGTTGAATTAATAGAACTAGTTTATTTTTAGTAAATTCTTAGTTGAATTAGTTGAAATAACATAACTAGTTGAATTAATAGAAGTAGTTGAATTAGTTGAATTAATTGAATTAGTAAGTGTTTAATGTTTCACCTATATGAACATAGGAAATATTGTCTGACGACGAAAAAGATTTCATTATGTGCGAATACTGTGAAGACCAGCACGGCTTGTGCGATCGAAATTTCCTTGTTGATGATAGGCGATTCAGCATCAAGCTGGATGAGACCTTCGAATTCGATATAATAAGTCAGAACGACAAGTCTGTTTTCATAATTAAGCATGACTTATATATGCTTCATTTGCTTCAACTTATAATTTTTCATTTTCACTATTCTACTAGCGCATCCCCTGCCATGCAAGAATTTTTGTCTTGGATAAGATAGGTTTCAATGCTATGGAAACTATGGAGGTAAAGAGAGTTTACCTGAAAACTGAGCATGGTTATACTTTCAACGTCAGAGTATACAATGCAAACACGTACACCTATTTTGAATGCAAAAATTGGCAAGCACTATGCAAGGCTTATGCATTTGAGCCTGATATGGTTATCACCTTTGATATTCGTCCGGAAGATGATATTGAAGGTAATAGAGACATCTGGGTCGATGTGCAGACGCCTCCAGTTCTACCATTATGTGAGTTCTTCTCAACTATATTTTTGTCTTTGATATTGCTTATTCAAAAATAATCGACAACTAATTTCTATTGACAGCTTCTTTCCATTCAAGCAAACATGTCCGACGCTTGGTAGATAGGACCTACTACTGTCCCGGAGCTGAACTAAACTGCGAGGAGATAAGTCATTATGTTTCATGGCTTGAGGATTTTCATACTGTCAAGACAAATTTTCTTCGTGCATTTAGAAATGTTAGTACTCAAAATGTGCGACCAATAGTGATCGTATTGAACTATGGTCACATCTATTTAGGAATGATGGTAAGATTTTTACTGTTTGTCCTCAGTGCATCTTTTGCATACATAATTTTTTTGCTAAACTTTCATTGCTAAGTATATTAATTAAGTACTATACGATGTTCTTCAACAGGGACTCCCGATGATAGTTGTGCCTCAGGGGATCGAGACTAAAGGTTGCATGTCAATTGTTAGCTTACGGCCAAGATATCCTACATTGCAGATGAGTGCATTCAGGATTTCTAGAAGTGATGAATGCTTAATAGTGAAAGATTGGAGGAAAATTGTTAACGATCGCAGAGAAGTACTAGGTGGCAGCAATGAGAAGCGCAGCCCACGATTAGGAGACAGGATCATCTGCATGCTCCAGTATGATGAATCAGGAGAGCTATATGTGTTCTATGCTATTTTACCTGAGAGAGAGCAGCAAGAGTGATTTAGCTAGTTTCATGCTCTTAGTACTTGTCCTCTCAAGTCCGTGTTCTTTTTCCTGAACTTAATCTCAAAGAGTGATTTGCTTTTGTGGTGTTATGAACGCTTATAATATCATGACCATCATGTTGAACTTGATGATATTTTTGCTTCTGGTACAAGTTAATGTTTCTTCTTTAAGCTAGTGTTGGTGGTGATTATATAGCGGTAATCAAGTATATGCCATATCCATATATATTATACTTGATCACCTAATTAGGTGATCAAGTATAATATGGATATAGGCATATACTCTTGATCACTTAGCTAGCTAGTATATAACTATAGGAATGCATCCAGTCGAAACTAATCTGCGATACTTTCACCTAATGATTTAACAACTCATTATAATGTAAAACAATCACTAAATTAAATTGAAAACACAAAATTAAAGGAAAAATTAAAAAAAAACACCCAAACATTTAGTACCGGTTGGTGTTACCAACCGGTACTAATGTCCTACACGCACACGGGCCTGGCTCGTGCCACGTGGTGGCACTTTAGCGTCGGTTCGTGACAAACCGGTACTAAAGGGGGGACCTTTAGTCCCCACTCTTTAGTGCCGATTGACGAACCGGCACTAAAGGCCGTTACGAACCATCACTAAAGGTCGGTTCTGCACTAGTGAATGGTTGTGGGGTACATATCGGGGCCACAATCAATAGTATCTATCTACTACCTGGTTAATCTCTGGTGTCTACTATGATTTTCATGTTGGGTGGGAAACAAACAACAAAGAAGCCATTATCTGTATTTTTTAACTGAAGACATTATCTGCCTGCTATTATTGGTTTTGGGTCTATCCGCAGGTTGCTACCATCACTCTGGATTTCTGCATGCACTCCTTACATAATCTCACTATGTTTTATTCCTATGCATGACAGTTATTGTAAACAATGGAACTGAACATGTAGAGCAAAAGAGACGAGCCTTGCGTGGCAATAAAATTTCATGCAGATGTCGCTCCATGGTAGGCGCAAAGGCAGCCCCCCCTCCACGCATTTCGGATTGTAATCGAGAGGAATATATCTGTTCTGAGGGGGATTCAGAAGGAGAAGACAACTCCTATTTACCCCATGCGGTCTTCGCTCTAACTTGCATGCTGATGTTGGTTATATCATGCATATGCAACACCATCTTGTTTAGCCAGGCATCATATATGTGAGTTTTGCAATGCCATCCTGCTTAGCCAGTCATCTTATATGTAAATTATATCAGGCCATCCTTTTTTTGTTACATATTACATTTGTCAACAACGTTAGTACATTCAACTGCTCTTTGTGTGCATCAGGCATTTGACACGGTGATGGCAAATTCTGGAGTCAAAACAAGGTCTTCAGAGCAGACTATGCTATCTGACGAAGCACATATCTCGCTGGTTACGGATAGCTCCTCAGAGGAGGATTCAGAGACAGATGACCAGTCCTATCCCCCCCCCCCCGAGGTGTATGCTCTAACTTGGCAGGGTTATGTTGCTCATATCGTGCGTATGGTGTCTCGGATTGCTATGTCATTTGATTAGTTTAGACATGCTTTGTGTGAATGCCACCTGTTCAGTGTCTAATTACCATATATGTGAATTATGCATTGCCATCTTGTTGCAAGACATTATATATGTGAATTATACAATGCTATCTTGTTGCAAAGGCATTATATATGTGAATTATGCAATGTCGTGCTGTTTAGCCAATCATCATGTATGTGAATTATACCATGCTATCATTTTTTTGTATTACATGTTCCATTTGTCAACAATGTTTGTATATTCAACTACTCTTCCTGTGCATCAGCCATTTGAAGCGGTGATGGAAGTATCTGGAGTGAAAACAAGGTATTCAGAGCAGACAATGCTACCTGCTGAAGCAGACATCTTGTTGGTTACAGAGAGCTCCTCAGAGGAGGATTCAGAGACTGATGACCACTCCTATTTCCACTCTGAGGTCTATGCTCAAACTTGGCAGGGTTATATTACCCATGTCATGCATGTTGTCTTGCATTGCTTAGATTTTACATCATATATGGATTGCCATCTGCTTACTTGCTTACTATATAAATCATATATTTGAATTATATCATGCCATCATGTTTACATAGTACATACACATCATCTATCTGAATTATGGCATGGCAACGCATTTAATAAAGACATCATATAGTTATATCGGCGCCCGGATGTAGTGGAAAATGAGCAAGGGTCTTCGCATTTGACTCGACGAGTGCGAGGGGGAAGGAAGCTAGTCGAGCCTAGGAGGATTCGCTTAGGTAGCTGGAACGTAGGGTCTCTGACAGGGAAGCTTTGGGAGCTAGTTGATGTAGCAGTGAGGAGAGGTGTTGATATCCTTTGCGTCCAAGAAACCAAATGGAGAGGACAGAAGGCGAAGGAGGTGGAGGATACCAGCTTCAAGCTGTGGTACACGGGGACGGCTGCAAACAGAAATGGCGTAGGCATCTTGATCAACAAGAGCCTCAAGTATGGAGTGGTAGACGTCAGGAGACGTGGGGACCGGATTATCCTGGTCAAGCTGGTAGCTGAGGACTTGGTTCTCAATGTTATCAGCGCATATGCCCCGCAAGTAGGCCACAATGAGAACACCAAGAGGGAGTTCTGGGAAGGCTTGGAAGACATGGTTAGGAGTGTACCGATTGGTGAGAAGCTCTTCATAGGAAGAGACCTCAATGGCCACGTGGGTACATCTAACACAGGTTTTGAAGGGGCGCATGGGGGCTTTGGCTATGGCATCAGGAATCAAGAAGGAGAAGATGTCTTAAGCTTTGCTCTAGCCTACAACATGATTGTAGCTAACACCCTCTTTAGAAAGAGAGAATCACATCTGGTGACTTTTAGTAGTGGCCAACACTCTAGCCAGATTGATTTCATCCTCTCGAGAAGAGAAGATAGGCGTGCGTGCCTAGACTGTAAGGTGATACCTGGGGAGAGTGTTGTACCCCAGGATAAGCTGGTGGTTGCTGACTTCCGCTTTCGGATTCATGTCCAGCGGGATAAGCGTGCCAAGGTCGCTAGAACGAAGTGGTGGAAGCTCAAGGGGGAGGTAGCTCAGGTGTTCAAGGAGAGGGTATTTAAGGAGGGCTCTTGGGAGGAATGAGGGGATGCGGACAATGTGTGGATGAAGATGGCGACTTGCATTCGTAAGGTGGCCTCGGAGGAGTTTGGAGTGTCCAGGGGAAGGAGAAGCGAAGATAAGGATACCTGGTGGTGGAATGATGATGTCCAGAAGGCGCTTAAAGAGAAGAAAGATTGCTTCAGACGCCTATACCTGGATAGGAGTGCAGACAACATAGAGAAGTACAAGATGGCGAAGAAGGCCGCAAAGCGAGCTGTTGGTGAAGCAAGGGGTCGGGCATATGAGGACCTCTACCAACGGTTAGGCACGAAGGAAGTGTTGGAAATATGCCCTAGAGGCAATAATAAAAGTATTATTATATTTCAATGTTCATGATAATTGTCTTTTATTCATGCTATAACTGTATTATCCGGAAATCGTAATACACGTGTGAATACTTAGACCACACTATGTCCCTGGTAAGCCTCTAGTTGACCAGCTCGTTGTGATCAACAGATAGTCATGGTTTCCTGACTATGGACATTGGATGTCGTTGATAACGGGATCACATCATTAGGAGAATGATGTGATGGACAAGACCCAATCCTAAGCATAGCATAAAAGATCGTGTAGTTCGTTTTGCTAGAGCTTTGCAAGTGTCAAGTATCTCTTCCTACAACCATGAGATCGTGTAACTCCCGGCTACCGTAAGAGTGCCTTGGGTGCATCAAACGTCACAACGTAACTGGGTGACTACAAAGGTGCATTACAGGTATCTCCGAAAGTAGCTGTTGGGTTGACACGGATCGAGACTGGGATTTGTCACTCCGTATGACGGAGAGGTATCTCTGGGCCCACTCGGTAATGCATCATCATATTGAGCTCAAAGTGACCAAGGAGTTGGACACGTGATCATGCATTACGGTACGAGTAAAGTGACTTGCCGGTAACGAGACTGAACAAGGTATTGGGATACCGACGATCGAGTCTCGGGCAAGTAACGTACCGATTGACAAAGGGAATTGCATACAGGGTTTGATCGAATCCTGGACATAGTGGTTCATCCGATGACAACATCGAGGAGCATGTGGGAGCCATCATGGGTATCCAGATCCCGCTGATGGTTATTGACTGAGAGCGTCTCGGTCATGTCTGCATGTCTCCCGAACCCGTAGGGTCTACACACTTAAGGTTCGGTTACGCTAGGGTTGTAGGGATATGTATATGCAGTAACCCGAATGTTGTTCGGAGTCCCGGATGAGATCCCGGACGTCACGAGGAGTTCCGGAATGGTCCGGAGGTAAAGATTTATATATGGGAAGTCCTGTTTCGGGCATCGGGACAAGTTTCGGGGTTATCGGTATTGTACCGGGACCACCGGAAGGGTCCCGGGGGTCCACCGGGTGGGTCCACCTGCCCCGGGGGGCCACATGGGCTGTAAGGGGGTGCGCCTTGGCCTAATGGGCCAAGGGCACCAGCCCCACATAGGCCCATGCGCCTAGGGTTCAAGGGGGGCAAGAGTCCTAGGAGGGTAAGGCACCTCCTAGGTGCCTTGGGGGGAGGGAAAACCCCCCTTGGCCGCCGCACCCCCTAGGAGATTGGATCTCCTAGGGCCGGCCACCCCCCTTTGGCACCCCTATATATAGTGGGGGAGAGGAGGGACTTCATACCTGAACGTCTCGGCCTTTGGTTGCCTCCTTCTCCCTCCTCAACACCTCCTCCACCTCCATAGTGCTTAGCGAAGCTCTGCCGGAGTACTGCAGCTCCATCAACACCACGCCGTCGTGCTGCTGCTGGTGCCATCTCCCTCAACCTCTCCTCCCTCCCTTGCTGGATCAAGAAGAGGAGACGTGGCTGTTCCGTACGTGTGTTGAACGCGGAGGTGCCGTCCGTTCGGCGCAGGTCATCGGTGATTTGGATCACGTCGAGTACGACTACATCATCACCTTGCAAGCTTCCGCACGCGATCTACAAGTGGTATGTAGATGCAAACTCTCTCCCTAGACTCGTTGCTTAGATGAACTCATAGATGGATCTTGGTGAAACCGTAGGAAAAATTTTAATTTTCTGCAACGTTCCCCAACAGTGGCATCATGAGCTAGGTCTATGCGTAGTTCTCTTTGCACGAGTAGAACACAACTTTGTTGTGGGCGTGGATTTTGTCATCTTACTTGCCTCTACTAGTCTTTTCTTGCTCAACGGTATTGTGGGATGAAGCGGCCCGGACCAACCTTACACGTACTCTTACGTGAGACCGGTTCCACCGACTGACATGCACAAGTTGCATAACGTGGCTGGCGGGTGTCTGTCTCTCCCACCTTAGTTGGAGCGGAATCGATGAACAGGGCCCTTATGAAGGGTAAATAGAAGTTGACAAAATCACGTTGTGGTGATTCGTAGGTAAGAAAACGTTCTTGCTAGAACCCAATTGCAGCCACGTAAAAGATGCAACAACAATTAGAGGACGTCTAACTTGTTTTTGCAGCGATTGATCATGTGATGTGATATGGCCAGAAGTTGTGATGAATGATGAATTGCGATGTATGAGATCATGTTCTTTGTAATAGGATTCACGACTTGCATGTCGATGAGTATGACAACCGGCAGGAGCCATAGGAGTTGTCATTATTTTTTTGTATGACCTGCGTGTCATTGAATAACGTCATGTAAACTACTTTACTTTATTGCTAAACGTTAGTCATAGAAGTAGAAGTAGTCGTTGGCGTGACAACTTCATGAAGACACGATGATGGAGATCATGATGATGGAGATCATGGTGTCAAGCCGGTGACAAGATGATCATGGAGCCCCGAAGATGAAGATCAATGGAGCTATATGATATTGGCCATATCATGTCACAACTATAATTGCATGTGATGTTTATTATGTATTATGCATCTTGTTTACTTAGGACGATGGTAGTAAATAAGATGATCCCTTATAAAATTTCAAGAAGTGTTCTCCCCTAACTGTGCACCGTTGCTACAGTTCGTCGTTTCTAAGCACCACGTGATGATCGGGTGTGATGGATTCTTACGTTCACATACAACGGGTGTAAGACAGTTTTACACAGCGAAAACACTTAGGGTTAACTTGACGAGCCTAGCATGTGTAGACATGGCCTCGGAACACGGAGACCGAAAGGTCGAACACGAATCGTATAGAAGATACGATCAACATGAAAATGTTCACCGACGATGATTAGTCCGTCTCACGTGATGATCGGACACGGGCTAGTCGACTCGGATCGTGTAACACTTAGATGACTAAAGGGATGTCTAATCTAAGTGGGAGTTCATAATTTGATTAGAACTTTATTATCATGAACTTAGTCTAAAACCTTTGCAAATATGTCTTGTAGATCAATGGCCAACGCTAATGTCAACATGAACTTCAACGCGTTCCTAGAGAAAACCAAGCTGAAAGATGATGGCAGCAAATATACGGACTGGGTCCGGAACCTGAGGATCATCCTCATAGCTGCCAGGAAACAATATGTCCTAGAAGGACCGCTAGGTGACGCTCCCGTCCCAGAGAACCAAGACATTATGAATGCTTGGCAAACTCGCGCTGATGATTACTCCCTCGTTCAGTGCGGCATGCTTTACAGCTTAGAACCGGGGCTCCAAAAGCGTTTTGAGCATCACGGAGCATATGAGATGTTCGAAGAGCTGAAACTAGTTTTCCAAGCTCATGCCCGGGTCGAGAGATATGATGTCTCCGACAAGTTCTACAGTTGTAAGATGGAGGAAAACAGTTCTGTCAGTGAGCACATCCTGAAGATGTCTGGGTTGCACAACCGTATGACCCAGCTGAACATTAACCTCCCAGATGAGGCGGTCATTGACAGAATCCTCTAGTCGCTCCCACCAAGCTACAAGAGCTTTGTGATGAACTACAACATGCAGGGGATGGAAAAGACCATTCCTGAAGTGTTCTCGATGCTGAAGTCAGCAGAGGCTGAAATCAAGAAAGAACATCAAGTGTTGATGGTCAATAAGACCACTAAGTTCAAGAAGGGCAAGGGTAAGAAGAACTTCAAGAAGGACGGCAAGGAGGTTGCCGCGCCTGGTAAGCCAGTTACCGGGAAGAAGTCAAAGAATGGACCTAAGCCTAAGACTGAGTGCTTTTATTGCAAGGGGAAGGGTCACTGGAAGCGGAACTGCCCCAAATACTTAGCAGATAAGAAGGCCGGCAAAACCAAAGGTATATTTGATATACATGTAATTGATGTGTACCTTACCAGTACTCGTAGTAACTCCTGGGTATTTGATACCGGTGCCGTTGCTCATATTTGTAACTCACAGCAGGAGCTGCGGAATAAACGGAGACTGGCGAAGGACGAGGTGACGATGCGCGTCGGGAATGGTTCCAGAGTCGATGTGATCGCCGTCGGCACGCTGCCTCTACATTTACCTACGGGATTAGTTTTGAACCTTAATAATTGTTATTTAGTGCCAAGTTTGAGCATGAACATTGTATCTGGATCTCGTTTAATACGAGATGGCTACTCATTTAAGTTTGAGAATAATGGTTGTTCGATTTATATGAGAGATATGTTTTATGGTCATGCTCCGATGGTCAATGGTTTATTCTTAATGAATCTCGAGCGTAATATTACACATGTTCATAGTGTAGATGCCAAAAGATTTAAAGTTGATAACGATAGTCCCACATACTTGTGGCACTGCCGCCTTGGTCACATTGGTGTCAAGCGCATGAAGAAGCTCCATGCCGATGGACTTTTAGAGTCTCTTGATTATGAATCGTTTGACACGTGCGAACCATGCCTCTTAGGCAAAATGACCAAGACTCCGTTCTCCGGAACAATGGAGCGAGCAACCAACTTGTTGGAAATCATACATACCGATGTGTGCGGTCCAATGAGCGTTGAGGCTCGTGGAGGATATCGTTATGTTCTCACTCTCACAGATGACTTGAGTAGATATGGGTATGTCTACTTAATGAAACACAAGTCTGAGACCTTTGAAAAGTTCAAGGAATTTCAGAATGAGGTGGAGAATCAACGTGACCGAAAGATAAAATTCTTACGATCAGATCGTGGAGGAGAATACTTAAGTCACGAATTTGGTACACACTTAAAGAAATGTGGAATCGTTTCACAGCTCACGCCGCCTGGAACACCTCAGCGAAACGGTGTGTCCGAACGTCGTAATCGCACCCTATTGGATATGGTGCGGTCTATGATGTCTCTTACCGATTTACCGCTATCATTTTGGGGATACGCTCTAGAGACAGCTACATTCACTTTAAATAGGGCACCGTCTAAATCCGTTGAGACGACACCATATGAATTATGGTTTGGAAAGAAACCTAAGCTGTCGTTTCTAAAAGTTTGGGGATGCGAAGCTTATGTCAAGAAACTTCAACCTGAAAAGCTCGAACCCAAGTCGGAAAAATGCGTATTCATAGGATACCCTAAGGAAACTGTAGGGTATACCTTCTACTTAAGATCCGAAGGCAAGATCTTTGTTGCCAAAAACGGATGCTTTCTGGAAAAAGAGTTTCTCTCGAAAGAAGTAAGTGGGAGGAAAGTAGAACTCGATGAAGTACTACCTCTTGAGCGGGATAGTGACGCAGCACAGGAAACCGTTCCTGTGATGCCCACACCAACTGAAGAGGAAAACCATGATAATGTTCAAGGTACTTCGGATCAAGTTACTGCTGAACTTCGTAGGTCCACAAGGACACGTTCCGCACCAGAGTGGTACGGCAACCCTGTCCTGGAAATCATGTTGTTAGACAACAATGAACCTTCGAACTATGAAGAAGCAATGGCGGGCCCGGATTCCAACAAATGGCTTGAAGCCATGAAATCCGAGATAGAATCCATGTATGAAAACAAAGTATGGACTTTGACAGACTTGCCCGATGATCGGCGAGCGATAGAAAACAAATGGATCTTTAAGAAGAAGACGGACACGGATGGTAATGTTACCATCTATAAAGCTCGACTTGTCGCTAAGGGTTATCGACAGGTTCAAGGGATTGACTACGACGAGACATTCTCTCCCGTAGCGAAGCTAAAGTCCGTCCGAATCATGTTAGCAATTGCCGCATACTATGATTATGAGATATGGCAGATGGACGTCAAAACAGCATTCCTTAACGGGCATCTTAAGGAAGAACTGTATATGATGCAGCCGGAAGGTTTTGTCGATCCTCTAAACGCTAACAAAGTATGCAAGCTCCAGCGATCCATTTATGGACTGGTGCAAGCATCTCGGAGTTGGAACATTCGCTTTGATGAAATGATCAAAGCGTTTGGGTTTATGCAGACTTATGGAGAAGCCTGCGTTTACAAGAAAGTGAGTGGGAGCTCTGTAGCATTTCTCATATTATATGTAGATGACATACTCCTGATGGGAAATAATATAGAATTTCTGGACAGCCATTGCTTCTATAATATATCGTTGCTCATATTATATGTTTTTCAATGAAGGACCTTGGAGAAGCTGCTTATATATTAGGCATCAAGATCTATAGAGATAGATCGAGACGTCTCTAGGTCTTTCACAAAGTACATACCTTGATAAGATTTTGAAGAGATTCAGAATGGATCAGTCCAAGAAGGGGTTCTTGCCTATGTTACAAGGTATGAGACTAAGCTCAGCTCAGTCACCGACCACGGCAAAAGATAAAGAAGAGATGAGTGTCATCCCCTATGCTTCAGCCATAGGATCTATTATGTATGCCATGCTGTGCACCAGACCCGATGTAAACCTTGCCGTAAGTTTGGTAGCAAGATACCAAAGTAATCCCGGCAAGGAACACTGGACAGCGGTCAAGAATATCCTGAAGTACCTGAAAAGGACAAAGGACATGTTTCTCGTTTATGGAGGAGACGAAGAGCTCGTCGTAAAGGGTTACGTCGACGCTAGCTTCGACTCAGATCTGGAAGACTCTAAGTCACAAACCGGATACGTGTATATGTTGAATGGTGGAGCAGTAAGCTGGTGCAGCTGCAAGCAGAGCGTCGTGGCGGGATCTACGTGTGAAGCGGAGTACATGGCAGCCTCGGAGGCAGCACATGAAGCAATTTGGGTGAAGGAGTTCATCACCGACCTAGGAGTCATACCCAATGCGTCGGGGCCGATCAAACTCTTCTGTGACAACACTGGAGCTATTGCCCTCGCAAAGGAGCCCAGGTTTCACAAGAAGACCAGGCACATCAAGCGTCGTTTCAACTCCATCCGTGAAAATTTTCAAGATGGAGACATAGAGATTTGCAAAGTGCATACGGATCTGAATGTCGCAGATCCGCTGACTAAACCTCTCTCGCGTGCAAAACATGATCAACACCAGAACTCTATGGGTGTTCGATTCATCACAATGTAACTAGATTGGTGACTCTAGTGCAAGTGGGAGACTGTTGGAAATATGCCCTAGAGGCAATAATAAAAGTATTATTATATTTCAATGTTCATGATAATTGTCTTTTATTCATGCTATAACTGTATTATCCGGAAATCGTAATACACATGTGAATACTTAGACCACACTATGTCCCTGGTAAGCCTCTAGTTGACCAGCTCGTTGTGATCAACAGATAGTCATGGTTTCCTGACTATGGACATTGGATGTCGTTGATAACGGGATCACATCATTAGGAGAATGATGTGATGGACAAGACCCAATCCTAAGCATAGCATAAAAGATCGTGTAGTTCGTTTTGCTAGAGCTTTGCAAGTGTCAAGTATCTCTTCCTACAACCATGAGATCGTGTAACTCCCGGCTACCGTAAGAGTGCCTTGGGTGCATCAAACGTCACAACGTAACTGGGTGACTACAAAGGTGCATTACAGGTATCTCCGAAAGTAGCTGTTGGGTTGACACGGATCGAGACTGGGATTTGTCACTCCGTATGACGGAGAGGTATCTCTGGGCCCACTCGGTAATGCATCATCATATTGAGCTCAAAGTGACCAAGGAGTTGGACACGTGATCATGCATTACGGTACGAGTAAAGTGACTTGCCGGTAACGAGACTGAACAAGGTATTGGGATACCGACGATCGAGTCTCGGGCAAGTAACGTACCGATTGACAAAGGGAATTGCATACAGGGTTTGATCGAATCCTGGACATAGTGGTTCATCCGATGACAACATCGAGGAGCATGTGGGAGCCATCATGGGTATCCAGATCCCGCTGATGGTTATTGACTGAGAGCGTCTCGGTCATGTCTGCATGTCTCCCGAACCCGTAGGGTCTACACACTTAAGGTTCGGTTACGCTAGGGTTGTAGGGATATGTATATGCAGTAACCCGAATGTTGTTCGGAGTCCCGGATGAGATCCCGGACGTCACGAGGAGTTCCGGAATGGTCCGGAGGTAAAGATTTATATATGGGAAGTCCTGTTTCGGGCATCGGGACAAGTTTCGGGGTTATCGGTATTGTACCGGGACCACCGGAAGGGTCCCGGGGGTCCACCGGGTGGGTCCACCTGCCCCGGGGGGCCACATGGGCTGTAAGGGGGTGCGCCTTGGCCTAATGGGCCAAGGGCACCAGCCCCACATAGGCCCATGCGCCTAGGGTTCAAGGGGGCAAGAGTCCTAGGAGGGTAAGGCACCTCCTAGGTGCCTTGGGGGGAGGGAAAACCCCCTTGGCCGCCGCACCCCCTAGGAGATTGGATCTCCTAGGGCCGGCCACCCCCCTTTGGCACCCCTATATATAGTGGGGGAGAGGAGGGACTTCATACCTGAACGTCTCGGCCTTTGGTTGCCTCCTTCTCCCTCCCCAACACCTCATCCACCTCCATAGTGCTTAGCGAAGCTCTGCCGGAGTACTGCAGCTCCATCAACACCACGCCATCGTGCTGCTGCTGGTGCCATCTCCCTCAACCTCTCCTCCCTCCCTTGCTGGATCAAGAAGAGGAGACGTGGCTGTTCCGTACGTGTGTTGAACGCGGAGGTGCCGTCCGTTCGGCGCAGGTCATCGGTGATTTGGATCACGTCGAGTACGACTACATCATCACCTTGCAAGCTTCCGCACGCGATCTACAAGTGGTATGTAGATGCAAACTCTCTCCCTAGACTCGTTGCTTAGATGAACTCATAGATGGATCTTGGTGAAACCGTAGGAAAAATTTTAATTTTCTGCAACGTTCCCCAACAGGAAGGTGAAAGGGACATCTATAAGATGGCTAAGATCCGGGAGAGGAAGACGAGGGATATTGGCCAAGTCAAATGCATCAAGGACGGAGCAGGCCAACTCTTGGTGAAGGACGAAGAGATTAAGCATAGATGGCGGGAGTGCTTCGACAAGCTGTTCAATGGGGAGAATGAGAGTTCTACCATTGAACTGAATGACTCCTTTGATGAGACCAGCATGCGTTTTGTGCGGCGCATCCAGGAGTCTGAGGTGAAGGAGGCTTTAAAAAGTATGAAAGGAGGCAAGGTGATGGACCCTGATTGTATCCCCATTGAGGTGTGGAAAGGTCTCGGGGACATAGCGATAGTATGGCTAACCAAGCTTTTCAACCTCATTTTTCGGGCAAACAAGATGCCAGAAGAATGGAGACGGAGTATATTAGTACCAATCTTCAAGAACAAGGGAGATGTTCAGAGTTGTACTAATTACCATGGAATTAAGCTGATGAGCCATACAATGAAGCTATGGGAGAGAGTCATTGAGCACCGCTTAAGAAGAATGACAAGCGTGACCAAAAATCAGTTTGGTTTCATGCCTGGGAGGTCGACCATGGAAGCCATTTTCTTGGTACGACAACTTATGGAGAGATGTAGGGAGCATAAGAAGGACTTGCATATGGTGTTCATTGACTTGGAGAAGGCCTATGATAAGATACCGCGGAATGTCATGTGGTGGGCCTTGGAGAAACACAAAGTCCCAGCAAAGTACATTACCCTCATCAAGGACATGTACAATAATGTTGTGACAAGTGTTCGAACAAGTGATGTCGACACCGATGACTTCCCGATTAAGATAGGACTGCATCAGGGGTCAGCTTTGAGCCCTTATATTTTTGCATTGGTGATGGATGAGGTCACAAGGGGTATACAAGGAGATATTCCATGGTCTATGCTCTTTGCGGATGATGTGGTGCTAGTTGACGATAGTCGGACGGGCGTAAATAGGAAGTTAGAGTTATGGAGACAAACCTTGGAATCGAAAGGGTTTAGGCTTAGTAGAACTAAAACTGAGTACATGATGTGCGGTTTCAGTACTACTAGCTGTGAGGAGGAGGAGGTTAGCCTTGATGGCCAGGTGGTACCTCGGAAGGACACCTTTCGGTATTTGGGGTCAATGTTGCAGGAGGATGGGGGTATTGATGAAGATGTGAACCATCGAATCAAAGCCGGATGGATGAAGTGGCGCCAAGCTTCTGGCATTCTCTGTGACAAGAGAGTGCCACAAAAGCTAAAAGGCAAGTTCTACAGGACGGCGGTTCGACCCGCAATGTTGTATGGTGCGGAGTGTTGGCCGACTAAAAGGCGACATGTTCAACAGTTAGGTGTGGCGGAGATGTGTATGTTGAGATGGATGTGTGGCCACACGAGGAAGGATCGAGTCCGGAATGATGATATACGAGATAGAGTTGGGGTAGCACCAATTGAGGAGAAGCTTGTCCAACCATCGTTTGAGATGGTTTGGGCATATTCAGCGCAGGCCTCCAGAAGCTCCAGTGCATAGCGGACGGCTAAAGCATGCGGAGAATGTCAAGAGAGGGCGGGTTGACCGATTTTGACATGGGAGGAGTCCGTTAAGAGAGACCTGAAGGATTGGAGTATCGACAAAGAGCTAGCTATGGACAGGGGTGCGTGGAAGCTTGCTATCCATGTGCCAGAGCCATGAGTTGGTTGCAAGATCTTATGGGTTTCACCTCTAGCCTACCCCAACTTGCTTGGGACTAAAGGCTTTGTTGTTGTTGTTGTTTTGTTGTTTATCATATAGTTATATCATCTCATCATGTTTAGTGTTTACAGTCATCATATTTTGAATTATGGCATTCTATCCGTGAATGTATGTGAATTATGGCATGCCAACCTATTTAATAAACACATTATATAGTTATATCATGTCATCCTGTTTACATAGTCTCATATTTTGAACTATGTCTTTCCATCTTTTTTAGTTAGCCATCATAATGTGAAATTGTGTCATGCTATCCTGTTTAGTTAGCCATCATATATGTGTAATTGTGTCATGCTATCCTGTTTGGTTAGACAACATAAATATGAATTATTTCATGCCCTCTTTTATTCCCCACTATCCATTGCACCTGTCTATCATACAATGTCTATACTTTCAATTACTTTTCTTGTTTATCAGCCATTTGAATTGGAGAGGGTGATGGCAGTATCTAAGGGAGTAACAACACGGTCTTCAGAAAAGATAGTACTACCAGTTGATGCAGATAGAACCACGGTTGTACTTGCCCAAGGCCAGATCCACCACACATAATCCAGACTCTCGCAGATTGTACCCCTACCCAGTTGGACAGAGAACCAGCTACACCCCTTCTAACCCCAACCCCGACAGATAGTAACCCAGTTCCAGTTGACACAGCATCGTCTGCACCACAGAGCACCCAAACACAAGCAGTTAGTAAGGGAATTGCAGTGCCCAAAGCACGAGGACCAACACTCTGAATCCCAACTCAAGCTTAAAGGAGAAGAAGATTTGATCTCAGGTCAGGTTCTGTAGTTATGGTTCATACTCCTTTGCCCTTGCATTACTGTATTTACTCATACCAACTATTTTCAAATTTGAAGGATGGAATTCAAACTCCAATGGCGCAACAAGTATGTTTTAAACATGTTTCTTTAACTAGTTTGCTGTTGTAACCTGCTCTATGTCGATTTCAGTTTCAATTGAATAAACAGTTATGTTCTCATGTCATGCACATTACAAGTGTTGTTATTGCTCTATAGTTTCCCACACTTATATTCTGTCTATTCTGCTTTGTCTTGAACAAATATTATTTGAACTATGTCTCTATCTTGATTTGGCAACAAAAACTAGAATGATATAGACCATAAAGTGACCATGGTACATAGATATATGTTTGTTTCATGCTGTTAACCTGTCCACTTTACTACTAAACTCATTTACCAAAATGAGTTTCATATACAACATGGTAAACATGTGATGTGTCTACTTCTTCCTCTTTTAGAATGCGGACAAAATATTGGAGAACAGTACCGCGTTATCCAATGGTAAAGGAAGTAATGCAGATAAGGTTCAAGATAGTGAGACATCCCTGTTGGTCTCCAAGAAAGCTGATAGAAACTATCTTGACGACAGTGAGGGAACCCAAAAGTTGAAAGAAACAATATCCTGGGTGCCCAAAATCAGTTCGTCTTCTTGAGTCTCAACTTCAAGTTGAAAGACATCGATCAGATGTGCTGTGACAGGAAGCCGAAGGACTGAGGAAGTCCGTGCAAAATTCGGATGCATATTTCCTGGTACAACAGCAAGCGCTGGATGATTTAAGCGCCAAACAAGAGAAAGTTAATAATCTTGCTAAGCATCTTGCCAGCATTTTGGGCACCCAGGATATTGTTTCTTGAGATCTTTTGAAGTGGTTTCAATTCTGGATTTGTTTTGCTGCGGCATTTATTTGCGCTGGTCGCCAACTTTGACAACCAGTGTATATGATATGTTGCTTTGTTCCCTATATTTGCACTGGTGGCAAACTTTGATGCCAAGTGGATGTAATATGTGTAATACCCGTGATAGCCTAGCGTTAGTTCCTTGCTTATATATTTCCTTGTTGTCTTGTTTATTTGTTTGCTTGTAGTCATTGGAGTTCTTTTTCCGCGGTTTGCTAGTAGCTGCAATAACCTAATTTTTAATACTAGTCCACAATAACCATGGGCTAATATTTACTGTAGTGACACTGGGCCTTCTACAGGCCGTAGAAATAGTGGGCCTTCTACGGGCCGTAGAAAACAATGGGCCTTCGATGGGCCGTAGAAACAATGGGCCTTCTGCGGCCCGTATCACCAATGGGCCTTATACGGGCCATTGATCGATTGGCCAAACATGGGCCAAACAGACCTCATTATGGCCATAAATGGGCTACAGTTGGAATTGTCCGTTCATGGGCCGACCATAACGGGCCATCGTTAATAGGCCGAATTTGATGATGCTATGAAAACGGCCCTACGTATTAACGGACCACAAACGGGCCGATTGTAACCACGGGCTGAATTTGGCCCACAAGCAGAAAATGACAGTAACGGGATGTAAGTAAACAAATGCTGGAAATGAGCCCAAGAATAAATGGGCTCTGAGAAGGCCGAAAGATAAATGGGCTGGAAACGGCCCAACAGAATAACGGGCCGTTAATGGGTATAAGGTGATACACTGTTCATTACGGGCCAGTTTCACAACGGTCCGTTAATGGGTGTAAAGTGATACATTGTTCATTGCGGGCCAGTTTCACCACGGGCCGTTAATAGGCCAGAGTTACAAAGGGCCTCATATAGGCCGAAAAGACGTCATGGGCCACACACGGGCCAGAAGTGAAAACGGGCTGGAATCATATTGGATGGCCCAGTTGATGCTATTGGGCCTATTTTGGATAGGGCGTAACGGGCCTTGGGTTAGCAGGTTGTAAATGGGCTATATGCAAATAGGCCGTTAACAGGCTTTCAATGGGCCAGCCCGCCACCTTTTGACCAAGTCAAATGGGCCGGCCTTTTCACAAGAATGGGCCTTTGTTGGGCCGTGCCACGTGTCGAAGTATCATAGGCGCCTTTTGTCCAATGAGTGGATGACATTTGTCCCAATGATGAGCCGACACGTGTTTCTGCCAGCCAATGATGATTTTACACGTGGAAAATCCCCATTGGTCGGGGCTGTTAACGGGTTATCGGATCCAAAACCTGACCCGATAGCTTAACGGCGTTCTATTACGGTGGATGCCATGTGTCGGTCACCCTTGACGAAAGCACTTTTGTGACGCGCGATTTATCGTCATGGAAGTGGACACTTCCGTGACGATAATTTTGGTAATGTCATGGAACACTTCTACGACAGCACATGTATGACTATCTTGATTCTGTCATAAAATCATCATGGATGTACATGCATGACAAAAAACGCGACCTAGTGTGACAAACACGTATCATCACGGAAGTGTATTTTTTTTGTAGTGATTAGCCATAGTCAATAGTTAAATGCCTTTTATAAAATACAAAATATTAAACTTTTTTTGGTGCCCAAGTTATAGTGGCATTAGCATAAGTAGTAATACTATTTTTAGGAACTAAGATCATAATTATAAAAACTAAAAATAAAGCAGTAAAAGAAAATTTAAGAAAAACAAAATACAAAAAAAGGAAAAAGTGCCCCTGGCCCAATTGGGCCACGGCCCAACTGGTCACACACCCAACCGGCCCACTCCGGTCCACCTAACCCCCACTAACCCCCGCTACCCCGTAACCCTAGCCCCGCACGACCCGCACTCCCCCCCCCACGCGCCCCCACTCTCCCCTCTGCCTTTCCCTCGATCTGGATCGGGGCAG
>NC_041391.1:101780174-101804375 GCF_002162155.2 Triticum dicoccoides | reverse complement strand
CTGCTGCCCCCGGCGCCTCGCCGCTCACCACCCGTCGCCGGCTACCCCGACCCCATCCCCCTCGGTCCCCGACGCTGCCCGTCGCCCGGCCCCGCCACCGTCGCCAAGTCGCCCCGGAGCCGCCCCCGACACCGTCGCTCGCCGCTTCCTCGCCTCTCCTTCGCCGGTTGTCCCCATCCACCTCAGCCACCACCACCACCAGCGCGTCGACCCACCTCTCTAACGCCACTCCGATCGTCTCGAGCTCTCCACCGACCTCCTCCCAGTGAGCCATGTCCATTCCCCTCTTCCCCTTCAATCCCTTCGTCCATTGGCACTGCCCCGCTCGCGCCCGAAGCTCGCACGACCTTGCGCTCACCGAGCCGCCCCTGGCTACGACCGCGCACGTCGGCCGCGCCCCAGAACTCTAGCCTCGTGTGCTGGCCGTCCCCTAGTCGTGCGCCGTGTGCCATGCCCCACGCCACTGGCTACTGCCCGCCGCACCCGCTCTGCCCGACCTCACGCTCGCGTCCTGTGCGCCCTCGCCCTGGTCGCGCCTCGCACCTGCTGCCGCTGCTCGCGCTTCCCGCTGCCTCCGCCCACCGCTAGCTCCGGCAACGCCGCCCCATGCCCTACCCCCGCTCACCCCTGCTGGTCGTGCTGCCCGCCGCGGCGCTCTTCGCGCCGATCGTTGTTACCTCCCTCCACCGCTCGCCCCGCGCCGCCTCCTGCTTGTCACTGCAGCAACCGCCACCCTACTTTGTTGTGCCGTGCCGCCCGCACTAGGCTCCCCTATCTACTTGCTGCTGACCGTGGCTCCACCGCGCCCGGTCGGCTGCACCGCCCGCGCCTCGCTATTGGGCGGGTTGCTGTTTCACCCGCAGACATGCCCGCTCGCCCAGCGCCCAGCGCCCTGTAAGGCCCCTGGAGCCTATGACTAATGGGCCCCATGCCCCAAAAAAGAGAGATAAAAAAAGGAAAATAAAATAATTAATTAACTAAGATGGTTTAATTAACCATATAACTTAGTTAATCTAATTAACTACATTTTAGTTAGTCTGTGTCAATGACAGTGGGACCCACGGGTCAGTTTGACCAGTTAACAGTCAGAGTTGACCGATGACGTCATGTTGACGTCAAAAAATGATTTTCGAATTTAATTAATTCTGTTAATTCTAAAAATGACTAAAAACTTTAAAAATTGATATAAAATAAACCGTAGCTCACATGAAAATACTTTGTACATGAAAGTTGCTCAGAACGACGAGGCGAATCCGAATACGCAGCCCGTTCCTCAGCCACACGTCCATAGCATAGCGAACCTACAACATTTCACCTCTGGTTCATCTGTCCGAAAACACGAAACACCAGGGATACTTTCCCGGATGTTTCCTCCCTTCGCTGGTATCACCTATCCTTGTGTTAGATCACCCCTGGCACACATATTGCATTGTTATATTTTGGGATGCCATATTTATTGTTTCTTCCCCCTCTTCTTCTCCAGTAGACCCCGAGATCGGCGCTGATGCCACTGAGTACGACTATGGTGTTGACGACCCCTCCTTCTTGCCAGAGCAACCAGGCAAGCCCCCCCCCCCCTTGATCACCAGATATCGCCTATTCCTTCCCTGTATTGCTTGCGTTAGATTAGTATAGCATGTTACTATTTCGGTTAATCCTATTCTGTTGCATAGCCTGTCATAGTTGCTACAGTTGTTGATACCTTACCTGCAATCCTAAATGCTTAGTATAGGATGCTAGTTTATCATATGTGGCCCTACATTCTTGTCCGTCTGCCATGCTATACTATCGAGCCGTGATCACTCGGGAGGTGATCACGGGTATATACTTTACATACATACTATTCTGATGGTGACTAAAGTCGTGTCGGCTCGTAGAGTACTCGCAAGTGATTTGGATAAGGGGGCTGAAAGGACAGGTGGTTCCATACAGGTAGTGGTGGACCTGGGTTCCCGACGGCCCCCGACTGCTACTTTGTGGCAAAGCGACAGGGCAGGTTGTGACCACCTAGGAGACAGGTGGGCCTGGCCCTGGTCGATGTCTGCGGTTACTTCAAAATAACATTCTTAACGAGATCTTGGTATTTGATGTGAGTCTGGCCACTGGCCTATATGCACTAACCAACTATGTGGGAACAGTTATGGGCACTCGATGTTGTGGTATCAACCGAAGCCTTCTTGACGTCAGCGACTGAGCGGCGCGCGCAGGGTTGGACCATGAAATGCAACTTCCTTTATAATGGAGGTTGCTAGGTCTGCTCACTGGCCACATACGCAATGTGCAGGTGTGCAATGGGCGATGGGCCCTGACCCCTGAGCGCATAGGATTTAGACTGGCGTGCTGACCTCTCTGTTGTGCCTAGGTAGGGCGGCGACGTGTTGATCGTCCAAGGCCGGGCATGACCCAGGAAAGTGTGTCCGGCCAAAGGGATTGAGCGTGTTGAGAAATGTGGTGCACCCCTGCAGGGAAGTTGATCTATTCGAATAGCCGTGTCCCTCGGTAAAAGGACGACCCAGAGTTGTACCTTGACCTTATGACAACTAGAATCGGATACTTAATAAAACACACCCAGACAAGTTCCAGAGACAACCCGGTGATCGCTTTCCCACAGGGCCACGAGCGGAGGATTGCCGGGTAGGATTATGCTATGCGATGCTACTTGGAGAACTTCAATCTACTCTCTTCTACATGCTGCAAGACGGAGGCTGCCAGAAGCGTAGTCTTTGATAGGACTAGATATCCCCCTCTTATTCTGGCATTCTGCAGTTCAGTCCACCGACATTGCCTCTTTACACATATACCCATGCATATGTAGTGTAGATCTTTGCTTGTGAGTACTTTGGATGAGTACTCACGGTTGCTTTGCTCCCTCTTTCCCCCCTTTTTCCTCTTCTTCTCGGTTGCCGCAACCAGACGTTGGAGCCCAGGAGCCAGACGCCATCGTCGACGACGCCTCCTACTACACTGGAGGTGCCTACTACTATGTGCAGGCCGCTGACGACGACCAGGAGTAGTTTAGGAGGATCCCAGGCAGGAGGCATGCGCCTCTTTCGATCTGTATCCCAGTTTGTGCTAGCCATCTTATGGCAACTTGTTTAACTTATGTCTGTACTCAGATATTGTTGCTTCCGCTGACTCGTTTATGTTCGAGCACTTTTATTCGAGCCGTCGAGGCCCCTGGCTTGTAATATGATGCTTGTATGACTTATTTGACTTTTAGAGTTGTGTTGTGATATCTTCCCGTGAGTCCCTGATCTTGATCATACACATTTGCGTGCATGATTAGTGTGCGATTGAATCGGGGGCGTCACACCTGACCTCTGCAAAACTTCCTTTTGCACCGACCTAAAACCCCATGGACCTTACCCCTTGGCCCAGCCAAAGTTTCCTCACACCAGAACATTTCTGGAAACATCTGAAACCCTTCCGGTGACCCAGAAACGCTTCCGGAACCTCTCGGAACTATTCTGGATATTAATGAAACAATTCCACAAATATATTCTCATCACTCGCGTTCCACTAAAACTCGGCAGATCGTGATTACATTAAGCTTGTGACCTTATAGGTTCGGTAAACCATAGACATGAACGAAAACTCTTCGTTCAATTAATGACCGATAGTGGAACCGTGGACATCCATATCGGTCTATGATTAAATGAATGATATTTGAGTGAACCTTTGTTTATCATGTGATGTTCCCTTTTCTTTGCGGTACTTTAGAAAAACCGGTGTGCATCGGTATCCTCGTGAGTCATCACCATGCTCACTATATCGTTGCTCACGTTACCGGTTTTGTTCTTCTTTCTCGTTGACGTGTTCCGGCATCCCCGTGACATAGTCACCTGTGTCTGGCCAGACGATGATGGATGCCGTCACACCGAGAGGGCCCTAAGAATATCTCTCCATTGCTGAAGGAGCAAATCCCATTCTCGAGTTGTCCGGTCACTTGTCAAACTTTCCGGTGTGCCTGAAAGGTGTCGTTATGATCATCTTGTTAAAGAAGACGTTTGAGCAATCCCAAAGCCCACCATCTGGTAGGAAGTGACCGAGACACTCTGATGGTCTGAGGAACTAAAACACACACTAACACTCCGTAACAGATGATTTTAGACAATATTATCACAAAGTATAACCGACAATGGCATTGGGTTGATTCAATATGATCGTTCTTCTAACGTAAATATCCTCATTGTTGTTTTAGGACTATCATTACACTTAACGATATCCTAAAATCTGGAAAACATGATCACCAACAACACTTGAGCCAGTCTTAGAGGCGAGACTAAGAAGCTATTGTTTACCGTTTATCATTTCACATATGCATACGAGTTTTCCACTGAATCACGTATTCCAGGATCATAGCAGTTATCGCATGAAATATAAACTCTTAACTATGAATATTAAATATAATAATACAATATTATTGCCTCTAGGGCATATTTCCAACAGTCCTCCACTTGCACTAGAGTCAATAATCTAGTTAGAACTTTTAACTTTTGTGATAATTGGTTTTATACCCTTAGTTGTACCCCCCTCGTTAGGATTGCCCCTAATTTCTGAAAACACGTGGTCTTGCCCAACCCACTTTGGTGTCTTGTGCTTTTTCCCTTTGACCATTTGACCTTCACTTTGAAAACTTCATAACTAATTCATAATAAATCAGAAAAATGCAAAAAAGATACCAAAATGTTCAGAAAAACTTCACCCGTATGTCATGGCACTTGCATTCATGACATAAGTGTTGGTAAGAGCCCATCCGAGTTTGAGTTCTTATCATACCACCATGAACAGTAAAAACTAAAAAAATTCAAAAAGTTAAAAAAGAGTTGGTGGCAAAGAAGGACAAATGTTTTAAGTGCTTGCCAAGTTTCACCAGGGAATGACATTCATGGAAGTCGTGGAAAAAATAATCTATTTTTGGGCATTCATTGTTTTTTTCCACGACTTCCACGATTGTGATTCATTGATGAAACTTGGCAAGCACTTAAAATATTTGTCATTCTTTGCCACCAACTTTTTTTGAGTTTTTTTTAGATTTTACTATCCATGGTGGTATGATAAGAGCTAAAACTCGGATCGGCACTTACCAACACTTTTTTCATGAATGCAAGTGATATTGACATACATGTGATGTTTTTCCGAACATTTTGGTATCTTATTTGCATTTTTCTGATTTAGTATGAGTTAGTTATGAAGTTTTCAAAGTGACAGTCAAACGGTCAAAGGGCAAAAGCACAAGGTGCCAAAGTGGGTTGGGCAAGACCACGTGTTTTCAGAAATTAGGTACAAACCTGACGAGGGGGACACAACTAAGGATACAAAACCAATTATCTCTTAACTTTTACAGCAATGGTAATCCAGTGTGAGTCCATGCTTAGCTTGTGGTATAGACTTTGTCCTATCAAATCTGACAACTTCAGATTCGTGTGTATCATTTGCATTTGTACACGTGTATCATTTGCATTTCTTTGTATCTATCATGCTTTCACAAGAATTCATAATCTGTGTGAAATCAGTTTGTATATATATATATATTGAATCACTGGTAGAACCTTTGATTCCTTAGACTGAGTTATGGAATCACTATTAAGAATAATGTTTGAATGATACAATCATCTAAAAACCATACGAACCTCATAAATGAACTTCCGATTCATCACCCTTCATTTTTGCTTCTAAAGCAATAATATACTTAGCCTTCTGTTATAGAATTCACCACATTTACTTTTTGGACCAATTCCAACTTACTGTGCCACCATAAACCACTTTTAATTTGAAATCAAAAAATCACTTGGAGCAAAGATGAAGATTTTATCAATGTACTACTTACAATGAGCCTTCATTGATATAACTCCTTACAACAATCTCTTCATTTTCTCTGTGTGTGAGAAACATGTCGTTAATCCTTAATGACATTTTTCATTGTTGTCCTATGATCAACAATTTGATCATACTAGTAACTTTTACTTACAAGTTACAACTAACTTGGAGTATTGGAAATATCCGATTGTTTACATACCATGGAATATAAGTGTGGTTGAAATCATATTTCGCTCATCAGTATTTCAGGATACCAACTCCTTCCACGTGACATTGACAAGAAACTCTTCTTGACATTTTACATACTGACCTACTTTAGTATTCTGTCAATAAGTATTTTGGCTAAGTTCGATTAGACACTATTATCTCCATAGATCATTATGTGTAATACCAAGACTATTCATTGCCTAAGTATTTTACTAAAAACTACTTTCAATAAAGTTTTGATCCGTGTCAAGGAATTTACATAACTTCCAATCAACAATATGTCATGTACATATAGTGTTTAGAAATATTATCATGCTCCCACTTACTTTCTTGTAAATACAAGCATCTTGACCATTTCATCAGTACGAAGATTCCAACTCCATTATGCTTTCTTCAGATCATTATAGGATCTCTTGAAGTTTGCATACTTACTAGCATCCTCTGGATCGACAAAATTACCTTGGATAGTATCAAACATACAACCTTGGTTCTATTTCCATCTCATGGAATCATTTTGACATTGCTACCTCTTGAGCTTGCATTGGTTTTTCCTTGAAGAGGAAAGGGTGATGCAGCAAAGTAGTGTAAGTATTTCCCTTAGTTTTGAGAGCCAAGGTATCAATCCAGTAGGAGACGACGCACAAGTCATCGAATACCTATACAAACAATCAAGAACTTGCAACCAACGCGATAAAGGGGTTTTCAAACCCTTCACGGTCACTCGTAAAAGTGAGATCTGATAGAGATAATAAAGTAAATATTTTTGGTATTTTTAATGTATATATTGGAAATTAAAGATTGCAAAATAGTAGATCAGAAACTAGCAAGATGTAAACGAGATTTAATAATATGGAAAAGAGACCCGGGGCCATAGGTTTCACTAGTGGCTTCTCTAGAGATAGCATATATTAAAATGGGTGAACAAATTACTGTCGAGCAATTGATAGAAAAGCGCATAATTATGATGACATCTAAGGAAATGATCATGAACATAGGCATCACGTCCGTGTCAAGTAGACCGACTCCTGCCTGCATCTACTACTATTACTCCACACATCGACCGCTATCCAGCATGCATCTAGAGTATTAAGTTCATAAAGAACGGAGTAACACATTAAGCAAGATGACATGATGTAGAGGAATTAACTCAAGCAATATGATGAAAACCCCATCTTGTTATCCTCGATGGCAACAATACAATACGTGCCTTGCTGCCCCTACTGTCACTGGGAAAGGACACCGCAAGATTGAACCCAAAGCTAAGCACTTCTCCCATTGCAACAAAGATCAATCTAGTAGGCCAAACTAAACCGATAATTCAGAGAGACTTGCAAAGATATCAAATCATGCATATAAGAATTCAGAGAAGAACCAAATAATATTCATAGATAATATTGATCATAAATCCACAATTCATCGGATCTCGGCAAACACACCGCAAAAGAGTATTACATCGAATAGATCTCCAAGAACATCGAGGAGAACTTTGTATTGAGAATCAAAGAGAGAGAAGAAGCCATCTAGCTAATAACTATGGACCCGAAGGTCTATGGTAAACTACTCAAGCTTCATCGGAGATGTAATGGTGTTGATGTAGAAGCCCTCCGTGATCGAATCCCCCTCCGTCAGGACGCTGGAAAAGGCCCCAAGATGGGATCTCACGGGTACAAAAGGTTGTGGCGGTGGAAAAGTGGTTTCATGGCTCCCCCTAATGATTTTAGGGTATAAGAGTGTATATAGGCGAAAGAACTAGGTCGGTGGAGCTACGAGGGGCCCACGAGGGTGGGGGCGTGCCCTACTGACTTGTGGCCTCCTCGTTATGTCTCCGACATCATCTCCAAGTCTTCTGGATTGCTTTCGGTCCAAGAAAGATCATTGTGAAGGTTTCATTCCATTTGGACTCCATTTGGTATTCCATTTCTGCAAAACTCTAAAATAGGCAAAAAAAAAACAGAAACTGGCACTGGGCCCTCGGTTAATAGATTAGTCCCCAAAATAATATAGAAGAGCATATTAAATCCCATTAAACATCCAAAACAGATAATATAATAGCATGGAACAATAAAAAATTATAGATACGTTGGAGACGTATCAAGCATCCCCAAGCTTAATTCATGCTCGTCCTCGAGTAGGTAAATGATAAAAACAAGATTTTTGATGTGGAATGCTACCTAACATATTTACCAAGACAAAAGTTTAATATTGACATAAAAACAATAATACTTCAAGCATACTAACAAAGCAATCATGTCTGCTCAAAATAACATGGCCAAAGAAAGTTGTCCCTACAAAATCATATAGTCTGGCTATGCTCTATCGTCATCACACAAAGTATTTAATTATGCACAACCCCAATGACAAGCCAAGCAATTGTTTCATACTTTTGATGTTCTCAAATTTTTCATTCTTCACGTAATACATGAGCGTGAGCCATGGATATAGCACTATGGTGGAATAGAATATGGTGGTTGTGGAGAAGACAAAAAGGAGGAAGATAGTCCCACATCAACTAGGCGTATCAACGGGCTATAGAGATTCCCATCAATAGATATCAATGTGAGTGAGTAGGGATTGCCATGCAATGGATGCACTAGAGCTATAAGTGTATGAAAGCTCAAAAAGAAACTAAGTGCGTGTGCATCCAACTTGCTTGCTCACGAAGACCTAGGGCACTTTGAGGAAGCCCATCATTGGAATATACAAGGTCAGTTCTATAATGAAAAAATCCCACTAGTATATGAAAGTGACAACATAGGAGACTCTCTATCATGGAGATCATGGTGCTACTTTGAAGCACTATGGAAAAAGGATAGTAGCATTGCCCCTTCTCTCTTTTTCTCTCATTTTTTTGGGCCTTTTCTCCTTTTTATGGCCTTTTTTCTTTTCTCTCTCTCTCTCTTTTAATCATAGTCTCCATCATCATTTTCTCACTGGGACAATGCTCTACTAATGAAGATCATCACACTTTTATTTACTTACAACTCAAGAATTATAACTCGATACTTAGAACAAAATATGACTCTATGTGAATGCCTCCGGCGGTGTACCGAGATGTGCAATGATTCAAGAGTGACATGTAAAAAAAATTATGAACGGTGGCTTTGCCACAAATATGATGTCAACTACATGATCATGCAAAGAAATATGACAATGATGGAGCGTGTCATAATAAACAGAACGGAGGAAAGTTACATGGCAATATATCTCGGAATGGCTATGGAAATGCCATAATAGGTAGGTATGGTGGCTGTTTTGAGGAAGGTATATGGTGGGTGTATGGTATCGGCGAAAATTGCGCGACACAAAAGAGGCTAGCAATGCTGGAAGGGTGAGAGTGCGTATAATCAATGGACTCAACATTAGTCATAAAGAACTCACATACTTATTGCAAAAATCTATTAGTTATCGAAACGAAGTACTACACGCATGCTCCTAGGGGGATAGATTGGTAGGAAAAGACCATCCCTCGTCCCCGACCGCCACTCATAAGGAACACAATCAATAAATAAATCATGCTCCAACTTCATCACGTAACGGTTCACCATACGTGCATGCTACGGGAATCACAAACTTTAACACAAGTATCTCTCAAATTCACAACTACTCTACTAGCATGACTCTAATATCACCATCTTCATATCTCAGAACAATCATAAAGAATCAAACTTCTTATAGTATTCAATGCACTTTATATGAAAGTTTTTATTATACCCATCTTGGATGCCCATCATATTAGGACTAGTGTCATAACCAAAGAAAATTACCATTCTATTTTAAAAGACTCTCAAAATAATATAAGTGAAGCATGAGAGATCAACAATTTCTATAAAATAAAATCACCGCCGTGCTATAAAAAGATATAAGTGAAGCACTAGAGCAATATTGCCTAGCTTAAAAGATATAAGTGAAGCACATAGAGTATTCTAATAAATCACAAATCATGCGTGTCTCTCCCAAAAGGTGTGTACATAAATGATGATTGTGGTAAACTAAAAATAAAAGACTCAAATCATACAAGACGCTCCAAGCAAAACACATATCATGTGGTGAATAAAAATATAGCCTCAAGTAAAGTTACCGATAGACGAAGACGAAAGAGGGGATGCCTTCCGGGGCATCCCCAAGCTTAGGCTTTTGGTTGTCCTTGAATTTTACCTTGAGGTTCCTTGGGCATACCCATGTTTAGGCTCTTGCCACTCCTTATTCCAAAATCCATCAAATCCTTATGCAAAACTTGAAAAGTTCAGAACACAAAACTTCAACAGAAAATCTCATGAGCTCCGTTAGTATAAGAAAATAAAACACCACTTCAAGGTACTGTAATGAACTCATTCTTTATTTATATTGGTGTTAAACCTACTGTATTATAACTTCTCTATGGTTCATACCCCCCGATACTACTCATGGATTCATCAAAATAAGCAAACAACACACGAAAAATAGAATCTGTCAAAAACAGAACATTCTATAGCAATCTGTAACTTTTGAATACTTATGTAACTCCCAAAATTCTGAAATAAATTGGTGGACGTGAGTAATATTTCTATTAATCTTCTTCAAAAATAATCAACCTAAATACACTCTTCTGTAAAAAATTACAGCTATTCTCGGGAGCGCAAAAGTTTCTGTTTTTTACAGCAAGATCACAAAGACTTCACCCAAGTCTTCCCAAAGGTTCTACTTGGCACAAACACTAAATAAAACATGAAACCACATCTAACCAGAGGCTAGATGAATTTTTTATTACTAAACAGGAGAAAAAAGTAAAGGACAAAAATAAATTAGGTTGCCTCCCCACAAGCGCTATCATTTAACGCCCCTAGCTAGGCATAAAACAAGAATGGATCTAGGTATTGCCATCTTTGGTATGCAATCCCTAAGTGGATCTCATAATAGATTCATAAGGCAATTTAATTTTCTTCCTAGGAAAGTGTTTCATGCCCTTCCTTAATGGAAATTGGAATCTAATGTTTCCTTCTTTCATATCAATAATTGCACAATTTGTTCTAAGGAAAGGTCTACCAAGAATAATAGGACATGTAGGATTGCAATCTATATCAAGAACAAGGAAATCTATGGGCACATAATTCCTATTTGCAACAATAAGAACATCATTAATCCTTCCCATAGGTTTCTTAATGGTGGAATCCGCAAGATGCAAATTTAAAGAACAATCATCAAATTCACGGAAACCTAGCACATCACACAAAGTTTTTGGAATCGTGGAAACACTAGCACCCAAATCACACAAAGCATTACATTCATAATATTTAATCTTAATATTAATAGTACGTTCCCACTCATCATACACTTTTCTAGTGATAGAAACTTCTAGTTAAAGCTTTTCTTCAAAAGATTGCATCAAAGCATCAACGATATGTTTAGTAAAAGCTTTATTTTGATTATAAGCATGAGGAGAATTTAACACGGATTGCAACAAGGAAATACAATCTATTAAAGAACAATTATCATAATTAAATTCCTTGAAATCCAAAATAGTGGGTTCATTGCTACTTAAAGTTTTGACCTCTTCAATCCCACTTCTATCATTTTTTGCATCTAGATCTAAAAACTCCAAATCATTAGGACGACTTTTAGCTAAAGTTGACTCATCTCCAGTCCCATCTTTATCAAGATTAATATTGGAAAACAAAGATTTAATAGGAGTCACATCAATCACTTTTAGATCTTCATCATTATTATCAGGAAAACTAGAAGTACAAGGTTTTTACAAACCAATCTTTCTTAGCACGCATCTTCGCGGTTCTTTCTTTGCACTCATCAATGTAAATTCTCATGGCTTTGAGAGACTCATTGATATCATGCTTAGGTGGAATAGATCTAAGTTTCAAAGAATCAACATCAAGATAAATTCTATCCATGTTCCTAGCCAACTCATCAATCTTAAGCTGTTTTTCTTCAATCAAAGCATTAAAATTCTTTTGCAAACTCATAAATTCCTTAACACTCTTCTCGAAATCAGAAGGCAACTTATTAAAACTTCCGTAAGAGTTGTTGTAGGAATTACCATAACTATTAGAGGAATTACTAGGAAATGACCTAGGATTAAAATTACCTCTATACGCGTTGTTACCAAAATTGTTCCTACCAACAAAATTCACATCCATAGATTCATTATTATTCTCAATCAAAGTGGACAAAGGCATATCATTAGGATCAGAAGAAACACTTTTATTAGCAAATAATTTCATAAGTTCATCGCATGATTTTTTTTACTAGTGGATCTTTAGGTGTGCCATTGAGAATAATTGACCATAGTATTATCTAGGAGCTTAGTAGATTCTCCTAAAGTGATTTCCATAAAAGTGCCTCCTGCGGCCGAATCTAAAAGATTTTTAGAAGCAAAATTCAATCTGGCATAACTTTTTTCTATAATCATCCACAAATTCAAACCATGTGTAGGGCAATTATGTACCATTAATTTCATCCTCTCCCAACCTTGTGCAACATGCTCATGATCAAGTTGCTTAAAACTCATATTATCGTTCCTAAGGGCGATGATCTTAGCGGGAGGAAAATACTTAGAGATAAAAGCATCTTTGCACTTATTCGATGAATCAATACTATTTGTAGGCAAAGATGAGAACCAAGTTTTAGCACGATCCCTAAGCAAAACGGAAATATTTTCAATTTAACAATATCATTATCCGCATCTTTCTTCTTTTGCATATCACACAAATCAACGAAGTTGTTTAGATGGGATGCAACATCTTCACTAGGAAGGCCAGAAAATTGATATTTCATAACAAGATTCAACAAAGCGGCTTTAGTTTCACAAGATTCAGCATAGGTAGTAGGAGAAATTGGAGTGCTAATAAAATCATTGTTGTTGGTATTGGAAAAATCACACAATTTAGTATTATCTTGAGCCATCGTAACAAGCAATCAATCCAACACACAAGCACACAAGAAGCAAGCGGAAAGAGACGAAGGGAAGAGGGGCGAACAAAAGGAAAAGGTTTTCGAAAATCGTTTTAAAAGTGGGGGAGAGGAAAATGAGAGGAGAATGATGAATAATGTAATGCAAGGGAGAAGAGTTTATGATGGGTACTTGGTATGGCTTGACTTGAGGAAGATCTCCCCGGCAACGGCGCCAAGAATCCTTCTTGCTACCTCTTGAGCTTGCCTTGGTTTTCCCTTGAAGAGGAAAGGGTGATGCAACAAAGTAGCGTAAGTATTTCCCTCAGTTTTGAGAACCAAGGTATCAATCCAGTAGGAGACGATGCACAATTCACCGAATACCTGCACAAACAATCAAGAACTTGCAACCAACGCGAGAAAGGGGTTGTCAATCCCTTCACGGTTACTCACAAAAGTGAGATCTGATAGAGATAATAAACTAAATATTTTTGTTATTTTTTATGTATAGATTGGAAAGTAAAGATTGCAAAATAGTAGATCGGAAACTAGCAAGATGTAAGCGAGATTTAATAATATGGAAAAGAGACCCGGGAGCCATAGGTTTCACTAGTGACTTCTCTCGAGATAGCATATATTACGGTGGGTGAACAAAGTACTGCCGAGCAACTGATAGAAAAGCGCATAATTATGATGACATTTAAGGCAATGATCATGAACATAGACATCACGTCCGTGTCAAGTAGACCGCCTCCTGCCTGCATCTAGAGTATTAAGTTTGTAAAGAACGATGTAATGCATTAAGCAAGATGACATGATGTAGAGGAATTAACTCAAGCAATATGATGAAAACCCCATCTTAATATCCTCGATGGCAACAATATAATACGTGCCTTGATGCCCCTACTATCACTGGGAAAGGACACCGCAAGATTGAACCCAAAGCTAAGCACTTCTCCCATTGCAACAAAGATCAATCTAGTAGGCCAAACTAAACCGATAATTCGAAGGGACTTGCAAAGATATCAAATCATGCATATAAGAATTTATAGAAGAACCAAATAATATTCATAGATAATCTTGATCATAAATCCACAATTCATCGGATCTCGGCAAACACACTGCAAAAGAGTATTACATCGAATAGATCTCCAAGAACATCAAGGAGAACTTTGTATTGAGAATCAAAGAGAGAGAAGAAGCCATCTAGCTAATAACTATGGACCCGAAGGTCTGTGGTAAACTACTCACGCTTCATCGGAGAGGTAATGGTGTTGATGTAGAATCCCTCCGTGATCGAATCCCCCTCCGGCAGGACGCTGGAAAAGGCCCCAAGATGGGATCTCATGGGTGCAGAAGGTAGCGGCGGTGGGAAAGTGGTTTCGTGGCTCCCCCTGATGTTTTTAGGGTATAAGAGTATATATAGGCGAAAGAACTAGGTCGGTGGAGCTACGAGGGGCCCACGAGGGTGGGGGCGCGCCTACCCCCTAGGCGCGCCCTCCTGCCTCGTGGCCTCCTCGTTACGTCTCCGACTTCATCTCCAAGTCTTTTGGTTTGATTTCGGTCCAAGAAAGATCATCGCGAAGGTTTCATTTTGTTTGGACCCCGTTTGATATTCCTTTTTTGATAAACTCTAAAATAGGCCAAAAAAAGAAACTGACACTGGGCCCTCGGTTAATAGGTTAGTCCCCAAAATAATATAAAAAAGCATATTAAAGCCCATTAAACGTTTAAAACAGATAATATAATAGTATGGAACAATAAAAATTTGTAGACACGTTGGAGACGTATCAGACATCCATCTGTTTTATCTCATAATTGAAATATTTAACAATTGCTAGTTTAACCTGAACTGACTTTAAGTATTGGTATGATCAGACAATCTCGTCATAGTCAATTCTTTGATCTTGTCATAAACTATTTGTAAAAAGTCAAGCACTTGTAAAACATTTTTATCTTCGTCAGTTTATAGATTCATTACTATTCTTTAGACTCTAAGTATTTCGAAGGGTTCATCAAGTTCTAAGCTACTACTACTGAACTAGGTCACCAGCGACCTTAATTCTTAGGAATCTCTGTCTAAAACCTCAAACATTGCACAAAAATGTGAACATTTTTGCGTATTTGCAAGCATTTTTCTAAAAAAGGAACAAATTTGAACAAATATCATTTTCTGAAATTTACAAAAAAATTCTAGAGAAACACAAACATTTTCTGAAAAACAGGAAAAAATTGATATGACAATTCTTTTCGAAATTACAAACTATTATTTCAAAATATGAACAATTTCGAAATCGAAAAAACATTTTTTCAATTCGCGAACAAATTACGAAACATGACATTTTCTCAATTTGTAAAGAAATTTGGAAAGCTGGCCCATTTTTGGAAATTCCGGAACATTTTTTCAATTTATGAAAAAACTAAAATCATGCAAACATTTTTGAAATTACCCAAAAATCATTTGAATTTGGGAGCAAATTTTCAAAACATGAACATTTTCTAAATATGTGAACAAAATTTGTCATTTGAAACATTTTTAAAATTGCGCAACATTATTTAAATTTGTGAACCAATTTTTAAAATATGAACATTTTGTATATTGGGGGCATTACTAGAACTAATATTTTCTGAATTTTGAAGTTTTTTTGAAATTTTGAACGTGGTTTACTTTTTTCACAAAAGTAAACATATGTATAAAAACGAACATTTCCTAAATTTGCTCACAAGCTTTTAAAGAATCGAACATTTTTTGGGAATCTAATTATTTTTTGTAAAAAAGGAATAAATGAAAAATGAGAACAATTTTCAATACTCCAAAGAAGTTTTTCAAAATGCGAACATTTTTTAAAAATAGGAACAAAATTGAAAAACTGTAACATTTTCTGAAATTATGTATATTTTTCAAGACTTGAATATTTTACATAAATTCCCCTTATTTTCTGGGTCAATTTGCGGAAAAAATTGAAAATGATAATCATTTTTGAATTTGTGAACAAATTCTGTAAACAGGAACATATTTTTGGAAAAATACAAACATCTTTCTAAAAAATGAACAACTTTTGCAAAACGTATTTTTTTACGTAATTACCAGAACATATTTTGAACTTGCCAATAAATTTTTGGAACATGAACATTTTTATAGTTTGTGATTTAGAAAAAACAGGAACATTTTATGCAACCTGTGAACATTTTCTGAATTTGCGAACAAAATGAAAAAAATACAACATTTTTGGAAATTTTATTCTTCTTTGAATTTCAAACATTTTCTGAAACAAGTGACAAATTTTGAAGTATTACAATTTTTTTAGAATGGAACAACATTTGAAAACAGGAACAAAAGCTAGAAAAGTGAACAAATTTTTAGAAATACGAAAAAAAATAAATTCCAGAAAAAGTGTTGAAAAAAGTCAAACATGAAAAGGAAAAATGAAAGAAAAACAAAATTAGAATAAAACAAAATTAAAAGAAACAGAGAAAAACTAAAAGGAGAGAGAAATAATAAAACAGGAAAAAAAGTCAAATAGAAAGTAAAAATAAATCAGGTTCAGGAAGTTGTAGAAGGTTCCCAAAACAAATAAAAACCGGATGGGAATCCTCTAGAAGGTTCCAAAACGAGAACAGAAAACTGTATGTAGGATACAGTTGGGCTGGCCGAAGTCGCTCGCTTAGTGGGTTCCTCTTTGTTTATCGCCGACTATTTGACACAAAATGCGTCAAATAGGGTTTTCCAATCTAAACAAATGAAATATTTATTGCAAATGGGTGGAATTTTAAAAATAGGGATTATTTTCATTTTTTCTTGGGTTGGTGAAAGGATAAATTAATAGGGAGAGGTAAATGTTGGTGTGGTTCATAATTTAGTTATTTTCTCTATTTTTTTTAGTCTAGGGGGTGATTATTTAATCTAGGTCATGCTAATTTTGAAATATGCGGTGTGACTAGGAATTTCTTTATGTTTTCGGGTGCTTTTTTTTTTGTGGTTTGGTCATCTGAATTGTGAAAAATTGGAGATTACTGAGGGAGAGTTTTTGAATGATGCCCACTTTAATTGTCCTTTTTTGTGGGGCACTTTGATTGCCATTCGTCTGCACACAAAAATGTCTTTTGATTTTAAAATATGAACATTTTTTAAATTGGGGCATTATTAGAACTAACATTTTCTGAATGTTGAATTTTTTTTGAAATTTTGAACGTGGTTTACTTTTTTCACAAGAGTAAACATATGTACAAAAACGAACATTTCCAAAAAGCTGACAAGCTTTTAAAGAATCGAACATTTCTTGGGAATCTAATTATTATTTGTAAAAAAGAAATAAATGGAAAATGAGAACAATTTTCAAAACTCCGAAGAACTTTTTCAAAATGCGAACATTTTTCTAAAATAGGAACGAAATTGAAAAACAGTAACATTTTCAGAAATTATGTTTATTTTTTAAGACATGAATATTTTACATAAATTCCCCTTATTTTTTGGGTCAGTTTGCGGAAAAAATTGAAAACGGTAATCATTTTTAAATTTGTGAACAAATTCTGTAAACAGGAATATATTTTTAGAAAAATACAGACATTATTCTAAAAAAATGAACAACTTTTGCAAAACGTAATTTTTTTATGTAATTACCAGAACATATTTTTAACTTGCGAACAAATTTTTGGAACATGAACATTTTTATAGTTTGGGATTTAGAAACAAACAGGAACATTTTATGCAACCTGTGAACATTTTCTAAATTTGCGAACAAAATTGAAAAAACACAACATTTTCGGAAATTTTATTCTTTTTTGAATTTCAAACATTTTCTCAAACAAGTTACAAATTTTGAAGTATTACAATTTTTTTAGAATTTGTGAACAACATTTGAAAAGAGGAACAAAAGCCAGAAAAGTGAACAATTTTTTAGAAATACGACAAAAATTCCAGAAAAATTGTTGAAAAAAACTAAACGTGAAAAGAAAAAATGAAAGAAAAATAAAGTTCAAATAAAACAAAACAACTAGAAACAGAAAAAAAACTAAAAGGAGAGAGAAATAATAAAACAGGAAAAATAAAAAATAAAAATAGAAAGTAAAAGTAAAAACCGGTTCACGAAGTTGTAGAAGGTTCCCAAAACCAATAAAACACGGATGGGAATCCTCTAGAAGGTTCCAAAACGATAACCTGAAAGCTGTATGTACTCTACAGTTGGGCTGGCCGAAATCGCTCGCTTTGTGGGCTCCTCTTTGCGTGTCGCCGACTATTTGATGCAAAATGCGTCAAATAGGGTTTTCCAATCTAAACAAATGAAGTATTTATTGCAAATGGGTGGAATTTTAAAAATAGGGATTATTTTCATTATTTTGGGGTTGGTGAAAGGATTAATTCATAGGGAGGGATAAATGTTGGTGCGGTTCATAATTTATTTATTTTCTTTATTTTAGTTTAGTCTAAGGGGTGATTATTTAATCTAGGTAGTGCTAATTTCGAAATATGCGGTGTGACTAGGAATTTCTTTATGTTTTCGGGTGCTTTTTTTTGCGGTTTGGTCATCTGAATTGTGAAAAATTGGAGATTGCTGAGGGAGAGTTTTTGAATGATGCCCACTTTAATTGTCCTTTTTTGTGGGGGCACTTTGATTGCCATTCGTTTGCACACAAAAATATCTTTGTATTTTATACAACATCAATCTATTTTCGAAATTATACATAGTTGGTCGGATATTTTTAGCCCACTTGACATTATATAATTTTTTACGCAGATTTATCTATATACATATAAGAGCACAAGTTGTGATGGGGCACTCTGAATCTTAGTCGTCCAAAAATTTCAGTTCGCTTCATAATTCTCCACATAATCGCTTTGAAAAAAGCATCCCTAATCAGTCCATATTTTGTTTAATCACTTATTTCATTTTGTATAACATGAGTACTATTTTTATCTTCCTTAAATAATTTTATATGTGTTTCTTTATTAAAAATTTATTATGTTATTTCTTTACATAATATGTATGTAAATATAAATACGAACCTAATGTGCCTCGAGACTGCACATCCTCAAATGAATATATGAATATTTTATTAAAATGTAATTATTTTGTTAAAAATATTGATATATTAAAATTATATGAACATTTATTTATAATTGTGTAAACATTTTAAATCACGTTATTATCTTTTATATATGTGAACACTTTTTGAAATTCTACAAAAAATTATAATTAATAAATATTATTTTAATTATATGAATACATTTTCAAATAATATGTGAATATTTTTTAAGGTAAGTTATCTTACTTGTATGTATATTTTTTCTAACACACGAATATTCAAACCTAATTTATGTTATTGTGGTTATTATTTAAATAATTTTACAATTATTAAAAACGAACTAACATGTGAAAAATGGGCCACACTGGGTGCAGCCCATTTAATTTCCACAAACTTGTTCAATGACAGACATTTAGATTAAGTTATCCTATACATTCAACTCAAAAAAAAAGTTATGCTATACATATTCAATTCTCAAAAAAGAAAATACTTTTGCTCATCAGCCAATAATAGGGCACGAGGTCTTTTTTGAAGAAAGATAGCGGGCAGGGTCGCTGATAGTGGGCCCCATGCCGAGCATGAACTGCTCCTACCGGAACTCTAGCACCGCGTCCCAGCAATACTGACTTCGGCCTTGCCTGCTTCCTTTGCGGCCATAACAAGGTCATGGACTTCTAAGAATCAACGCATCGACTTCAATCATACACACACATCAATTTGTTGGAAAACTGAATCATGTATGCACAAAGATGGTTGTTGTATTAATATTTGCATGCTACTGTTTCCAGTCTTTGTTACAACTATGCAAGGATATTTTGATATCAGGACAGAAGGAGAGATTAATGTATGAAACAAACTGAATATGCCCTAGAACAAATGGATTTCTTCTGCAACAGCCCTTTTGAAGTTGCCAAGAAATCGGCTTATTCAACCAATCAACGAACCATGACGGCACTTCAACAGTATATCCACCGTTGCAACTGCAACGCATGGATAATTTTCTAGTTTATATATATATATTTATAAAAATATAGTAGGGAGAAATCTCCTCAGGTGCCCTTAAAAAGAGGTTAAATAACATGAACGCCTGCTACTATAGGAAAGACATGGAGACTCTGAACTACCATAGGAAAGACATGGAGACTCTGAGCTGTACTAGCTGTATGCCTGAAGTCAAGATCTAAAGATGATGTCCGTCCACCAGTTCTTCTTTTGCTCCTCCTCTCTCGGCTCCATCCTTGATTTCTGCACAGTACTCAGCGCAACACACACTGTTAGTACTTACTAGAACTAATAGCACACTGCAACGTCGTCCCACCAAATCCAAGGAATATATATGAATATGATGGACAAAGAAAATTATAGAGCTTAAAAGAGCTCCAAAATTAACATGGCAAGTGTGTGTTTTAACCCGCAAAAAAAGTGTGTTTCGAAGAGCAGGAAGTAAATTAACCAAACCGAAGTGAACTCATATGTTTGATATACTACTTCCTCTGTAAAGAAATGTAAGATCGTTGGAGTATATACTTATATGAAGTATGTATTGGTACTTTTATTTGGAAAATAACGGAGGCAAATGTATCTGACCCTTGCGGCCTATATATGCATGTACTTACCCAGGGATTGTTCTTTACCCAAGGATAGTTCTTTCCCCATTCTTGTTTCATATTTTCCCATTGTTGCTTCCTTATCTGAAACTCTGTCCTTATATCCTTCTCTCTCGACTCCATCCATGGTTTCTGCACAGTACACAGTGCAACACACGCGATTAGTTCATCATATTACTAGTACTAGTACTAGTACTAATAGCACATTGCAATGTCATCCCACCAAATCCAGGGATGTATATAAATATGACCCCATGATAGGCAAATAAAATTAACATGGCAAATGTGTGGTTAATATTTTTTGACAGTAAGAGCAGAAAGTACTACCTCCGTCCTGGTTTATTGGTCTTTTTAGTATTTTATGCTAAAATTTGATCATAAATTTAACTTAAAAAATATTAATTCATGTCATAAAAAATTATATCATTAAATTCGTATTTGAACTTAGTTTTCAATTATACTATTTCTTATGACATGCATTAACATTTTGTTAATTAATTTCATGGTTAAAATTTGGCATAAAATACTAGAGGGGACCAATAAATCAGAATGGAGGTAATAAATTAACAAAAGTGAAGGGAACTCATGTGTGAATACTAGCAGTGGTATTTAAACGAAATATGTAGTCCCTCCGTTCCAATGTATGTACTTACCAAGGGATTGTTCTTTTCCCACTTTCGTTTCATATTTTCTAACTGCCTCTTCCTTGTCCAGAACTCTATCTTCACCATTTCCAATTCTTGTTCCATCCTTTCCGGATTTCGCTCCCAGCTTTCCTTTGCCATTGCTGTTCCTCCGATCATAGAAATACCTAAAATTGCGCTGCAGTACGTACATTGTTACCATGGTGAGCCATCAGCAGTCAAGCACTGAATCAGTGTTAGGGATGAAAATTACAGAAACTCATCTGATGTTGGAGCTGGTCTCTCACCACGCGATATAAACCCCAAGAAACCAAGTCACTTACCCGAAGATCACATTATGGACTTTAGGTCCGCCTCTCGGCCGAAGAGGGCCCCTGTAACCCGAGGAGGTGGTGCCGCTGTGTCCGCGACGGTGCCCGTGGTCATTCGCAGACGAGGAGGAGCCGGAGGTGCCACCTCCCTGCCGGTTCGCGTGGTCGCCTGAAGACGATGACGAGGAGGATGAGTCTGAGCCTGAGGTGCCACCTCTGTGGTTGTTCCCGTGGTCACTTGAAGACGACGAGGACGATGAGCCTGAGGTGCCACCTTTGTGTTGGTCACTCGAAGACGAGGAGGAGGATGAGCCTGAGCCTGTGCCACCACCTTTGTGTCGGTTCCCGTGGTCATTCGAAGACGACGACGAGGAGGAAGATGAGCCTGACGTACGACCTCCGTGCCGGTTCCCGTGTTTATTCGACGACGACGACGATGACGACGAGGAAGAGTTCCCTGCGTGACGGTGCCCGTGGCCACTCTTACTCGAACCCGAGGAGGAGGAGGAGGAGCGGAACGAGGAATCGTACTCGGCGCGGCGGCGTTGGTCGTAGAGCACATCGTAGGCTTCTTTGACCTGGCGGAAGCGGCGGTCGGCTTCGGCTCGGGCCGCGGCGTCTGCGTCGGCGTGGTGGTCGGGGTGGTAGCGGTGGGCGAGGCGGAGGAAGGCGGCCTTGACGTCGGCCTTGCTGGCGTTGCGGCCGAGCCCTAGCGTCTCGTAGTGGTCGCCCATCGACGCCGCCGCCGCGGCAGAAGCGAGCAAGCCGAGCTCTCACGATTGGGTCGGTCGGCGAAGGCAGAGAGGATACAATGGATCGGAGAGACGGCGGTCTTTCGAAGGGTAGGCTCTTCTTATACGAGAAGAATTTTCACGCCATGTATCGACCTCTCTCGTGTCCCATGCGGACTTCTCCAAGTATTTCCTTTCACCTGTCAACTAGCGGCCGTGGCGTCAGCCTCCTCATATTCTGGACGCCTCGTATAAACAAGAAGGAAAAGTCTCATCTAAGAGCTGGACAATTTTTTGACAAAGGGTGGATTTTATTAGCTTAAAATGCAGCATCAACGAGATACAAACACAAAATGCACACACCCGAACGCACATACACAAAAATCACATCGGCAACCAGCAAGTCATACAAAACAGGTCGAATATAGGAGTATAAAACAAAGAGAAAGAGAAAAAAGAGCAACGATAATCCACGCCGAGTAGGTGTTGGCCCGGACATGGACACTGTCACGCGGACTAAACATGCATACACTATGCAAGCAACCAAGCTGCCAAAGACCATCTATGGAAGCAGAACCATCGTCGGCGTTGCAGTGACGTCAGTCGCAGCTGAACTGACGAGAAGAGATGGCGCCGCCAAAATCCCATGAAGACACTCTAGCGATCCCATGCCTAGGGCGAGTGCTTGTCGATGGTAAATGTTGGCATGACCATTAGCCCCAGACAATACACCACAAGCCTGCACTACACCGCCAAGGCTGCAACAAGCTGCCAAAATCATCAAACATGACACGGCCATCAGCACCACCTGTTGACATGCCTGGCAATTCCGCCGTGCACCATGTTAGCAAGGCCACAGCACAGCGAAGGATCATCACTGAGGGAGTCATGGACAAAAGGGTCCTCGGGCGTCCGGTCTATTTGATATGGGCCGGACTAATGTGAAGGAAATATGCCCTAGAGGCAATAATAAAGTTATTATGTATTTCCTCAATTCATGATAAATGTTTATTATTCATGCTAGAATTGTATTAACCGGAAACTTAGTACATGTGTGAATACATAGACAAAACACATAGTCCCTAGTATGCCTCTACTTAACTAGCTCGTTAATCAAAGATGGTTATGTTTCCTAACCATAGATATGTGTTGTCATTTGATGAAACGGGATCACATCATTAGGAGAATGATGTGACGGACATGACTCGTCCGTTAGCTTAGCATTATGATCGTGTCAGTTTCATTGCTACTGCTTTCTTGATGACTTATACAAGTTCCTCAGACTATGAGATTATGCAACCCCCGAATACTGGAGAAACACTTTGTGTGCTACCAAATGTAACAACGTAAATGGGTGACTATAAAGGTGCTCTACAGGTGTCTCTGAAGGTGTTTGTTGGGTTGGCATAGATCGAGATTAGGATTTGTCACTCCGTGTTTCGGAGAGGTATCTCTGGGCCCTCTCGGTAATACTCATCACTATAAGCCTTGCAAGCATTGTGACTAATGAGTTAGTTGCGGGATGAAGTATTACGGAATGAGTAAAGAGACTTGCCGGTAACGAGATTGAGCTAGGTAAGATGATACCGATGATCGAATATCGGGCAAGTAACATACCGATGACAAAGGGAACAACGCATATTGTTATGGGGTTTGACCAGTAAAGATCTTCATAGAATATGTAGAAACCAATATGAGCATCCAGGTTCCGCTATTGGTTATTGACCGGAGACGTGTCTCGGTCATGTCTACATAGTTCTCGAACCTGTAGGGTCTGCACGCTTAACGTTCGATGACGATTGGTATTATGAGTTTATGTGATATGATGTATTGAAGATTGTTCGGAATCCCGGATGTGATCACGGACATGACGAGGTGTCTCAAAATGGTCGAGACATAAAGATTGATATATTGGACGGCTATGTTCGGACACCGGAAGTGTTCCGGACAAGTTTCAGATAAAACCGGAGTACTGGGG
>NC_041391.1:101724183-101779897 GCF_002162155.2 Triticum dicoccoides | reverse complement strand
GGCCCCATGGGCCTTAGTGGAGAAGAGAGAGGGCAGCCAGGAGGTGGCGTGCGGCCCTCCTCGCCCTAGTCCAAATTGGACAAGGGGAAGGGGCGGCAGCCCCCCTCTCCTTCCTTCTCTCCAGCTCCTCCTTCCCCCCTCTCCTTGTTAGAATAGGAAAGGGGGTGCCAAGCCTACTTGGAGTAGGATTGCCCCCCCTTGGCGCGCCTCCTCCCCTGCCAGCCTCCTCCTCCCTCCCTCCTTTATATACAGGGGCAAGGGGGCACCCTAGAACACAGAAGATGATCTTTTAGCCGTGTGCGGTGCCCCCCTCTCCACAGTTACACACCTCGGTCATATCGTCGTAGTGCTTAGGCGAAGCCCTATGCCGGTAACTTCATCATCACCGTCACCACGTCGTCGTGCCGACGAAACTCTCCCATGACCTCAGCTAGATCTAGAGTTCGTGGGACGTCACGAAGCTGAAAGTGTGCAGATCGCGGAGGTGTCGTACCTTCGGTGCTAGGATCGGTCGGATCGTGAAGACGTACGACTACATCAACCGCGTTGTCATAACGCTTCCGCTTTCGGTCTACGAGGGTACGTAGACAACACTCTCCCCTCTCGTTGTTATACATCACCTAGAGATAGATCTTGCGTGATCGTAGGATTTTTTTTGAAATTACTGTGTTCCACAATAGTAGCATCCGAGCCAGGTCTATGCGTAGATGTTATATGCACAAGTAGAAGACAAAGTGTTGTGGGCAATAATAGTGATACTGCTTACCAGCATGTCATACTTTGATTCCACGGTATTGTTGGATGAAGCGGCTTAGACCGACATTATGTGTACGCTTACACGAGACTGGTTCTACCGGCGTGCTTCACACATAGATGGCTAGTGAGTGTCTGTTTCTCCAACTATAGTTGAATCGAGTCTGGTTATGCCCAGTCCTTGTTGAAGGTTAAAGCAGCATACTTGACAAAAAATCATTGTGGTTTTTGATGCGTAGGTAAGAACGGTTCTTGATAGAAGCCCGTAGTAGCCACGTAAAACTTGCAACAACAAAGTAGAGGACGTCTAACTTGTTTTTGTAGGGCTTGCTGTGATTTGATATGGTCAAGGCATGATGTGATATAAATTGTTGTATGAGATGATCATGTTTTGTAACAAACTTATCGGCAACTGGCAGGAGCCATATGGTTGTCGCTTTATTGTATGCAATGCAATCACCATGTAATTGTTTTACTTTATCACTAAGCGGTAGCGATAGTCGTAGTAACAATAGTTGGCAAGATGACAACGATGCTACGATGGAGATCAAGGTGTCGCGCCGGTGACGATGGAGATCATGATGATGCTTCGGTGATGGAGATCATGAGCACAAGATGATGATGGCCATATCATGTCACATATTTTGGTTGCATGTGATGTTTATCCTTTATGCATCTTATTTTGCTTAGAACGTCGGTAGCATTATAAGATGATCCCTTACTAAATTTGAAGGTACAAGTGTTCTCTCTGAGTATGCACCGTTGTTATAGTTCGTCGTACCGAGACACCACTTGATGATCAGGTGTGATAAGCTCTACGTTCTCATACAACGGGTGCAAGCCAGTTTTGCACACGCAAAAAACTCCAGTTAAACTTGACGAGCCTAGCATATGCAGATATGGCCTCGGAACACTGAGACTGAAAGGTCGAGCGTGAATCATATAGTAGATATGATCAACATAGTGATGTTCACCATTGAAAACTACTCCATCTCACGTGATGATTGGACATGGTTTAGTTGATTTGGATCACGTGATCACTTAATCCTCAAGTTACAGACCCAGTCCATGTAGTTGTTGCCATCATCTTTCAACTTAGCTTTCTCTAGGAACACATTAAAATTGAAAGGAACGGTAGCACGGGCCATTGATCTACAACAACATAGACATGCAAAATACTATCAGGTACTAAGTTCATGATAAATTAAAGTTCAATGAATCATATTACTTAAGAACTCCCACTTAGATAGACATCCCTCTAATCATCTATCTGCATTGCTGCACAGAAGAATTACATCCTGGAAGCACCGTTAGGTGTACCACCCGCGCCCGCAACTGCAGACATTGTGAATGCCTCGTAGACGCATGTTGATGACTACTCGATAGTTCAGCGTGACATGCTCTACAGCTTAGAATCGGGACTTCAAAGACGTTTTGAACGTCATGGAGCATATGAGATGTTCCAAGAGTTGAAGTTGATATTTCAAGCAAATGCCCGAGTTGAGAGATATGAAATCTCCAACAAGTTCTACAGCTGCAAAATGGAGGAGAATAGTTCTATCAATGAACACATACTCAGAATGTCTGGGTAACATAACCACTTGACTCAGCTGGGAGTTGATCTTCCAGTTGATAGTGTCATTGACAGAGTTCTTCAATCACTACCACCAAGCTATAAAGGCTCCGTGATGAACTATAATATGCAAGGGATGAACAAGACTATTCCCGAGATCTTTGTGATGCTAAAGGCCGTGGAGGTAGAAATCAAAAAGGAGCATCAAGTGTTGATGGTCAATAAGACCACTAGTTTCAAGAAAAAGAGCAAAGAGAAGAAGGGGAACTTCAAAAAGAACGGCAGAAAGGTTGCCGCTCAAGAGAAGAAACCCAAGTCTGGACCTAAGCCTGAAACTGAGTGCTTCTACTACAAAGGGTGTTGGGGAACGTAGCAGAAATTCAAAAATTTTCCTACGTAACACCAAGATCTATCTATGGAGAGACCAGCAACGAGTAGAAAGAGAGTGCATCTACATACCCTTGTAGATCGCTAAGCGGAAGCATTCAAGTGAACGGGGTTGATGGAGTCGTACTCGTCGTGATTCAGATCACCGATGATCAAGTGCCGAACGGACGGCACCTCCGCGTTCAACACACGTACAGCCCGGTGACGTCTCCCACGCCTTGATCCAGCAAGGAGAGAGGGAGAGGTTGAGGAAGACTCCATCCAGCAGCAGCACAACGGCGTGGTGGTGGTGGAGGAGCGTGGCAATCCCGCAGGGCTTCGCCAAGCACCACGGGTGAGGAGAATAACTTGGGAGAGAGGGAGGGGCTGCACCAAAGGCATAAGGTGTATTTGGGAGGCCCTCCTACCCCACTATATATAGGGATCCCAAGGGGGGGGGTGCGCCAGCCCCTAGGAGATCCAATCTCCAAGGGGGCGGCGGCCAGGGGAGGAGTCCTCCCCCCCCAAGGCACCTAGGAGGTGCCTTCCCCTGCTGGGACTCTTCCTTTAGGGTTTCCCCAGGCGCATGGGCCTCTTGGGGCTGGTTCCCTTGGCCCATGTAGGCCAAGGCGCACCCCCTACAGCCCATGTGGCCCCCCGGGGCAGGTGGCCCCACCCGGTGGGCCCCCGGGACCATTCCGGTGGTCCCGGTACAATACCGATGACCCCGAAACTTGTCCCGATGGCCGAAACAGGACTTCCTATATATAAATCTTTACCTCCGGACCATTCCGGAACTCCTCGTGACGTCCGGGATCTCATCCGGGACTCCGAACAACATTCGGTAACCACATACAAACTTCCTTTATAACCCTAGCGTCATCGAACCTTAAGTGTGTAGACCCTACGGGTTCGGGAGACATGCAGACATGACCGAGACGTTCTCCGGTCAATAACCAACAGCGGGATCTGGATACCCATGATGGCTCCCACATGTTCCACGATGATCTCATCGGATGAACCACGATGTCAAGGACTTAATCAATCCCATATTCAATTCCCTTTGTCTATCGGTATTTTACTTGCCCGAGATTCGATCGTCGGTATACCGATACCTTGTTCAATCTCGTTACCGGCAAGTCACTTTACTCGTTCTGTAACACATCATCCCGTGATCAACCCCTTGGTCACATTGTGCACATTATGATGATGTCCTACCGAGTGGGCCCAGAGATACCTCTCCGTTTACACGGAGTGACAAATCCCAGTCTCGATTCGTGCCAACCCAACAGACACTTTCGGAGATACCTGTAATGCACCTTTATAGCCACCCAGTTACGTTGTGACGTTTGGTACACCCAAAGCATTCCTACGGTATCCGGGAGTTGCACAATCTCATGGTCTAAGGAAAAGATACTTGACATTGGCAAAGCTCTAGCAAACGAACTACACGATCTTTGTGCTATGCTTAGGATTGGGTCTTGTCCATCACATCATTCTCCTAATGATGTGATCCCGTTATCAACGACATCCAATGTCCATAGCCAGGAAACCATGACTATCTGTTGATCACAACGAGCTAGTCAACTAGAGGCTCACTAGGGACATATTGTGGTCTATGTATTCACACCTGTATTACGATTTCCGGATAATACAGTTATAGCATGAATAAAAGACAATTATCATGAACAAGGAAATATAATAATAATACTTTTATTATTGCCTCTAGGGCATATTTCCAACAGTCTCCCACTTGCACTAGAGTCAATAATCTAGTTCACATCGCCATGTGATTAACACTCACAGGTCACATCGCCATGTGACTAATACCCAAGAGTTTACTAGAGTCAGTAGTCTAGTTCACATCACTATGTGATTAACACTCAATGAGTTTTATGTTTGATCATGTTGCTTGTGAGAGAGGTTTTAGTCAACGGGTCTGAACCTTTCAGATCCGTGTGTGCTTTACAAATCTCTATGTCATCTCCTAGATGTAGCTACCACGCTCTATTTGGAGCTATTCCAAATAACTGTTCTACTTGGAGCTATTCTAAATTGTTGCTCCATCATACGTATCCGGTATCTCTACTCAGAGCTATCCGGATAGGTGTTAAGCTTGCATCGACGTAACCCTTTACGACGAACTCTTTTACCACCTCCATAATCGAGAAAATTCCTTAGTCCACTAGTTACTAAGGATAACTTTGACCGCTGTCCTGTGAGCCATTCTTGGATCACTCTTGTACCCCTTGACTGTCTCATGGCAAGGCACACTTCAGGTGCGGTACACAGCATAGCATACTGAAGATCCTACGTCTTAAGCATAGGGGACGACCTTCGTCCTTTCTCTCTATTCTGCCGTGGTCGAGCTTTAAGTCTTAACTTCGTACCTTATAACTCAGGCAAGAACTCCTTCTTTGACTGGTCCATCTTGAACACCTTCAAGATCATGTCAAGGTATGTGCTCATTTGAAAGTATTATTAAGCATTTTGATCTATCCTTATAGACCTTGATGCTCAATGTTCAAATAGCTTAATCCAGGCTTTCCATTGAAAAACACCTTTCAAATAACCCTATATGCTTTCTAGAAATTCTACATTATTTCTGATCATCAATATGTCAACAACATATACTCATCAGAAATTCTATAGTGCTCCCACTCACTTCTTTGGAAATACAAGTTTCTTATAAACTTTGTATAAATCCAAAATCTTTGATCATCTCATCAAAGCGTACATTCCAACTCCGAGATGCTTACTCCAGTCCTTAAAAGGATCGCTGGAGCTAGCATACCTTTTAGCATCCTTACGATCGACAAAACTTTTCTGATTGTATTGCATACAATCTTTCCTTACGAAAACTGGTAAGGAAACTTGTCTTGACATCCATCTGCCAGATTTCATAAATGCAGCTAATGCTAACATGATTCCGACGGACTTTAAGCATCGCTACGAGTGAGAAAATCTCATCGTAGTCAACTCCTTGAACTTGTCGGAAAACACTTCGCCACAAGTCGAGCTTCATAGATGGTGACATTACCATCCACGTCCGTCTTCTTCTTAAAAGATCCATTTATCTCAATGGATTGCCGATCATCGGGCAAGTCCATCAAAGTTCATGCTTTGTTCTGATATATGGATACTATCTCGGATTTCATGGCTTCTAACCATTTGTCGGAATTCGGGCCCACCATCGCTTCTCCATAGCTCGTAGGTTCATTGTTGTCCAGCAACATGACTTTCAAGACAGGATTACCGTACCACTCTGAAGTAGTACGTATCCTTGTCACCCTACGAGGTACGGCAGTGATTTGATCCGAAACTTCATGATCAATATCATAAGCTTCCCCTTCAATTGGTGTAGGTGCCACGGGAACAACTTCCTGTGCCCTGCTACACACTGGTTGAAGTGATGGTTCAATAACCTCATCAAGTCTCCACCATCCTCCCACTCAACTCTTTCGAGAGAAACCTTTCCTCGAGAAAGGACCCGATTCTAGAAACAATCCATATTGCTTTCGGATCTGAATTAGGAGGTATACCCAACTGTTTTGGGTTTCCTATGAAGATGCATTTTATCCGCTTTGGGTTCGAGCTTAATCCTGAAACTTTTTCACATAAGCGTCGCAGCCCCAAACTTTCAAGAAACGACAACTTAGGTTTCTCTAAACCATAATTCATACGGTGTCATCTCAACGGAATTATGTGGTGCCCTATTTAAAGTGAATGTGGTTGTCTCTAATGCCTAACCCATGAACGATAGTGGTAATTCGATAAGAGACATCATGGTACGCACCATATCCAATAGGGTGCAACTATGATGTTCGGACACACCATCACATTATGGTGTTCCAGGCGGTATTAATTGCGAAACAATTTCCACAATGTCTTAATTGTGTGCCAAAACTCGCAACTCAGATATTCATCTCTATGATCATATCATAGACATTTTATTCTCTTGTTACAATGATCTTCTACTTCACTCTGAAATTATTTGAACCATTCAATAATTCAGACTTGTGTTTCATCAAGTAAATATTCTCAACATCTACTCGAATCATCTGTGAAGTAAGAACATAACGATATTCACTGCATGCCTCAGCACTCATTCGACTGCACACATCAAAATGTGTTACTTCCAACAAGTTGCTATCTTGTTCCATCTTACTGAAAATGAGGCTTTTCAGTCATCTTGCCCATGTGGTATGATTTGCATATCTCAAGTGATTCAAAATCAAGTGAGTCCGAACGATCCATTTGCATGGAGTTTCTTCATGCATATACACCAATAGACATGGTTCGCATGTCTCAAACTTTTCAAAAACGAGTGAGTCCAAAGATCCATCAACATGGAGCTTCTTCATGCGTTTTATACCATTATGACTTACATGGCAGTGCCACAAGAAAGTGGTACGATCATTACTATCTTATATCTTTTGGCATGAAAATGTGTATCACTACGACCGAGATTCAATAAACCATTCCTTTTAGGTGCAAGACCATTGAAGGTATTATTCAAATAAATAGAGTAACCATTATTCTCTTTAAATGAATAACCGTACTGCGATAGACATAATCCAATCATGTCTATGCTCAACGCAAACACCAAATCTCGATGGTAGAGGGAGCGTGCGATGCTTGATCATATCAACATTGGAAACACTTCCAACACATATCGTCAGCTCACCTTTAGCTAGTCTCCGTTTATTCCGTAGCTTTTATTTCGAGTTACTAACACTTAGCAACCGAACCGGTATCTAATACCCTGGTGCTACTAGGAGTACTAGTAAAGTACACATTAACACAATGTATATCCAATATACTTCTATCGACCTTCCCAGCCTTCTCATCTACCAAGTATCTAGGGTAATCTTGCTCTAGTGGTTGTTCCCCTTATTACAGAAGCACTTAGTCTCGGGTTTGGGTTCAACCTCGGGTTTCTTCATTTGAGCAGCAGCTGATTTGCCGTTTCATGAAGTATCCCTTCTTGCCCTTGCCCTTCTTGAAACTAGTGGTTTTACTAACCATCAACGATTGATGCTCCCTTTTGATTTCTACTTTCACGGAGTTAAACATCGCGAATATCTCAAGGATCATCATATATGTCCTTGATATATTATAGTTCATCACGAAGCTCTAGCAGCTTGGTGGTAATGACTTCGGAGGAACTATCACTATTTCATCTGGAAGATCAACTCCCACTTGATTCAAGTGATTGTTGCACTCAGACAATCTGAGCACAAGCTCAACAATTGAGCTTCTCTCCTTAGTTTGCAGGCTAAGAAAATCGTCGGAGGTCTTATACCTCTTGATGTGGGCACGAGCCTGAAATCTCAATTTCAGCCCTCGAAACATCTCATATGTTCCGTGACATTTCGAAAACGTCTTTGGTGCCTCTACTTAAACCATTTAACTGAACTATCACGTAGTTATCAAAACATGTATGTTCGATGTTCGAAACATCCACAAACGATGTTTGGGGTTCAACACACTAAGCGGTGCATTAAGGACATAAGCTTTCTACTGATCGCATAATCGCTACTGTCAACTTTCAACTATATTTTCTCTAGGAACATATCTAAACAGTGGAACTAAAGCGTGAACTACGACATAATTTGCAAAAGGTCTTTTGACTATGTTCAGGATAATTAAGTTCATCTTATGAACTCCCACTCAGATAGACATCCCTCTAGTCATCTAAGTGATTACATGATCCGAGTCAACTAGGCCGTGTCCGATCATCACGTGAGACGGACTAGTTAACGTCGGTGAACATCTTCATGTTGATCGTATCTACTATACGACTCATGCTCGACCTTTCGGTCTCCGTGTTCCGAAGCCATGTCTGCACATGCTAGGCTCGTCAAGTTAACCCTAAGTGTTTTCGCTGTGTAAAACTGTCTTACACCCGTTGTATGTGAACGTAAGAATCCATCACACCCGATCATCACGTGGTGCTTAGAAGCGACGAACTGTAGCAACGGTGCACAGTTAGGGGAGAACACTTCTTGAAATTGTTGTAAGGGATCATCTTATTTACTACCGTCGTTCTAAGCAAACAAGATGCATAAACATGATAAACATCACATGCAATCAAATAGAGTAGTGACATGATATGGCCAATATCATATAGCTCCTTTGATCTTCATCTTCGGGGCTCCATGATCATCTTGTCACCGGCATGACACCATGATCTCCATCATCATGATCTCCATCATCGTGTCTTCATGAAGTTGTCACGCCAACGACTACTTCTACTTCTATGACTAACGCGTTTAGCAATAAAGTAAAGTAGTTTACATGGCGTTCTTCAATGACACGCAGGTCATACAATAAATAAAGACAACTCCTATGGCTCCTGCCGGTTGTCATATTCATCGACATGCAAGTCGTGATTCCTATTACAAGAACATGATCAATCTCATACATCACATATCATTCATCACATTCCTCTTGGCCATATCACATCACATAGCATACCCTGCAAAAACAAGTTAGACGTCCTCTAATTGTTGTTTGCATGTTTTACGTGGCTGCTATGGGTTTCTAGCAAGAACGTTTCTTACCTACGCAAAACCACAACGTGATATGCCAATTGCTATTTACCCTTCATAAGGACCCTTTTCATCGAATCCGTTCCGACTAAAGTGGGAGAGACTGGCACCCGCTAGCCACCTTATGCACCAAGTGCATGTCAATCGGTGGAACCTGTCTCACGTAAGAGTACGTGTAAGGTCGGTCTGGGCCGCTTCATCCCACAATACCGTCGAAACAAGATTGGACTAGTAACGGTAAGCATATTGAACAACATCAACGCCCACAACTACTTTGTGTTCTACTCGTGCAAAGAATCTACGCAATAGACCTAGCTCATGATGCCACTGTTGGGGAACGTAGCAGAAATTCAAAAATTTTCCTACGTAACACCAAGATCTATCTATGGAGAGACCAGCAACGAGTAGAAAGAGAGTGCATCTACATACCCTTGTAGATCGCTAAGCGGAAGCGTTCAAGTGAATGGGGTTGATGGAGTCGTACTCGTCGTGATTCAGATCACCGATGATCAAGTGCCGAACGGACGGCACCTCCGCGTTCAACACACGTACAGCCCGGTGACGTCTCCCACGCCTTGATCCAGCAAGGAGAGAGGGAGAGGTTGAGGAAGACTCCATCCAGCAGCAGCACAACGGCGTGGTGGTGGTGGAGGAGCGTGGCAATCCCGCAGGGCTTCGCCAAGCACCACGGGTGAGGAGAATAACTTGGGAGAGAGGGAGGGGCTGCACCAAAGGCATAAGGTGTATTTGGGAGGCCCTCCTACCCCACTATATATAGGGATCCCAAGGGGGGGGTGCGCCAGCCCCTAGGAGATCCAATCTCCAAGGGGGCGGCGGCCAGGGGAGGAGTCCTCCCCCCCCCCAAGGCACCTAGGAGGTGCCTTCCCCTGCTGGGACTCTTCCTTTAGGGTTTCCCCAGGCGCATGGGCCTCTTGGGGCTGGTGCCCTTGGCCCATGTAGGCCAAGGCGCACCCCCTACAGCCCATGTGGCCCCCCGGGGCAGGTGGCCCCACCCGGTGGGCCCCCGGGACCCTTCCGGTGGTCCCGGTACAATACCGATGACCCCGAAACTTGTCCCGATGGCCGAAACAGGACTTCATATATATAAATCTTTACCTCCGGACCATTCCGGAACTCCTCGTGACGTCCGGGATCTCATCCGGGACTCCAAACAACATTCGGTAACCACATACAAACTTCCTTTATAACCCTAACGTCATCGAACCTTAAGTGTGTAGACCCTACGGGTTCGGGAGACATGCAGACATGACCGAGACATTCTCCGGTCAATAACCAACAGCGGGATCTGGATACCCATGATGGCTCCCACATGTTCCACGATGATCTCATCGGATGAACCACGATGTCAAGGACTTAATCAATCCCATATTCAATTCCCTTTGTCTATCGCTATTTTACTTGCCCGAGATTCGATCGTCGGTATACCGATACCTTGTTCAATCTCGTTACCGGCAAGTCACTTTACTCGTTCTGTAACACATCATCCCGTGATCAACCCCTTGGTCACATTGTGCACATTATGATGATGTCCTACCGAGTGGGCCCAGAGATACCTCTCCGTTTACACGGAGTGACAAATCCCAGTCTCGATTCGTGCCAACCCAACAGACACTTTCGGAGATACATGTAATGCACCTTTATAGCCACCCAGTTACGTTCTGACGTTTGGTACACCCGAAGCATTCCTACGGTATCCGGGAGTTGCACAATCTCATGGTCTAAGGAAAAGATACTTGACATTGGCAAAGCTCTAGCAAACGAACTACACGATCTTTGTGCTATGCTTAGGATTGGGTCTTGTCCATCACATCATTCTCCTAATGATGTGATCCCGTTATCAACGACATCCAATGTCCATAGCCAGGAAACCATGACTATCTGTTGATCACAACGAGCTAGTCAACTAGAGGCTCACTAGGGACATATTGTGGTCTATGTATTCACACGTGTATTACGATTTCCGGATAATACAGTTATAGCATGAATAAAAGACAATTATCATGAACAAGGAAATATAATAATAATACTTTTATTATTGCCTCTAGGGCATATTTCCAACAAAGGGATGGTCACTGGAAGTGGAACTGCCCCAAGTATTTGGCGGATAAGAAGGATGGCAAAGTGAAAGGTATATTTGATATACATGTTACTGATGTGTACTTAACTAATGCTCGCAGTAGCGCTTGGGTATTTGATACTGGTTCTGTTGCTCATATTTGCAACTCGAAACAGGGGCTACGGATTAAGCAAAGATTGGCAAAGGACGAGGTGACGATGCGCGTGGGAAATGGTTCCAAAGTCGATGTGATCGCGGTCGACACGCTACCTCTACATCTACCATCTGGATTAGTTTTAGACCTGAATAATTGTTATTTGGTGCCATCGTTGAGCATGAGCATTATATCTAGATCTTGTTTAATGCGAGATGGTTATTAATTTAAATCAAAGAATAATGGTTGTTCTATTTATATGAGTAATATCTTTTATGGTCATGCACCCATGCTGAGTGGTCTATTTTTATTGAATCTCGATAGTAGTAATACACATATTCATAGTGTTGAAGCCAAAAGATTGAAGTTTAATAATGATAGTGCAACTTATTTGTGGCACTGCCGTTGGGTCATATCAGTGTACAACGCATGAAGAAACTCCATGGTGATGGAATTTTGGAATCACTTGATTATGAATCACTGGGTGCTTGCGAACCGTGCCTTATGGGCAAGATGACTAAAACTCCGTTCTCCGGAACAATGGAACGAGGTACTAACTTGTTGGAAATAATACATACCGATGTATGCGGTCCAATGAGTATTGAGGCTCGTGGTGGGTATCGTTATTTTCTTACCTTCACAGATGATTTGAGCAGATATGGTTATATCTACATAATGAGGCATAAGTCTGAAACATTTGAAAAGTTCAAAGAATTTCAGAGTGAAGTGGAAAATCATCATAACAAGAAAATAAAGTTTCTACGATCTGATCGTGGAGGAGAATATTTGAGTTACGAGTTTGGTCTTCATTTGAAACAACATGGGATAGTTTCACAATTAACGCCACTTGGAACACCACAGCAAAATGGAGTGTCCGAACATCGTAACCATACTTTATTGGATATGGTGCGATCTATGATGTCTCTTACTGATTTACCGCTATCGTTTTGGGGTTATGCTCTAGAGACGACTGCATTCACTTTAAATAGGGCACCATCAAAATCCGTTGAGATGACACCTTATGAACTGTGGTTTGGCAAGAAACCAAAGTTGGTGTTTCTTAAAGTTTGGGGTTGCGACGCTTATGTGAAAAAGCTTCAACCTGATAAGCTCGAACACAAATCGGAGAAGTGTGTCTTCATAGGATACCCAAAAGAGACTGTTGGGTACACCTTCTATCACAGAGCCGAAGGCAAAATCTTTGTTGCTAAGAGAATGGATCTTTTCTAGAGAAGGAGTTTCTCTCGAAAGAAGTGAGTGGGAGGAAAGTAGAACTTGATAAGGTAGTTGTACCTTCTCCCTTATTGGAAAGTAGTTCATCACAGAAATCAGTTCCCGTGAATCCTACACCAATTAGTGAGGAAGCTAATGATGATCATCATGAAGCTTCAGATCAAGTTACTACCGAACCTCGTAGGTCTTCCAGAGTAAGGTCTACACAAGAGTGGTATGGTAATCCTGTTCTGGAAGTCATGTTACTAGACCATGATGAACCTATGAACTATGAGGAAGCAATGATGAGCCCAGATTCCGCGAATTGGCTTGAGGCCATGAAATCTGAGATGGGATCTATGTATGAGAACAAAGTGTGGACTTTGGTGGACTTGCCCGATGATCGGAAACCCATAGAAAATAAATAGATCTTTAAGAAGAAGACCGACGCAAACGGTTTACAAAGCTTGACTTGTTGCAAAAGGTTTTCGACAAGTTCAAGGAGTTGACTACGATGAGACTTTCTCACCCGTAGCGATGCTTAAGTCTGTCCGAATCATGTTAGCAATTCCTTCATTTTATGATTATCAAATTTGGCAAATGGATGTCAAAACTGCATTCCTGAATGAATTTCTAGAAGAAGAGTTGTATATGATGCAACCGGAAGGTTTTGTCGAGCAAAGGGTGCTAACAAAGTGTGCAAGATCCAGCGATCCATTTATGGACTGGTGCAAGCCTCTCGGAGTTGGAATAAACGCTTTGATAGTGTGATCAAAGCATATGGTTTTATACAGACTTTTGGAGAAGCCTGTATTTACAAGAAAGTGAGTGGGAGCTCTGTAGCATTTCTGATGTTATATGTGGATGACATATTGTTGATTGGAAATGATATAGAATTTCTGGATAGCATAAAGGGATACCTGAATAAGAGTTTTTCCATGAAAGACCACGGTGAAGCTGCTTATATATTAGGCATCAAGATCTATAAAGATAGATCAAGACGCTTAATTGGACTTTCACAAAGCACATACCATGATAGAGTTTTGAAGAAGTTCAAAATGGATCAGTCAAAGAAAGGGTTCTTGCCTGTGTTACAAGGTGTGAAGTCCAGTCAGACTCAATGCCCGACCACTACAGAAGATGGAGAGAAAACGAAAGTCATTCCCTATGCTTCAGCCATAGGTTCTATCATGTATGCAATGCTGGGACCTGATGTATGTCTTGCTATAAGCATAGTAGGGAGGTACCAAAGTAATCATGTAGTGGAGCACTGGACAACGGTCAAGAACATCCTGAAGTACCTGAGGACTAAGGATATGTTTCTCGTTTGGAGGTGAAAAAGAGCTTGTCGTAAATGGTTACGTCGATGCAAGCTTTGACACTAATCCGGATGACTCTAAGCCGCAAATCGGATACATATTTTTATTGAATGGAGGAGCTGTCAGTTGGTGCAGTTCCAAGCAGAGCGTCGTGTCGAGATCTACATGTGAGGCGGAGTACACGGAAGCAGCAAATGAAGGAATTTGGATGAAGGAGTTCATATCGGATCTAGGTGTCATACCTAGTGCATCGGGTCCAATGAATTTTTTTTGTGACAATACTGGTACAATTGCCTTGGCAAAGGAATCCAGATTTCACAAGAGAACCAAGCACATCAAGAGACGCTTCAATTCCATCCGTCATCAAGTTTCGCAAGGGGACATAGAGATTTGCAAGATACACACGGGTCTGAATGTTGCATACCCATTGACTAAGCCTCTTCCACGAGTAAATCATGATCAGCACCAAAGCTCCATGGGTGTTAGAATCATTACTATGTAATCTAGATTATTGACTCTAGTGCAAGTGGGAGACTGAAGGAAATATGCCCTAGAGGCAATAGGAAAGTTATTATTTATTTCCTTAATTCATGATAAATGTTTATTATTCATGCTAGAATTGTATTAACCGGAAACTTAGTACATGTGTGAATACGTAAACAAAACACATAGTCCCTAGTATGCCTCTACTTGACTAGCTTGTTAATCAAAGATGGTTATATTTCCTAACAATCAACATGTGTTGTCATTTGATGAAATGAGATCATGTCATTAGGAGAATGATGTGATGGACATGACCCATCCGTTAGCTTAGCATTATGATCGTGTCAATTTCATTGCTACTGCTTTCTTCATGACTTATACAAGTTCCTCAGACTATGCGATTATGCAACTCACGAATACCGGAGGAACACTTTGTGTGCTACCAAACGTCACAACGTAAATGGGTGATTATAAAGGTGCTCTACAGGTGTTTCCGAAGGTGTTTGGTGGGTTGGCATAGATCGGTATTAGGATTTGTCACTCCGTGTTTCGGAGAGGTATCTCTGGGCCCTCTCGGTAATACTCATGACTATAAGCCTTGTAAGCATTGCGACTCATGAGTTAGTTGCAGGATGAAGTATTGCAGAACGAGTAAAGAGACTTGACGGTAACGAGATTGATCTAGGTATGATGATACCGACGATTGAATCTCGGGCAAGTAACATACCGATGACAAAGGGAACAACATATGTTGTTATGCGGTTTGACCAATAAAGATCTTCGTAGAATATGTAGGAACCAATATGAGCATCCAGGTTCCGCTATTGGTTATGGACCGAAGACGTATCTAGGTCATGTCTACATAGTTCTCGAACCCGTAGGGTCCGCATGCTTAAATTTCGATGACGATTGGTATTATGAGTTTATGTGCTATGATGTACTGAAGATTGTTCGGAGTCCCGGATGTGATCACGGACATGACGGGGAGTCTCAAAATGGTATTATGAGTTTATGTGCCACCCTCCACAGTTACACACCTCGGTCATATCGTCGTAATGCTTAGGCGAAGCCCTGCACCGGTAACTTCATCATCACCATCACCATGCCATCGTGCTGACAAAACTCTCTCTTGACCTCAACTGGATCTAGAGTTCATGGGACGTCACCGAGTTGAATGTGTGCAGATCGCGGAGGTTCCATACCTTCGGTGCTAGGATCGGTCGGATCATGAAGACGTACGACTACATCAACCATGTTGTCATAACGCTTCCGCTTACGGTCTATGAGGGTACGTAGACAACACTCTCCCCTCTCGTTTCTATGCATCACCTAGAGATAGATCTTGCGTGATCGTAGGAAATCTTTTGAAATTACCGCGTTCCCCAACATAATGGGCCGTCAAGATACAAGGAAGATGACCACCTCTTGTGTCTGGTTTAGACTCCCGTATGCGTGAATAGCAAGTTTAGGTGTTCGGATATACTGTTTCCTTTCTGTTAAACCGACTTTGTACAACCCTATGCTCCTCCGGTATCTATATAAACCGGAGGGTTTAGACCAAAGGCAGGATCATAATATTGATACGCTAGCCAAGCTAGGGTTTAGTCATTACGATCTCGAGGTAGATCAACTCTTGTAACCCTATACTCATCAAATATAATCAAGCAGGAGTAGGGTTTTACCTCCATTAAGAGGGCCCGAACCTGGGTAAACATTGTGTCCCTTTGATCATTGTTACCACCGATCCTCAGACATACAACTTGGGCCCCCCTACCTAAGATCTGCCAGTTTTGACACTGACATTGGTGCTTTCATTGAGAGCTCCGCTGTATCGTCGACAGAAGGATTGATGACTCGCCTCTTCATCAACGATGACGCTGCGTCCAGGTAAACCTTTCTCCCCGGATAGGTCTTTGTGTTTGGCGGCTTCGTGCTTCGTGCCAACTCAACCGACCACCTTGAGGAGGTCGACAGTTACGCCCCCGGCCACCAGATTAGGTTTGGAAACCTGAACTACATCATTGATATCCGAGGAGATATGATTTTCGAGGGGTTCATGGCCTCGGTTGCCACCCCTTGCCCCCATGAAGGAAGCTCTTCGGATTCGCTCTTAGATCCTGTTCTGGGGTCAACAATCACGTCCGCCTCGGCCTTAGATCCGGAGCAGGCCGTATCGTCCGAAGACGGGAGGATTAGGCCTGTCGGACTCTTTACTATCATGGAACTTCCGACCAGAGATCCAGACGCGATCTTGGACTCGCCTCCGGACGACAACTCCGAACTATTGAAGTATGCGTCGATCGGGCCCGATCAGGTGTCTGTCGCTGAACTCAGCCCTGCAGATCCGCGGACTCATGCCCAACTTTCACCCTTAGACGAAGCACTGGGCTTAATGCGATCTCTCGCCATTACGGAAGCCTTGCCTCTGAACTGCACCCAGCATGGGCTGGGGGCTGAGAGCGGGGAATTTTACGACCCTCCCACCACCCACTTAATAGCCACTGTCGAGGATTTAACCGACATGCTGGACTACGCATCCGAAGACATCGATGGTATGGACAACGATGCCCATGTTGAATCCGGTCAAGTCCCACCCATCATAGGGCATTGGACGACTACTTCAACCTATTACGTATACATGGTGGACACTCCTGATAACAAGGACGGCGAGGATAATCAGAATCCAGAGGAGGACAAGCCCGTCGATGAACCACCAAAGTGTCGATGTCAGCAGCGCCGCTCACGATCGCGTCGGGCAAAGGATAGTAATACCAGCACCGGAGATAATGAGACTCTGGATAACACCGAAGATCTCGAACACCCTGTCGATCCCACATCTGAACAAGATGAGAGGAAAGAGGGTCATTATAGCCCCGAACATGCAGATCATGAAGATTCGGAAGACAACAATTATATGCCAGTCTCCGAAGAGGATGTTAGCCTCGGGGACAAAGATTTTATCATCCCAGAGGAACCCCTCGAACAAGAACGCTTCGAGCGATAGCTCAGTGCCACAACACGGAGCCTGAAAAAGAAACAACAGCAGTGCAAAGCTGAACAGGACGCGCTCAATGAAAGGTGGACCAAGGTCCTGGCCGCCGAAGAGTACGGCCACGAGCGGCTTACAAAGAAGTTACCCCAAGTGCAAGCTGCTACCACAATTCGATGATGGAGCCCTTGAGCCAATACTGTCGAAATAAAATTAGGCAGATCAACCAGACCGACCACCACGTGGATGGGATAAAGCGGCATATCAAGCCGAACACTGACCTGCGCCCCCTCGCCAAAGAGGCAAGGAGACAGCGGTTGCAGGCTATACATATGATTTGTATCAGGACCTGGCCAATAAAGTCGGACAAACTAGATCAATCTATGGATCAAGAGGTCGTGTCCCGGCAAGAGACAATGGCTATGAAGCCCAGCGCCATGAACAGTACAATACTCGGGATCCACACTGAACACAAATGTCATCCGACCTCCACCGTGATGTTGCATGATATAGAGGTGCCGCACACCCTATGTGTTTCACCGATGAGGTAATGCGGCACCAGTTTCCGGAAGGGCTTAAACTCGTAAACATCGAACAGTACGATGGAACAACAGATCCGGCTATCTGGATTGAAGATTTCCTTCTCCACATTCATATGGCTTGTGGAGATGATCTCCATGCCATCAAATATCTCCCTCTAAAGCTGAAAGGACCAGCATGACACTGGTTGAAAATCCTTCCAGAGAACTCCATTGGAACCTGGGAAGATTTAGAAGATGCTTTTCGGGCCCACTTTCAGGGCACTTATGTCCGGCCACCGGATGCGGACGACTTGAGTCACATCATCAAGCAACCAGGCGAATCGGCCCGCAAGCTTTGGAATCGGTTCCTAATTAAAAAGAGCCAAATTATGGACTGTCCGGATGCCGAAGCCTTAGTAGCCTTCAAACACAGCATTCGGGACGAATGGCTCGCCCGACACCTCGGGCAGGAGAAGCCGAAGACCATGGCAACTTTAACTGCACTCATGATCCTTTTTTGTGCGGGAGAAGATAGCTGGTTGGCTCGTAGAAGCAACAACTCCGGCGACCCCGGCACTTCTGAGTCCAGGGATGGCAATGGTAAACCACGCCGCAATAAAAACAACATTGCAGCAACAATGACGACACAGAAGCTACGACAGTCAATGATGGATTCGGTGGTTCTAAATCCGATCAGCGGAAGAAACCTTTCAAAGGCAACAAGGACAGTCCATCCAGCTTGGACAAAATCCTTGAGAGGCCCTGTCAGATTCATGGCACACCCGATAAGCCTGCTAACCATACCAACAGAAACTGCTGGGTTTTCAATCAGGCCGGTAAGATAAATACCGAACACAAGGGAAAGGCACCTCCAAGTGAGGACGATGATGAGCCCCGTTAGCCGAACACCGGGGGCCAAAAGTAGTTTCCCCCCGAGGTGAAAAGAGTGAACATGATCTATGTCACTCACATTCACAAAAGGGAGCGCAAGTGCGCACTTAGGGACGTCTACGCCGTAGAGCTTGTCGTCCCAAAATTCAATCCATGGTCAGCCTGACCGATCACCTTTGATCACAAGGATCACTGTCGGTGTCAAAACCGGCGGATCTCGGGTAGGGGGTCCCAAGCAGTGCGTCTTAGGATCAATGGTAACAGGAGACAAGGGACACAATGTTTACCCAGGTTCGGGCCCTCTTGATGGAGGTAAAACCCTACGTCCTGATTGATTAATATTGATGATGTGGGTTACAAGAGTAGATCTACCACGAGATCAAGGAGGCTAAACCCTAGAAGCTAGCCTATGGTATGATTGTTGTATATCTGTCGACTAGCCTGGCCCTGGTTTATATAATGCACCAGAGGCCTAGGATAACAAGAGTCCTAGCCAAATACGCCGGTGGGGGAGGAGTCCTTGTCTTGATCGCCAAGTCTTGTGGATTCTTCCTTGTATGCGGCAGCTGTCCGGACTGGCCCATGAGTATACGGCCCTGGGGGTCCTCGGCCCAATCTAACCGATTGGGGGACGACGTGGTGAGTACCTCCTAGTCCAGGACACCGTTAGTAGCCCCCTGAACCGGTCTTCAAGTTAGGGACGCTCCTCGATTCTTCCGAACTGTTCTTCATCTTCGGTCGTCGGTCTTGAAAACTGGTTCAACAAATCTTATATCTTGAGGATCGCCAAAATGCATTCGACGAGTTTACACGTCGGGTATCCGGGGAGCCCCTTTAAGTTTACGGCCTTTATCAATGCCTTATTTTTATGCCACGCCTCGGGTTTGAAGTTATTCCCGGGAGGCAGTGTCCTCTTGCGTCCGAGCTCTAACGCCGGATTGCATTCGAGGTATCTTTTGCAGTCGAGCACCAATGCCGGACTGCTTCACAGCTCTATCGCCGGACTATGTATCCGAGCTCCAACGCCGGACTGTATCCGAGCTCCAACGCCGGACTATATCCGAGCTCCAACACCGGACTGTATCCGAGGTGTCGTAAATCACCTTGGTCCAAAGAAGTTTGAAGGAGTTTAGCCGAGCTTAATGCCGGAAATTCCCTCTAAGGAGCCAGCCACTTGCATCCGAGCTATATGTCAAATTGCTTCCGAGGCGGTTAAGCACCTCGGTCATGGGCTGATTTTTGGTCAATGTTTTTTATTGATGTAATTTATTCTCTGACGAGATATATAGCCAGTAGCCCTCAAGGTATGTATCGGTCTAAAACCCAAGATGCACCTGAAGGATGACATAAGATCGCTGATCCCCGTAGCCGCTGAGACTCAGGTTGATTTGCAAAATCAGTCTGAGGATCAAGTCCTAGCTTGGCAGAATACTTCGGGACACAAAAAGCGGCGTGCTCAGTCCTCGAGACTCAGGTTGGGTGCGTCTGACCAACCTGAGGATCAAAATCTCCTCGGAAACTGTATTGCACTTAAGATTTTCTGCATAGAACAAGCAATGCAGTAGCCCCCGAGACACTGGTCGGGTGGCAACACCAGATCAGGGGATCAATGTGCCCCTTTAATATTTGTAAATAATAAGCCCGAAGACCAGTAGCCCCCGAGCCTTAATGCAGGCACGGGAGGCCGAATTAAGGATCGATATCCATAGTAAAATCACAAATTATGTGTAATGACTCTATGTATCCAAGTACTTTACGTCATTAATGCTCGGATCCATATTGTACAAAACTTTGTTGACCGACCATCGGCTTCCACCTCCTCGGCCAATAGCCGAGGAGTGTTTGTCCTACTTTATAAAGCCTTTATGAGGGCAAAGATTTACAACAAACAAGGCAATCTGGCCATACGGTTTTATAAACAAAGGTACGCAGAGAGATATGTTATATTACTGTTTAAGAAATGTCTTACAAAGAAAATAGTCCCGCTATCGGTTCCTTTCTTTGGGTTGTCATGCTAAACATGATCATGAAACCTCAGCTCCAATGTAAGAGCAAAATATTGAGGATTTAGTTTGGGAGGCCAGTTACTAGCCCCCGGTAGTGTTCGGCGACAGTCGAGGTCAAGCCGAAAACACTTCGGCCAATTTTATGAATGACCCGTCATTTAATATAGTCATCGGATCGCTGACCAATTTACACCTATTGTGACAGTCAGTTTTCGGCTTTCTCCACTGAGGTGCTTGACCATGCGAGCTGGAAGCACAATCACAATGGTTCTCCCTTTGCACACCTAGCCGAACAAAGCGGAACATAGGAGGCAAGCACAGGAGCCGGGCAACCCAACTATTGACCGAAGACACAATTCGAAACCGATGCATATATAGCAATATCCAAGAATGTTTTTGCCGAATCTCTAAAGGTGTCCGGCGTTGCACTTGCGAGACTTGTGCTGAAAACACACAAATATTTTAAAAGTGCCATGGGCTCGAAAAGCCAAAAACTTATTCAAAAGGTTAATGTCCGAACTAGATCATGTGTTCGGTGCCAATCCGAAAATTGGACTTTAGAAAAAAAAAAGGTGCTTCTGTCGTGCTTTAACATGACACATCCTATCTCAAGACTTCAAGCGGGTCAGCCTACGGCTTCAGTCTCCCATCCCGAAGGCAGAGTACTTCTCATTAGGCCAGTTTAGAAAACTAAACTCTAGCGGTTTTGAGAGAGAAATTAGGCTCCCGGCTAGTGACCGCACACTCGTGTCGAGAAAAGGAGTGATAAATAATAATAAAAACTTTGCAACGACTAAGAAGAAAATCACTTATTATGAAACGGCTCAAATAAACATAAGAGCCCCCAAGTGACTTGGGTAGAAGTTGACTATATATTGTAAGGTGACATGTAGAATGCCTTCTAGCCGGATTGTAGATCGTTTGTCGTAGCGAACCTTTTCGCTTCAACCTCTGGACCCAATAGTCTGGAGTGTGTCCGAATACCCTCGCGGTTATAAAAACCGGGGCATGCGTGGAGACCAGGCGTAGGGGTCATTAGTGCTTTATCAGACAAGTGCCCAACTAGTTATGTTATATTACATGGTTAGTAAGAAACATCTTCCAGGGAGAATAGTTCCGTTAGGGGTTCCTTTCCCTGGGAGGCATTCCCTAAAGTGCATGTCCGGACTGCGAAAAGAGCAGAAAAACATCTGGGGGCAGGTAAATGAATAGGTAAGAAATCATCTTTTAGTTCACCGACCGAGTATTCCCTTAAGAATGCTAGCTTTCGGCTTCACCCAGTCTGAGGTACACATCCGGCTGACTCGGTAGTAAAAATCACAGACGTGATCCCTTTACCACCTAGCCAAACAATCGGGAACGTAGGGGTAAGCACAGGAGCCAGGCAACCCAGCTTGGCCAAAACTTAAGTCATATCGATGCATATAATGGTGAATAAAAGGTACATGCGGAAGTGTGACACATGTGTTGGGCATAAAGCCCGAATTAATAAGCTTCTGTTAAAGAAGCCCCCAGTTATAATGAGTGCGGGTAGCGCGTCAAGTATGTGCAAACAAAGTTTGGACAAGGAAAAATTTTACAAGCAACTTTTTTTACAAAAAAGTATAATGCTTGGACAAACCGAACACAAGTTAGAAATTTAAAACTTTGAGCGTGAAGGCACCTTAGCTGGTTAATGTGTTCGGTATTGACGACGCGGTCCGAGCTTGATGCGGGACAAGTGTCCATCCCCCAAGCCGGTCCCGAGGTGGCGGAGCAAAGAGCTCGGCACTCCGAAGTGGTGACATAGCACGGTCAATGCTGGACGGCAGAGTGTTGACGAAGCCCCCGTCCAGCCGAGGTGACGTCAAAGGATATAGTCCGGCTGGATCATTTTCCTGTGCACAAAAAATAGTGCAAACTAGAGATAATAGTAATAATAGGAATTAAAAAAATGTTGCATAATAAATAATTTATGCAAAGTGAGTAGTAAAATAAATATGGCCTAGCGCCGAAGTCGATGTCGATGCAGGTCGTCGGTGCAATGCAATAAAGGCGTGGCAAAGCCTGGATTCACAGGTCGGTCTGAGTTCCGGATGCGACGTTCGCCGGACTATGTACGGAAACTGACCGAACCATCATGCGACCGTTGATAATGCGGCCACCATTTGATAGACCTGTGTGCATATGATGGACAAACCAGAGTAATAATTACTTGGGAAAAATTAACCCAAACAAGCAAAAAGAAATACTAGGATTAATAGCACCTGGTTTATTTGTTGTAGCAATCCGAAGGAAGGTGATTCCTAAAATTGGGACTCGATCCGCACACCTATCGCCTGATGGGCGATAAAGCAACGGCATGGCGATGCTGGCAAAGGTTGGCTCGGCGAGGCAAAGCCCTCGGTCCAGCTAACGTGAAGGAGCTGGTCGGCCAGCGACGCCGAAGTCTCCGGTGTAGGTTGATGAAGAGATGATGAAGCCCCCGGTCCAGAGTGCGGCCCTGCAGATGCAGGTCGTGACGTGGTCGATGCCGGCTTGATGAAGTGACCTGGCGGCGATGCAGGTGTGCCCGCTCCGTGTAATCCGTGGAGTGGCGGTGTTGGTGATGATTTATCCTTCGCGATGTCGGACTCTTGTCCGGCTTGCCGAGATGATGATCCGAAGAAGTTGAGCTCGGCTCAACAAAGCGACCACGCGTCTAGCGCATGTCGGCCGTCGTGGAGTGATGTTGTCGAGCCGGTTTGACACCAGCGCGATGGTGAAGATCGTATTGTAAAAATACTTTTAATATTAATGGGATGTGTTTGACAATAAAGCACAATACCCCATACAAAAACTTTCTTCAAAAAAGATGTCCGAAATCCTGTTCATAAAGAAGATGAACTCGGGTCGGATTCGTTCTCGCACAGAAAACAGATCCGAAAAGTGATGCACTAATCGGAAGTTTCCCGGAGTTTGGACAGTCGGATCGAGCTGAATTTTTGGGAGGTGGCAGATATGGGAATTCCGCAGTCGATCAACGGTTGGATCTTCCAAAGGATGTCCGAGCTAGATGCTGGACACCCCGCTCCAAACTCATCCGGATTCTCGTCCAGATTCAACAGGGCTCCGGTATATCGGAGATTGCCGGAGGTTCCTCCAACGGAACTCGACGAAATTTTCGCAGGGTTGTTGTAGACTTAATTCCGCATAATTCCACCGAAGCAATCGTTTAGGCGATACTCGAGGAGGCGGTGGCGGCTGATACAAGTTTACTGTCCAGAAAAACATCACGGTCGCCTGAGGGCAATGTTGACGTTGAGCCCCCAGGCTCCCTGGATGATTCCTCCATGATCTTGACAGAGATCGGAGTTGATGTTGATGAAGGCCCTCATCCGAACATGACGATCGGAGGTAGGGCGCAGTCCTTGGTCGAACCAAGATGACCAGTCGAGCTGGTGACGAAGATGCCGAAGTCACAGTTGATCTGCAGGCGAGCCATCGACCTTTTGCCGAACACACAGCGAAACTCTCAATGAAAGCACCAATGTCGGTGTCAAAACCGGCGGATCTCGGGTAGGGGGTCCCAAGCAGTGCGTCTTAGGATCAATGGTAACAGGAGACAAGGGATACAATGTTTACCCAGGTTCGGGCCCTCTTGATGGAGGTAAAACCCTACGTCCTGCTTGATTAATATTGATGATGTGGGTTACAAGAGTAGATCTACCACGAGATCAAGGAGGCTAAACCCTAGAAGCTAGCCTATGGTATGATTGTTGTATATCTGTCGACTAGCCTGGCCCTGGTTTATATAATGCACCAGAGGCCTAGGATAACAAGAGTCCTAGCCGAATACGCCGGTGGGGGAGGAGTCCTTGTCTTGATCGCCAAGTCTTGTGGATTCTTCCTTGTATGCGGTAGCTGTCCGGACTGGCCCATGAGTATACGGCCCTGGGGGTCCTATGCCCAATCTAACCGATTGGGGGACGACGTGGTGAGTACCCCCTAGTCCAGGACACCGTCAATCACCCAACCAGTATCCATCACAGGGGTTCGGCCGCCCTGGTTCTCGATCCAATCACCGATGGATACAACCTCACCAGAGTCCTCATGGACGGTGGCAGCAGTTTGAACTTGATCTATCAAGATACTGTTAGCAAAATGGGCATCGACCCATCAAGAATCAAGCCTAGTAAGACTACCTTTAAAGGTGTGATACCTGGCGTTGAGGCCCGTTGTACGGGCTCACTGACATTGGAGGTAGTATTCGGCTCCCCAGACAACTTCCGAAGTGAAGAACTAATCTTCGACATTGTCCCCTTTCACAGTGGTTATCATGCACTGCTCGGACGAACCGCTTTCGCCCACTTTAATGCAGTCCAGCACTATGCTTATTTGAAGCTTAAGATGCCCGGACCACGATGCATCATTATAGTCAATGGAAATATGGAGCGCTCCCTCCGTACCGAAAAGCACACCGCGGCCCTTGCAACCGAGGTATATGGCAGCCTCATTAAGTAGAATAGTTCGTCGGGCATTAAAGCCAATGACATCTCTAAACGAGTTTGGTTCGCTCATCACTGCGATAAATCGATGGACCCAGACCACGATTAGCAGTTCGGCCCCCGCCAACTGCCCCATAAGATTGCGGCTTATGTACCGCGTGTACATAACTACGCACTCAGAATACCTTGGGCGGCGCCGGAGGCACACTGTGGAAAAAGTCCACAGTACGGCTTACCCTACTTGGACCTCATACATTTTCCCTACAGGTTCATTAAGCGCCCTATTCGCTTTACGGTTGCATCGGGGATCCTTTCGAGGCTAATATTTCTCTTCTTTACAGCCAACCATCAATTACCCCTATCAAAGGATTTGTTACTAAGGAGAAATGGCGCAGACGTGCGGTAGGGCATCACTAGAGTCTTCAAACCATTACTTTTAGGCCCTGTGCTAGACTTACCCTTATTTAAAAAAAATTAGGCATGTAACATGACCTTAATATTAATGGCATTGTCTATCGAAACACGCCTCGACGTTTCGGTAAGGATATAAAGGAAGCAGATGATCACCACCTTGTTGTTGGGCTCTTACATTATCTCGTCATCCGTGCTCCCTCCTTGCTTTCGGTTGACATACGCGCTTCGGCACGGCCTTTATACCAGGGGCTGTATTCGGCCCCGCAAACACTTAAGTCTGAACACCTATAGGGAACTCTTCAGCGTCCCGGATATTGCACTATATGCATCGGCTCTGAATCATGTCCTTGGTCTATAGTTGGGTTGCCTGATACGTCTCCAACGTATCTATAATTTTTGATTGCTCCATGCTACTTTATCTACTGTTTTAGGCAATATTGGGCTTTATTTTCCACTTTTATATTATTTTTGGGACTAACCTATTAACCGGAGGCCCAACCCAGATTTGCTGTTTTATGCCTGTTTCAGTATTTCGAGGAAAAGGAATATCAGACGAAGTCAAAACGGAACAAAATCAACTGGAGAAGTTATTTTTGGAAGGAAAGCAACCCAGGGAAGTTGGAGTGCACGTCAGGGGAGAGACGGGCTGCCCACGAGGGTGGGGGCGCCCCCCTGGGCGCGCCCCCTGCCTCGTGGGACCCCCGTAGCTCCACCGACGTACCCCCTGCACCCATATATACCTACGTACCCAAAAACTTCCAGAACAGAACCTAGATCGGGAGTTCCTCCGCCGTAAGCCTCCAGAGCCACGAAAAACCAATTGGGACCCTATTCCGGCACCCTGCCGGAGGGGGATCCCATCACCGGAGGCCATCTTCATCATCCCGGTGCTATCCATGACGAGGAGGGAGTAGTTCACCCTCGGGGCTGAGGGTATGTACCAGTACCTATGTGTTTGATCTCTCTCTCTCTCTCATGTTCTCTCTCGTGTTCTCTCTATGGCACGATCTTGATGTATCCCGAGCTTTGCTATTGTAGTTGGATCTTATGATGTTTCTCCCCCTCTACTTTCTTGTGATGAATTGAGTTTCCCCTTTGAAGTTAACTTATTGGATTGAGTCTTTTATGAGAACACTTGATGTATGTCTCGCGATCCACTTGATGTATGTTTTGGTGATCAACTTGCGGGTTTCATGACATTGGGAACCTATGCATAGGGGTTGGCACACGTTCTTGACTCTCCGGTAATGGCTTTGGGGCACTCTTTGAAGTACTTTTATGTTGGTTGGATGAATATGAGATTGTGTGAAGCATATCGTATAATCATGCCCACGGATACTTGAGGTGACAATGGAGTATCTAGGTGACATTAGGGTTTTGGTTGATTTTTGTCTTATGGTGTTATTCTAGTACGAAATCTTTTATAGATCGATCCGAAAGAATAACTTTGAGGTGGTTTCGTACCCTACCATAATCTCTATGTTTGTTCTCCCCTATTAGTGGCTTTGGACTGACTCTTTGTTGCATGTTTGAGGGCTTGTTATATGATCTATCTATGTTATTATTGTTGAGAGAACTTGCACTAGTGAAAGTATGAACCCTAGGCCTTGTTTCCTATCATTGCAATACCGTTTACGCTCACTTTTACCACTTGTTACCTTGTTGTTTTTATTATTTCAGATTACAAATACCTTTATCCACCATCTATTTTGCACTTGTATCTTCATCTCTTCGCCGAACTAGTGCACCTATACAATTTACCATTGTATTGGGTGTGTTGGGGACACAAGAGACTCTTTGTTATTTGGTTGCAGGGTTGTTTGAGAGAGACCATCTTCATCCTACGCCTCCTACGGATTGATAAACCTTAGGTAATCCACTTGATGGAAATTTGCTACTGTCCTACAAACCTGTGCACTTGCATGCCCAAAAACGTCTACAAGAAGAAGGTTGTGTAGTAGACATCAAGCAGTTTCTGGCGCCGTTGCCGGGGAGGTGAGTGCTTGAAGGTATATCTTTAGATCTTGCAATCGAATCTTTTTGTTTCTTGTTTTAGCACTAGTTTAGTTTATAAAATAAAACTACCAAAAAAAATGGAGTTGAGTTTGTCTCACAAGCTTCACCTTTTTAATATCTTTCGTGAGTATGATGGAAAGGATAATTGTGCTCAAGTGCTAGAAGAAGAAATTTATAGAATGTTTTTATATGATGAGCATGATTGCAATGGTGTTAGTATGAATTCCTTGAATATCCATGATGCTAATGATATGCAAAGCCACAAGTTTGGGGAAGCTATGTTTGATGAAGATGATATTTTTTGTCCCCCAAGCTTTGATGAGCAAATTTACTATGATGAAAGCATGCCTCCTATTTATGATGATTATTGTGATGATACGTATGCTATAAAGAAGAAGTTTGCTTATGTGGAGAGTAGTAAATTTTCTATGCTAGTAGATCATGAAAAGAATGCTTTAGGTGCTGGTTATATTGTTGAATTCATTCATGATGCTGCTGAAAATTATTATGAGGGAGGAATATATGCTTGTAGGAATTGCAATAATATCAAGTTTCCTCTCTATGTGCTTAAATTCTTGAAGCTATGCTTGTGTTACTTTCCTATGCTAGTTGATTATTGTTACCATAAGTTGTTTGCTCACAAAATCCCTATGCATAGGAAGTGGGTTAGGCTTAAATGTGCTAGTCATATGCTTCATGATGCTCCCGTTATGTTTCAATTCTTATCTTTTATGTGAGCATCATTGCCATCATCATGCCAAGCTAGAAAGGCATTAAAGAAAAGCACTTGTTGGGAGACAACCCAATATTTACCCTTACTGTTTTTGTTTCCACATGATTATGCTACTGTAGTAATCATGTTTTATAGCTTTTGTTTCAATAAAGTGCCAAGTAGAACCTTTGGGAAGACTTGGGTGAAGTTTATATGATCTTGCTGTAGAAAACAGAAACTTTTGCGCTCACGAGTATGGATGCCATTTTTTACTGGAGAGCGATTTTAGGTTGATTCTTTTTGCAGATGATTAATAGAAAAATTCCTCAGGTCCAGCAGTTTATTTCATAATTTTTGAGGTTCCAGAAGTATAAGTTTTATACAGATTACTACAGACTGTTCTGATTTTGACAGATTCTATTTTCTATGTGTTGTTTGCTTATTTTGATGCATCTATGGCTAGTATTAAGTGGCATGAACCATAGAGATGTTAGAATACAGTAGATATTACACCAATATGAATTTAGAATGAGTTCATTACAGTACCTAAGTGGTGGTTTTATTTTCTTATACTAACGGAGCTTACGAGTTTTGTTTTGAGTTTTGTGTGGTTGCAGTTTTCAAGTTTTGGGTAAAGATTCGATGGACTATGGAATAAGGAGTGGCAAGAGCCTAAGCTTGGGGATTCCCAAGGCACCGCAAGGTAAAATTCAAGGACAACCAAGGAACTAAGCTTGGGGATGCCCCGGATGGCATCCCCTCTTCCGTCTTCGTTCATCGGTAACTTTACTTGGAGCTATATTTTTATTCGCCACATGATATGTGTTTTTTCTTAGAGCGTCATTTTTTTTCTTGTTGGTATTTGCTTTCTGTTAGTTAGAATAATGTTTCGTATCTTTAGTTTTAATAAAAAAGTCAAGGATAGCCTTTGCCATGCTTATTTTGCTAGTTTGCATGTTGCTGTTTGAAAACAGAAAGTTTACTGCTGTTCCAAAAATTTCCTAGAAAATTCAGAGTATGGTATAACGTTGAATATTCTTGAATATTAAGCTCTGATAAATTTATTACAGTGGGAATTTTATTTCATAATTTTTGGAGTCAGGGAAGTATTGATACTCTTGCACTCTTTACAGACTGTACTGTTTTGGCAGATTGCTGTTATAGTTGCATTATTTGCATATGTTTTCTTGTTTAATGATTCTATTTAAGGATAGGAGTATTAAATATGCAGATGCATTTAGTTTTCAATGTTGAGTAATTATTTAAGTGATTTGTTACAGTAGAAGATGATAAGGTTTTGCATTGGTTTATACTAACCTATCTCACGAGTTCTTGTTGAGTTTGTTGTGAATGAAGCTTTTGATAAAAAGAAGAGAAACTGTGATATGAGAGGAATTAAGGAGACACAAAAGCTCAAGCTTGGGGATGCCCAAGGCACCCCAGGATAATATTTCAAGAAGTCTCAAGCATCTAAGCTTGGGGATGCCCCGGTAGGCACCCCACCTTTCTTCTTCGGCAATCATCGGTTAGTATCGGTTGACCCTAAGTTTTTGCTTCTTCACATGAATTGTGCTATCCTTGCAGTGTAGTTTTATTTAGCTTTGCTTGCTGTTTGAATGAAGTATCAAGATCTGAAATCCTTTAATGAGAGAAAGCCATACATGATTTGGAATTTGTTAGAATACTCTATATGCTTCACTTATATCTTTTGAGCTTGATAGTTTTGCTCATAGTGCTTCACTTATATCTTTTGAGCGTAATAATTTTTGCTCTAGTGCTTCATTTAGATCTTTTAGAGCACGATGGCGGATTTGTTTTAAAGAAACTATTGATCTCTCATGCTTCACTTAGATTATTTTGAGAGTTGTTAATAGCATGGTAATTTGCTTAAAGATAATATACTTGGTATTCAAGATATGTGAAACTTTCTTTTGAGTGTGTTGAATACTAAGATAAGTTTGATGCTTGATAATTGTTTTGAGATATGGAGGTGATAATATTAAAGCAATGCTAGTTGGGGTGATTATGAATTTAAAGAATGCTTGTGTTGAAGTTTGTGATTCCCGTAGCATGCACGTATGGTGAACCGCTTGTGATGAAGTCGGAGCACAATTTTATTTATTGATTGTCTTCCTGATGAGCGGCAGTAGGGGACGAGCGATGGTTTTTTCCTACCAATCTATCCCCCTAGGAGTATGCGTTTAATGCTTTGGTTTTTGATGACTTCTAAGTTTTTGCAACAAGTGCATGAGTTCTTTTGATTAATGTTGAGTCCATGGATTATACGCACTCTCACCCTTCCGCCATTGCTAGCCTCTCTAATGCCGCGCACTTTTCGTCGGTATCATACACCCACCATATACCTTCCTCAAAACAGCCACCATACCTACCTATCATGGCATTTCCATAGCCATTCTGAGATATATTGCCATGCAACTCTCCACCATTCCGCTCATATGACACCCATTACTTTTGTCATATTGCTTTTTTGCATGAACATGTAGTTGACATTGTATTTGTGGCAAAGCCACTGTTCATTATTTCTTTCATACATGTCACTCTTGATTCATTGGATATCCCGGTACACCGCCGGAGGCATTCATATAGAGTCATACTTTGTTCTAAGTATCGAGTTGTAATTGTTGAGTTGTAAGAAAAATAAAAAGTGTGATGATCATCATTATTAGAGCATTGTCCTAGTGAGGAAAGGATGATGGAGACTATGATTCCCCCATAAGTCGGGATGAGACTCCGGACGAAAAAAAAGTAGCCATAAAAAAAGAGGAAAGGCCCAAATAAAAAAAAGAGTGGCCATAAAAAAAGGCCAAATAAAAAAATAAAAAAAATGAGAGAAAAAGAGAGAAGGGACAATGCTACTATCCTTTTTCCACACTTGTGCTTCAAAATAAACACCATGATCTTCATGATAGAGAGTCTCATATGTTGTCACTTTCATATACTAGTGGGAATTTTTCATTATAGAACTTGGCTTGTATATTCCAATGATGGGCTTCCTCAAAAGTGCCCTAGGTCTTCGTGAGCAAGCAAGTTGGATGCACACCCACTTAGTTTCTTTTGTTGAGCTTTCATATACTTATAGCTCTAGTGCATCCGTTGCATGGCAATCCCTACTCACTCACATTGATATCTATTGATGGGCATCTCCATAGCCCATTGATACACCTAGTTGATGTGAGACTATCTTCTCCTTTTTTGTCTTCTCCACAATCACCGTTCTGTTCCACCTATAGTGCTATGTCCATGGCTCACGCTCATGTACTGCGTGAAAGTTGAAAAAGTTTGCGATTTCTAAAGTATGAAACAATTTCTTGGCTCGTCATCGGGGTTGTGCATGATTAAATACTTTGTGTGATGAAGATAGAGCATAGCCAGACTATATGATTTTGTAGAGATAACTTTCTTTAACCATGCTATTTTGAGAAGACATGATTGCTTTGATTAGTATGCTTGAAGTATTATTATTTTTATGTCAATATGAACCTTTGTCTTGAATCTTTCGGATCTGAATATTCATATCACAATTAAGAAGATTTACATTGAAATTATGCCAAAGTATCACTCCGCATCAAAAATTCTTTTTTATCATTTACCTACTCGAGGACGAGCAGGAATTAAGCTTGGGGATGCTTGGTATGTCTCCAACGTATCTATAATTTTTTATTGCTCCATGCTACTTTATCTACTGTTTTAGGCAATAGTGGGCTTTATTTTCCACTTTTATATTATTTTTGGGACTAACCTATTAACCGGAGGCCCAGCCCAGATTTGTTGTTTTATGCCTGTTTCAGTATTTCGAGGAAAAGGAATATCAAACGAAGTCAAAACGGAACGAAATCAACTAGAGAAGTTATTTTTGGAAGGAAAGCAACCTAGGGAACTTGGAGTGCACACCAGGGGAGAGACGGGCTGCCCACGAGGGTGGGGGCGCCCCCTGCCTCGTGGGACCCCCGTAGCTCCACCGACGTACCCCCTGCACCCATATATACCTACGTACCCAAAAACTTCCAGAACAGAACCTAGATCGGGAGTTCCACCGCCGTAAGCCTCCAGAGCCACGAAAAACCAATCGGGACCCTGTTTCGGCACCCCACCGGAGGGGGATCCCATCACCGGAGGCCATCTTCATCATCCCGGCGCTATCCATGACGAGGAGGGAGCAGTTCACCCTCGGGGCTGAGGGTATGTACCAGTAGCTATGTGTTTGATCTCTCTCTCTCTCTTATGTTCTCTCTCGTGTTCTCTCTATGGCACGATCTTGATGTATCCGAGCTTTGCTATTGTAGTTGGATCTTATGATGTTTCTCCCCCTCTACTCTCTTGTGATGAATTGAGTTTCCCCTTTGAAGTTAACTTATCGGATTGAGTCTTTTATGAGAACACTTGATGTATGTCTCGCGATCCACTTGATGTATGTTTTGGTGATCAACTTGCGGGTTTCATGACATTGGGAACCTATGCATAGGGGTTGGCACACGTTCTTGACTCTCCGGTAATGGCTTTGGGGCACTCTTTGAAGTACTTTTATGTTGGTTGGATGAATATGAGATTGTGTGAAGCATATCGTATAATCATGCCCACGGATACTTGAGGTGACAATGGAGTATCTAGGTGACATTAGGGTTTTGGTTGATTTGTGTCTTATGGTGTTATTCTAGTACGAACTCTTTTATAGATCGATCCGAAAGAATAACTTTGAGGTGTTTTCGTACCCTACCATAATCTCTATGTTTGTTCTCCCCTATTAGTGGCTTTGGAGTGACTCTTTGTTGCATGTTTGAGGGCTTGTTATATGATCTATCTATGTTATTATTGTTGAGAGAACTTGCACTAGTGAAAGTATGAACCCTAGGCCTTGTTTCCTATCATTGCAATACCGTTTACGCTCACTTTTACCACTTGTTACCTTGCTGTTTTTATTATTTCAGATTACAAATACCTTTATCCACCATCTATTTTGCTCTTGTATCTTCATCTCTTCGCCGAACTAGTGCACCTATACAATTTACCATTGTATTGGGTGTGTTGGGGACACAAGAGACTCTTTGTTATTTGGTTGCAGGGTTGTTTGAGAGAGACCATCTTCATCCTACGCCTCCTACGGATTGATAAACCTTAGGTAATCCACTTGAGGGAAATTTGCTACTGTCCTACAAACCTGTGCACTTGCAGGCCCAACAACGTCTACAAGAAGAAGGTTGTGTAGTAGACATCATTGCCCGGCTCCTATGCTTGCCAACTTACATTCCGCAAGTTCGGCTAAGGTAGCAAAGGAAGAACTACTGCGATTGTATTTCTGGTTCGTCCGGTTAAGTACCTCAGTAGAGAAAGCCGAAAACTGACTGTCATGATATGCGAGAGCGCGTCACCGATCCGGTGACTTAGTGTTACACTACAAATCATTCACGATTTATGCCGTGTTATATGAAGGGTTGGGCTTCTATCAGCCGTGTTGCAAAGGCATCGTACTCCGGATCACCGTTCACGCAACAGGGGCTAGTACTTAGCTCCACCAATGGAATCTTATGGCTAAGTGAAAGTAATAAAGCCGCATAGTCTGATTGCCTAGTTCACCTTGCAAGACGCCTCCTATATAGGACCAAGATGTTGGATAAAGTGCGGACATGTGTTCCCGAACACCCCTGTAATATTTACAATGGGGCAGAAGCCGATGACTGGTAAACTTTCAGACTCATAAAATAAACGGTCGAACAGGAGGATAAACTAACAAAATCATAAAGCGCAAGCATACATATTTCACATTATGAGTTCATTACATGGTTCTTACAAACCAATCCACTACTCAAATATGATATCCTTTGAGCATTGACCCTCTACAATGCGGGCTCCCTCGAGGACCTTGCTGAAGTACCTCTCCGGCCTACGGTGATCCTTGCCTTCGGGCGGCCCTACGGTGGCAATATCGGTGGCCTTCATCTTCGCCCACTGCACCTTGACTCGGGCGAAGGCCATCCTGGCACCTTCTATGCAGGCCGACCGCTTGATGGCGTCGATCCGAGGACGCGCATCGACCAGCCGCTTCACGAGTCCGAAGTAGCTGCTGGGTATGGGCTCGGCTGGCCAAAGGCGGACTATTACATCCTTCATGGCCAGTCCGGCCACCCTGTGCAGCTCGGTCAGCTGCTTCAGCTGATCCCTGAGGGGTGCCGGATGCTCTGGCGCAAGGTACTGTGACCAGAATAGCTTCTCCGTTGAGCTTTCCTCTTCATCACGGAAGAACTCCGTGGTGTCGGCAACACTCCTCAGCAAATCCAGAAACGCGCCTGGATAATTCCAAACTCGGGTCAGCAAGATGTATCTCTTACTTGTAAATTTACTCTGCAGAAGAAAGGCCTTACCAGCCGCTATCTGCCTCGCCTCCTGGATCTCCTGGCGAGCATCCTGGGCTTCGACCCGGGCCTCCTTCATGCTCTCGAGAGCTTTGGAAAGTTCGGAGGCTTGCTTTGAAGTCTTATGCTCCAAGGACTCGCACTTAGCTATGGCATCCCTGAGCTATTGTTCGACTTCACCCACCCGCACCTCATGTCTTTGGCGGAAGGTTTGCTCCGACTCCAACTCCTTTGCTGCTTTGTCAGTGACCGCCCTGCTCACCTGCGCCTCCTTCTTGGCTTGGGCAAGCGCGCTCTTGAGGGACTCGACCTTGGCTGCGCCAGCTATGCGTAACATCATAAAACTCAGTAAGTTTAATAGAATTAATACACATATCACTTCGGGTATGTACAAGTATCGCATACCTTGCATTTCGTCAAACCACTTGTTGACGCGGTCAAGCTCCTCATCGGCTAGTCCAAGTTCCCAATTGAGCTTGGAAACCTCCGCGGCTTGGGCAGTAGCAGCCAGCATGGATGCCTGTCCCACACAATTGCATAGTACATTATTAACTTGTTTTGTGTCCTCCGTCCGGATTGTTCCTGAGGGGCTACTGTCTATACATGGGTTCAACCTTGCATAAAAAAGAACTTGTTACAAAATTACATGGCTACCTCAAAGCCCGTTAGTAGGCTGTTGAAGGCTTCGTTTAGTCCGCTTTTTGCAGACCGAACTTCCTCCATAACCGCACCCATCAGGGTGCGGTGCTCCTCCATGATGGAAGCGCGTTGTAGCGTTTCCTCCAGAGTATGAGCGGCTTCCGGATTAGCAGAGGCCGCCTGAGGGAGTCCTGGACTAGGGGGTGTCCGGATAGCCGAACTATCATTATCGGTCGGACTCCAAGACTATGAAGATACAAGATTGAAGACTTCGTCCCGTGTCCGGATGGGACTTTCCTTGGCGTGGCAGGCAAGCTTGGCAATACGGATATGTAGATTTCGTACCATTGTAACCGACTCTGTGTAACCCTAGCCCTCTCCGGTGTCTATATAAACCGGATGGCTTTAGTCCATAGGACGAACAACAATCATACCATAGGCTAGCTTCTAGGGTTTAGCCTCCTTGATCTCGTGGTAGATCCACTCTTGTAACACACATCATCAATATTAATCAAGCAGGACATAGGGTTTTACCTCCATCAAGAGGGCCCGAACCTGGGTAAAACATCGTGTCCCTTGTCTCCTGTTACCATCCGCCTAGACGCACAGTTCGGGACCCCCTACGCGAGATCCGCCGGTTTTGACACCGACATTGGTGCTTTCATTGAGAGTTCCTCTGTGCCGTCGCCATCAGGAAGGATGCCTTTTCCCGTCTTTAAAGACGGTGCCATCGTCAAGGGAGCTTTGGCCGCCAGCCAGACTATCCAGCTAGGTGGTTTTCTTATGACCGCCTGTTCGGCCACCGCTCCGACAATGACCTCTCAGGTCATTAAAAGCGATCTTCACGTCGGCTCGGAATTCGTCGAGCAGCTAGATCCGATTGAGCTCTCCTCCGTAAATAGGCTCTTGGATCGCATCGCCGCCCTGGGAGTCGCTACTGACTACGATCAGATTGGGCTTAAAACCGATCTGAGAGAAATTAACTCTCCCTAGGTTACTCACCACGTTGTTGTGGTAGAGGAACAATGCGGCGACTCTTCTTCTATGTTAAAAACCAACAAGTTCCGGATTCCCGATCCCTCCATGCCGGATTCCCTCAGAGGGACGGACGCCAATCAAATACTGAACCTAAAGTCAGGCACCGAACCAGATTTGTTGGAAAGCATCGACCAAACCAAGCTTCCAAATCCGGAAGCTTCTTGGCCTTTGAGCCTCAGATCGGGCGGGGTTCCGAACTTAATTCCACCCGCCCACCCAAACATAAGCGATCTATCTCAAATACGGCAAGAGCCCGATGAAACAGTACATCATTACTGGGCCAGATTCCTCCTGGTTATGGACATGATAATGGACTGCCGTGAAGAAAGCGCGATTTCAAATTTCTGCAACAATTGCACGGACAAGGGAATCATAAACGCCATCAGTCATCGCAAAGTTACACGCTTCGCCGACCTAGCGACCATTGTACAAAAATACTGCGCGATGGAGAGTGCTTGGAAAACCGAAACTAGGTTTTGGGACAATCCGGCCCTGAATACAGCCCCAGTCTGAAATAAAAGGGTGCGTCATACTCAAGCGCCTGTGTTAAAAACCAAGAAGCAAAAACCCCTAAAGGGTACGGAACCGTACTGGAGGGATGGCTCAACGGACCCTGCAAAATCCACAGTACGGAGGGCTCCACTCCAACACATAGCCTTCGAGCATGTTGGATACTACGGCAGGTGGCCAAAAGTGGCGAAGGCTTTTTAGCCCCAGGCAACCAGCCCAGGAGTACCAGTACGGTATTAACAGTCTTCGAGACTTTCACATCAAATAACATGCGGAAATGAACAATCCGCAGCCTCGCCGAAGTCTACCAAGTAGCAACAAAAAATCCATGGAGTGACACGGCTATCACCTTCAATGCCAGCGACGAACCTAAATTCCGAACAGCTAGAGCACCAGCCGCATTGGTCCTCAGTCCGATAGTGGACGACTTTCGTCTTACCAAGGTACTCATGGATGGCGGCAGCGGATTAAACCTCATCTACGAAGAAACCCTTCAAAAAATGGAAATTGACAGGAGCCGCATTAAGCGAAGCAGCACAACCTTCAGGGAAATAATCCCTAGTCGAGAAGTACGCTGCACAGGAAAAATCACACTAGATGTAGTGTTCGGCTCACCGGACAATTACAGGTCCGAAGAGGTCACGTTCCAAGTGGCCCCATTCGGCAGCGGATATCACGCCTTTTTAGGGCAAGAGGCATTCACAATCTTTCAAGCTATACCCCATTACGGGTACATGAAGCTCAAAATGTCCGGACCAATGGAATAATCACTCTCGCCAGTGATCTAGATACAGCACTCCGCGCTGAAAATAAGACAGCCGCATTGGCCCTATAGGCATTATCCGAAGCCCTAGCGGCAGAGGAACTAACTGCGCTGCGCTCCGCGGTAGATAGGGACGATGTGATACTCGATAAGAGGTCCAAGTCCACCTCTTTTAAACCAGCAGACAAAATAGTCAAATTCCAGGTCCATCCAACGGACCCCACAAAGACGACCTCCATTGGGGCACAATTAAATCCTGATGTAGAAGCCGCACTACGAGAATTCCTTCGGGAAAATTGGGACATTTTTGCCTGGCACCCTTCAGACATGCCAGGAATCCCACGCAGGCTGGCAGAGCACAGCATAAATATCCTAAAAGGATTCAAGCCAGTCAAACAAGCTCTTCGGCGATTTTCCGAACCCAAAATACAGGCAATGGGAGAGGAGCTAGCCAAACTCTTAGAAGCCGGATTCATCAGAGATATAAAATATCCGGACTAGCTAGCCAACCTAGTAATGGTACCAAAAAAGGACAAATCCTAGCGCCTTTGCGTCGATTTCGAAGACCTTAACAAGGCCTGTCCAAAGGACCCTTTCCCTCTCCCTCGCATCGACCAAATCATCGATAGTACGCAGGGCACGATTCATTGTGCTTCCTCGACGCATACTCCGGATACCATCAAATCAAGATGGCGGAAAAGGACCAGGCCGCAACGGCCTTCATTACTCCATATGGGCAATTCTGCTTCAACACAATGCCCTTCGGACTCAAAAACGCCGGCGCAACATATTAGCGCATGATTCAAACATGTCTGGCCACCTAGATAGGCAAAACAGTAGAGGCATACGTAGACGATGTGGTCGTCAAGATCAAACACGTCGAAACTCTAGTAGACGACTTGAGGGTGACATTCGACAACCTCCGAGCATACGACATTAAGCTCAACCCGGAAAAATGCGTTCTCGGCGTACCAGCCGGAAAGCTCTTGGGCTTCATTGTATCCGGTAGAGGAATTGAAGCAAACCCAGCCAAGATCCGAGCTCTATCACAATTGGATATCCCAAAAGACCTCAAGCAAATACAAAAACTAACTGGATGTGTGGCGGCTCTAAGCCGCTTCATCTCCCGTTTGGGAGAAAAGGCACTGGCCCTCTATCGCCTCCTCCGGCGCACCGAACATTTCGAATGGACGGATGCTGCCACGGCCGGACTCGAAGAAATAAAGGCCGTATTGGCAACAAATCCGGTCCTGGCCGCGCCCAACCTGGCCGAACCAATGTTGTTATATATCGCAGCAACACATCAAGTTGTCAGCGCGGTACTCGTCGTTGAACGAGAAATAGAAGGGCACAAGTTCCCTCTTCAAAAACCAGTGTACTACGTATCCACTGTCTTAACTCCACGCAAGTCCCGGTACCCACACTATCAAAAGATAGCGTACGCGGTGTTCATGGCATCCCGGAAGCTGTGACACTACTTTCAAGAGTGTTCCATAACGGTGGCCTCCGAAGTACCTCTCAACGACATTATCAACAATCGCGATGCAATGGGCAGGATTGCAAAATGGGCCATTGAGCTCTTACCATTTGATATAACCTACAAACCACGGCGAGCTATCAAGTCGCAAGTTCTGGCTGACTTCATCGCCGAATGGACCGAAGCCGAACTCCCTAAAGAGTACGGCGCATACTCCAATTGGATCATGCATTTCGACGGCTCCAAAATGTTGGCTGGCTTGGGAGCTGGCGTCGTCTTGACGTCCCCAACCGGAGACACAGTCCAATACGCGCTTCAAATAATGTACACAGACTCCAACAATGTAGCCGAATACGAGGCCCTTCTACATGGCCTCCGGATGGCAATCTCCATGGGTATTCAACGCCTAGAGGTGCGCGGGGATTCAAACCTCGCCATATCCCAAGTAAATGGAGACTTTGATGCCAAGGACCCGAAAATGGCAGCCTACCATAACGATGTCCTAAAAATGTCAGCCCAGTTCGAAGGACTCGAATTCCACCATGTAGCCCGGGATAACAACCAGGCAGCAGACGTGTTGGCACGCATCGGCGCAAAACGCGACGCCGTCCCTCCAAACATCTTCTTGGAGCGGCTCTTTAAAGCCATCCGTATTACGGGAAGAGGAGTCCGGAAATAACAATCTGGAACCAACTGCATCACCTAACGCGGAACATTCTGACACAGTCGGTGGCTCAGCCATAACAGATTCAGCCCACAAAATACTGGCAGTAATTGCCCCGTGGATGGAACCATTCCTAGCCTACCTAACCCGGCAGGAACTTCCCGAAGACCAAAATGAGGCCCGCTGCATAGTTCGGCGATCTAAAGCCTACAAGGTCCATGAGGGAGAACTTTATAAGAAAAGCACAACCGGAGTCCTTCAAAGGTGTATCTCCGAAGAGGAAGGGCGAAATCTCCTGGCTGAAATTCACGCCGGACTCGGCGGGCACCACGCCGCCGCCCGGGCCCTTGTAGGCAAGGCCTTCCGTACAGGATTTTATTGGCCGACCGCCCGGGCAGATGCTCAGGACTTAGTCCAACGATGCGTTGGTTGCCAGCTCTTTGCTAATCAGAGCCACATGCCACCCACCGCCCTCAAAACTATACCCATTACTTGGCCGTTCGCGGTCTGGGGGCTTGACATGGTTGGACCCCTTAAAGGGGGGACCCACAAGCACAAATACTTATTGGTCATGGTGGATAAATTCACCAAATGGATAGAGGCCAAGCCGGTTAAAACGGCAAAATCCGGACCTGTGATAGACTTCATATCCGGGGTAGTACACCGTTTCGGCATCCCCCACAGCATCATCACTGATAACGGCACGAATTTCACGGCCGATGAGGTTAAACTCTGGTGCAAAAACATGGGCATCAAGCTCGACTACGCTTCAGTCTACCACCCTCAAACTAATGGTCAAGTGGAACGAGCAAATGGTCTAATCATGAGCGGCATCAAACCCAGATTAGTGCGGTCCCTCACGGAATCTAATACGCACTGGGTAGAGGAGCTCGACTCTGTACTTTGGGGGCTGCGGACCACGCCAAACCGCACAACCGGATTCACACCTTTTTTATGGTATACGGTGCTAAGGCAGTTTTGCCCTGCGATATAATTCATGACTCACCTAGCGTGCGCATGTACGAGGAAAGAGAAGCCGAGTTGGATCGGCAGGACAGTTTGGACGCTTTAGAGGAGGAGTGCGACGTGGCAAAATCCCGTTCTGCATTCTATCAACAGCAGGCTCGAAGATATCAAAGCAGAGAAGTACGGGCCAAAACTTACAATGTTGGCGAGCTAGTTCTACACCTGCCGGACAAGAAAAAGGACAAACTTAAGCCCAAATGGGAAGGTCCCTTCAACATCGACCAAGTCCTTACCGGCGGTGCATACCGTCTATGCAACGCATCTGACAACCGACTCGAGCCAAACCCATGGAACGCAGCCCGTCTCCGAAGATTTTACGCCTAGCGCCGGACTCAGGGTTCGTCTCCTTCCTCCGTCCACCTTTCATGTTTTTTCGCTGTCTTTGTTTTCCCTCCTTTTTCCTCCCTCTTTCAGTACAAACCTCTTGAGGGCTAATCTGCGCTTTGTTCGCACTCACTTGATGTGCTACTCGCACTCGTTATACCTGGGGGCTTCTTTAACAGAAGCTTATTTATATGGGCTTCATGCCCACCACATGTGTCACACTTCCGCATTTACCTTTTGATCACCATTATATGCATCGATATGACTTAAGTTTTGGCCAAGCCGGGTTGCCTGGCTCCTGTGCTTACCCCTACGTTCCTGATTGTTTGGCTAGGAGGTAAAGGGAGCACCTCTGCGATTGTTACTGCCGGGTCAGCCGGATGTGTACCGCAGACTGGGTGAAGCCGAAGGCTAGCATTCTTAAGGGAATATTCGGTTGGTGACCTGAAAGATGATTTATTACTTACTTATTTATCTGCCCCAGATGCTTTTTTGCTATTTTCGTAGTCCGTACATGCACTTTAGGGCGCTTCCCAGGGAAAGGAACCCTTAACGGAACTATTCTCCCCTGGAAGATGTTTCTTACTAACCATGTAATATAACATAGCTAGTTGGGCACTTGTCTGATAAAGCAATTATGACCCCTACGCCTTGTCTCCATGCATGCCCCGGTTCTTTTATAACCGTAAGGGTATTCGAACACACTCCAGACTATTGGGTCCCGAGGTTGAAGCGAAAAGGTCCGCAAAGGCAAACGATCTACAATCCGGCTAGAAGGCATTTTACATGTCATTTTAAAATTACATCGTCAAACTGACTGATTTTACTCCTCTTCAATCCCATCTAGCAGGTTGTCTAATTTACAGTCTTGTTGGGAATATTTCGCGGCCAGCTCTACTTGGCCGTACATCAAGCTCACAGGGATCTCCTTCCCATCAGGCCCCACAGGTCCGACCTCGGCCATGTGGTTTGGGTCAGCCTTCGGGTACCACGTCTTCACCATGGCCCAGGCCTCCCTGGCGCCTTGACGGCAGGCCGATATCTTCCACAGACGAAGACGTCGCCGTACTCCCTAAAGCTTCTCAGCAAGCCCTCCAAGCCCCTCAGGGAGGGAGACGGAAGGCCATAAGGCCTGAACGACGCCACTCATCGCCTGCCGCACATGTTCAAGCAGTTGCACCAGCTCGGGAAGTTGGTCACCCGTTAAACCGGGCATTTCCTCCATAGGGCGACCTGTGAGCACACCTACAGACATATTTCTGTCAACCGACTTCCTCGCCGAACTCTTGTTTCCAAAAGAGTTTGCTCAAGCACTTACTATAGATGCCGCGACGAAGCCGCTGATTCTCCTTCAAGGAGCTAGACTGTTGGGCCCGAACACCTTTTAGCTCTTCTCCAAGCTGAGTGTGGGCATCTTGGAGTTTGTTCCTCTCCTGCTGCACCTTCATAAGCACCCTCTCGCCAGCCTTCAACTGGCGCAGTAGCTGTTGCTTGTCCGGATCAAGTCCGGCAACATCTGCAATATTATTGTCAGATTTATACGCACGCCGCACGCCATAAAACATTTTTGAAATATGTGTTACCGGAGGGGGTCTTTGTGTCTCCTCCTACGGCGGTCAGTGCGGCCTCAAGTTGGGCCTTGCACTCTTGAAGCTCCTGGGAAAGGTCGGTATTCTTCTCCGTAAGATCCTGCATAATAAATGATCCTTAAATCAGTTATTTTAACTATTTTAAGTCTCGGGGGCTACTGGCATATATAGCTATTAAAATTACTCACCCGTATGTCCTTCACATACTGCTCCGTGGCTCTGGTTAAACCATCTTGAGCGGCACGGAGGTGTGCGTCTCCCGCTTCAAAGGCATTCAACGCCTCCGGGGAGAAACACGCGTCACGAAGAACTGTCTGGCGACGCCTGTGATTCATGGCGCTCTCCACCTCAGAACGGGTGGCGGACAGCCTGTCGGCATCCTCCGTTGGAGGAGCATCCGGCTCATGCCTTGTGTTCGCCTCCCCTTTCGGACCACGCGTTGGAGCATGGCTGGCGGAGGCTTGATTTGCAACCTCTCCGGACATTGTCCGACGAGCGCTCTTTCTCCTGGAAAAGTTATGAGAATTAATATACCTTCTAGGGATCCTTCCCTTAAAAACAGCGGTGTGCCGTACCGTTGCGGCGACGTTTTGATTCGTGTCGCACTCCTTTTCCGCCTACTGGGCCGAACTGACCCTTGCTGGTCAGCCGCCGCGGGCTCGGCTTCTCGCCTTGGAGGCACCTCCTGCAAGACACCGTTGGTATACGGTGATCTGAAATATGCAAGGACGAAGTAATGGTGTCAGGACTTCGGTCGTACTCACCTGGGAAGCCGGGCACAAACCGGGGTAGTCAGCCGTAATGGCGACTAAAGCATTATCTATGCTGAGCTGGTGGAACACCCCATCAATCAAATCCACCTTGATGTCCGGATCCTCTTTGGAGGTCGGATCAAGGGATCTTCCCGGATCCTCGGGTTGTGGAGTCGGGCTCTTTATGCCCTCCACATCCCGGCGCAGTTCCTGCGTCGAAACCATAAGGTAAGACACTTATCTTTGAAAGCACGGATCAGATATTTAGACGTCCGCTTACCCAGCTTCGAGGGTTATTCATGGAGAATCCATTCAATGGACTCGTGCAGAGGAAGTCCTCCTCCTCCCCCTTGTACAAGCCGGACAGGATCTTCACCAGATCGGCGGCCGATCCCGGTCCCGTGCGGCCATGACGGGTGGCGTTGTTCTCCCCGTTGAAATCCCACATGGGGTGGCCCCTATATTGGAGCGGCTGCACCCCTCGCATAATGCACGTGACCATGATTCCAATCATGGTCAATCCGGAGTGGGCCAGTAACCTAATCCGGCCCATCAGATAATGGACGCTACCATCATCCTCCCGTTGAGGGCTCCGCGGGCGCCAACTCAGGCGTTTCTTCAGGGGAGCATTGCTGAACTCCGGGAGGCCGATCCGAACTGGATCCGGCAGAGGGGCGTCCTCCATATAGAACCATTCCGAAGGCCAATCTTCAGACGCCTTCTTCGGGGTGCCGGATGGATATCCGGTCCCGGCGATGCACCATATTTCGGCTCCGCCCACTTGATATATCGACCCCTCGTGAGAACGGGGTACGAGGCAAAACAATCTCTTCCACGGCGCAAAATGGGGCTCGATGCCCAAGAACAGCTCGCAAAGAGCTACAAAGCCCGCGATGTGCAAAATGGAGGCAGGTGTAAGGTGGTGAAGCTGGAGTCCGTAGAACTCCAGGAGCCCCCGGAGAAACGGATGTATGGGAAATCCAAGTCCCCTTATTAAATAAGGGACAAAGCATACCCGCTCTCCTTTGGAGGGGTTGGGAATGCTCTCCGTCTGCTTTCCGCCCCGAAAGGTGGCCAGTCCAGCTCGAACCGGAACCATGAAGGCTGGGGGAAGATATCCCTTGGTTTGGAGCGCCACTAGCTCGCTGTGTGGAATTGAGCATCTCCCCCAATCTCCTGGCTTAGGGCTGGGAGCGCGAGAGGAGGAGCCGCGTCGACTATCCATGATAGAATGGATTTTTGTCAGAGGCGCTTCGATGAGTACTTGCGGAAGGAGGATGGTGTGAGTTGGATCTAGATCCTCGCCTCTCTTATAGGCGGCTAGTTCGCACGGCTAGGGGGAAAATGTAAAAATACCCTAGCTTTTCGCATTCATACGACACGTGGAAGAAGGCCATTTTTGGGCGTAGAAGCCAAGGAGCGCAACATTTATAAGGAAGCCGGACATTATTCGACAGGGACATGAAGTTTGAAGGAGAACCCGCCTTGCAACGCCGAAGACAACATGCGCGTCGGACTCGTCGTCATTGAAGCCTAGTTCGGGGGCTACTGAGGGAGTCCTGGACTAGGGGGTGTCCGGATAGCCGAACTATCATCATCGGCCGGACTCCAAGACTATGAAGATACAAGATTGAATACTTTGTCCCGTGTCCGGATGGGACTTTCCTTGGCGTGGCAGGCAAGCTTGGCGATACGGATATGTAGATTTCCTACCATTGTAACCGACTCTGTGTAACCCTAGCCCTCTCCGATGTCTATATAAACCGGATGGCTTTAGTCCATAGGACGAACAACAATCATACCATAGGCTAGCTTCTAGGGTTTAGCCTCCTTGATCTCGTGGTAGATCCACTCTTGTAACACACATCATCAATATTAATCAAGCAGGACGTAGGGTTTTACCTCCATCAAGAGGGCCCGAACCTGGGTAAAACATCGTGTCCCTTGTCTCCTGTTACCATCCGCCTAGACGCACAGTTCGGGACCCCCTACCCGAGATCCACCGGTTTTGACACCGACACCGCCGATGGAGCTGCTACTCCTCCCCCCTCCATCGAAGGGGGGTGTTGGTCCGAACCCGGAGCCGCATTGGTCTCCCGGACGGTGTTCGGCGAGGGCCCGAACTGTTGAGGCCCTCCACCCTCGGTGGTCATGGGGGTCGCCGTGCCCCGCTCTGCGGCATCCGAGGTATTAACCTCGGAAGCCTTCTAGACGGCCTCGTCCGGCCCTCCTCGGCCAGGATAGGTCCTTTGGGACGACACCTCAGGGTCCTCCATGGCAGGGGGAGAGGGCTCGCGATGGTCCGTCACTCTCCGCCTCTTCAGACGCTAGAGAATTCCTCGACGAAGACAAGGGGTTCGGGATATCATGCGGAGTGCTGAGATACAAGCAAAGATACAATTTATATAACTAGAGGCGGGTAAGCGGAAGCTGAATAAGTAAGGTTTTCGATGCTTATGATTCAGCCAGGGGCTTAACCCTGGGGGCGCTCCTTGGATTGTGTTCGGACTCCGAGTCCGAACTGACCGAGAAGGTGATCTTCTTCTTCTTCGGTGTCGCCCCCTCCGGATTCTCGAAGGCCGTCCTCTTCTTCCTCCTCGTGACGCGAGGGGAGTCGCTCTCCACCTCCTCCAACTCCTCTTCGTCCTCGTCTTCCTCGTGAGAGGAGACAGCCTCGGTTTCTCCGGATATAGCATCTAAAGTACCTTTGCGACGGGGCCTGCCCTTGGGCCCCTTTCCCTTCTTCTCCGGTGTTTGGTAGGGCGCCGGGACCAGCATCTCCGCCAGTTGGGGAGTGACTGGGTCTTTCGGCGACGGAGCCGGACCCTTGATCCGCTCCGCTTTCTTTGTCCAGCCCTGTAAAGAGGTGGAATGATAAGATTTCACATTGATCAAAAATATAGACCAGACATATCTTCGGAAACTAATACTTACCGGAGTGGCCGGATTCTCGGTGTCGAGTCCAATGTCTTCGGTCTCCATGGGCCAGCTCTTCTACGCCTTGAAAAGCAGCTTCCATATCCCCTCATGTGTCGTGCCGAGGAAGTGCTGCAGAGTCCACGGCTCCTCTGGATTGAATTCCCACATGGGGTAAGTCCGGCGCTAGCAGGGGAGGATGCAGAAGAGCATGATGTGCACCACATTGGTAAGACCGACGTTCTTGCTCAACACATTGGTGATGTGCGCTTCCAGCCTCCGCACCTCTGTCTGGGATCCCAGTCGAGGCCCTTAGTGGTCCACGAAATGAGACTCATGGGGGGTCCGGATCTGAACTCCGGAATCGCCGCCCACTTGGTGCGGCGCGGCTCGGTGATGTAAAACCACTCTTGTTGCCAGACCTTGACGGTCTCGACAAAGGACCCCTTGGGCCATGTGTAGTTGTGCAGTTTTCTTATCATGACCCCGCCGCAGTCCACGTGCTGCCCGTCAACCACCTTCAGCTTCATATTGAAGATTTTCAGCCATAGGCCGAAGTGTGTGTGTGGGGGGGGGGGTGCGGAGTAAAGCCTCACACACGATGATAAACGCCGAGATGTGGAGGAAGGATTTCGGGGCTAGATCATGAAAATCTAGCCCGTGATAGAACATGAGTCCCCAGACGAAGGGGTGGAGTGGAAAACCTAACCCTCTAAGGAATAGGGGAGGAAAACGACCCTTTCGCCGGGCTCCGGAGTGGGAATGACTTGACCATTGGTGGGGAGTCTGTGCGCGATGGTTGTGACTAGGTACCCCGCACTCCGGAGATCCTTTATCACCTTCTCCGTGACGGAGGAGGCCTCCCACTTGCCCTTGGAACTGGATTCGGCCATGGTCGGAGGAGGTGGTGGCGGTGTGGAAAACGAAAGCTTTCTTTCGGGCGCTTAGAGCTTGGGAGATTGGAAGGCTGAGGCTGGAAGAAGGCGTGGGAGTAAAGGAGGAATCTATTGCCCTCTTATAGGTAGTAAAAATGCCAACCATCCCTCCACTTATGCCTTGAAACTCGCCTATTCCCAACGTAAGCATGCGCCGTAAATGGTTGGATTACCAAAACCATATTGATGAGCAATCCCATAATAAGTGGGCACGATCTCTGTTTTGACAAGACGGGCCAAGGGGCTCAGCCTCGAAACACGGAACGCGAGGTGTGAAAATGGTTCAAATCACTGAAGGGTCAAGTTTGACGCTTCGCCGGAAAAAGTTGTCAGTAAAGACACTATTCCTATTTTTTATATATCCTGCCTTCGCGGCTAAGGGCTGTGTTTATTATGCAAGGCCGAGTACAGTTCTTTTATTGAGGGAAGCTGATATATATATTGTTCAGGAACCAGACTCACAGTGTCGAAGACAATCTGCGCGCCGAACACTTCACCATTGAAGACTGGTTCAGGGGCTACTGTGGGAGTCCTGGACTAAGGGGTCCTCGTGCGTCCGGTCTATTCGCTATGGGCCAGACTAATGGGCCGTCAAGATACAAGGAAGATGACCACCTCTTGTGTCCGGTTTGGACTTCCGTATGCGTGAACGGCAAGTTTAGGTGTCCAGATATACTGTTTCCTTTCTGTTAAACCAACTTTGTACAACCCTAAGCCCCTTCGGTATCTATATAAACCGGAGGGTTTAGACCGAAGGCAGGATCATAATATTGATAGGCTAGCCAAGCTAGGGTTTAGCCATTACGATCTCGAGGTAGATCAACTCTTGTATCCTCTATACTTGTCGAATATAATCAAGAAGGAGTAGGGTTTTACCTCCATTAAGAGGGCCCAAACCTGGTAAACATTGTGTCCCTTTGATCATTGTTACCACCAATCCTCAGACATACAGCTTGGGGCACCCTACCCGAGATCTGCCGGTTTTGACACCGACAATCACTACCCCCAAGTAGGAACACGACTCTGAGCGCTGCCATCATCCGATCCAGGGAGCCCCACACCTAGGGTTTGCCTGGAGTATTCTAAAGGGGAATCGAGGATTACATGTTGACACCTTCAAGAAGGTACCTAGCGATGCCCACAAACGTCGCAATCATTGGCTCCGACTCCAGTCGATGCCTGGCTTTCGCCTTCAGTCTCCGGTCCTCGAGAAAAATGGGCCAAGCTGCACCACTATGTTCACCAATGTTGCCACGGGACCACCATGGCAGGAGGATTGGATCCTTCCAGATCACACATTACCAAGGCACGTGCCAATCAAATCAAGGATCCATGCCGCTTGAAGAAGATGCCACGCCGAAGGACCGGAGCACCGCCACCTTGAGCACACCATCCAGCCAGCGCCATGCCACGCATCTGGGCCTCCGAGCACCGCCGACACTACGCTGCCACCCGCGAAAGAGCACAACAGTCCTGCCACCGTCTTTCCATTAATCTGGCCAAGGCATCATGTGGGTAGCTACCAATGGGATGTAGACCAGAGAAGAGACGCAAATTAAGGGGAAGGTGTTAACTACTGGCTAGGGATCGAAGGTTGCAGCCATGGCTGGTTCTCTCGTATAGCTTCAATTCCAAATCTGAGGTAGAGGAAGGGGAAAAGAAGATTACAAGCAACGGCCTCAGCCGTGTCCAACTAGCCAATCCCTCCAGGAAAAGCCACCTTCCCTACTTATCCTACCGCTTGTTCCACTCCTTGCCAGCGTAGCGCGTGGACGGGCGCCGTTGGTGTAGGCTTGCAAGTCATCGACGACCAAGCCGAGCGCCTTGTCGACCGCGAGAGGAACAGACTTGGCGACTGCCGCATCGACGGCGTGGCCAACCGCGGCGATGATGAGATCCTCAAGGTCCTTCTTCTGCCGCTAATGGACACACTCCGCCGCGGACGTGAGGGTCGCGTACAGCGCCTTGCCCTCGTCAGAGAGGTTCTCCATCGGCTCACGTCACCGGCGCGCCGCCGCCGCCGCGCGCGTGTCGTGGTGATGCTCCAGTGGAGCGGGGTGGAAATTTTTTGGCTCTGAGTACCAATTGTTAACTACTGGCTAGGGATCGAAGGTTGCATCCATGGTTGGTTCTCTCGTATAGCTTCAATTCCAAATCTGAGGCAGAGGAAGGGAAAAAGAAGATTACAAGCAACAGCCTCAACCGTGTCCAACTAGCCAATCCCTCCAGGAAAAGCCACCTTCCCTACTTATCCTATGTCACGCACTCGCTGTCTCAGATCGGATCGGAGGGGAAGGGGATGAGATTTGGACTTGGGAAAACTAGCTTGCTTTCCAAGGGGAGAGAGATACAGAGATTAGGTGAGGATTCAGATTCAGGTTCAACTCACACACGCCTCCACAGATAGCCCTCATTGGCTTATAACCCAGTAGGGTTATCGTGGCGCCCTGGTGCACAAATGTCAGGGATTTTTCGAGCCAGTGGCAGCTCATCAGACTGAATTGCTCCAGCCAGTCCATGCCGAGCACGCCATCATACGCCCCGAGGTCCAGCTGCCGCATGTCTGTGTGAAATGTGTGGCCCTGGATCCACCATTGCAGTCCTTTTACCATACTGTTGCAAACCATCCTCTCGCCGTTTGCGACGCGCACATCCACCGCCGGCACAGCGACTGTGGTGGCTTTGACACGCTCCACGAACGCAGTGGAGACGACGCTATGTGTGCTCCCCGAATCCACGAGCAGCAACATGACCTGATTGCTGACGAGCGCTCTGAGGCGAATGGTGCGTGGCGACTTTGTCCCAGCCACAGCGTGCGTTGAGAGCATGCAGCATTCCGGCCCTGGTTCCTGCGGCTCGGGCGCGTCCAGCAAATCCAGTGCATGAACGGCATCGTCGTTGAGTGCTTCACCAAAATCCCCAACATGGATGGTGAGCAGTTGCGTTGCGGGCTTGCATCTGTGCTCGCGTGAGTACCGGTCGCCACACTTGAAGCAGAGGCCATTTGCACGCCGGTGGTCGCGCAACTGGCGCTCTCGGGCCAGCTCGTCGTTGGGTTGCCCGGCGTCGCCTGCCCGTGGTGCGCCCTCGAGTCGTGGTGGTGGTAGAGGGGGAGGCGGTGGGCGACCCGCTGGAACAATGCGCGGGCGCGGCCGTTGGTGACCGGCTTCCTACTCTACTATCCTGGCAAGGACAGCCGCGCGAGTGATGCTCGACGGTTCCTGAAGGTGAACTGCAGCCCGCAAATCATCGCGATATCCGAGCAGGAACTGAGTCACGAAGATCTTCGGGTTGAGAGTCGCGTCGAGGGCGAGCAAATGATACATGTGAGCTTCAAATTCTATCCGATACTCTGCCACGCTGCCGGTCTGTCGAAGCTGCAGGAGTTTGTGCATTTCCACCTCGAATTCGTCTGGACCGAATTCACTGATCAACGCTGTGGTGAACTCCTCCCAAGTAGAGGACCGGTGGCCATGGTGAAACGCCTGCAGCAAGTGTGCGGCATGCCCCTCGATGTAGAGCGTCACTGTAGTGACCCATGTGTGCGGAGGGATGCGGTACAGGTCGAAGTAGGCGAGGCACCGGTCGATCCAGAGGCTGGGCGCGTCGCCATCGAAGCGCGGAAAATCGTGCTTGGGCGGCTTGACGGCGTACTCCTGCCCTTGGTCGTAGTGGACGCCGCGCGCTGGCCCGTGCGCCGCGGTCTGGCTCGTGCCCGGGAACATCGGGATGCCCCGTGTGGGCAATAGCGGCGGCCCCCCGTTGCTGAGACGAGGCGGAGGTGCGTGCGGAAGGGGCCCGTGCTGCTGCTCCAGCGACGTGACCGAGGACCCCTGCGACTCGCCGTCTTGTGCGCCGGGCGCTGGCTGTCGCAAACGCTTCCCCGCGGTCGGAGATGGTGGAGGATAGCGGAGATGCCGCACGTTGTTGACGTCCGCCTCCATGAGATCCATCTGCTTGCGAAGATGCACCATATCGGACGAGACTTGCGTGTTGAACGTAAGCTGCGCCTCGAGCTGCTTCTCGCTCGCGCGCGTGCTGTCGTCGAACCGCGTCAGAAGGGCCTGGATCATGGATTTGAGCTCGTTGGATGATTCTGCCATGGCATTGAGAACATGGCGCGTCTGAGCAGAGGGCTTGGACGAAGGAGCCGTCGCCTCGCTCTAACTCCAGCCAACCCCACGGGGGATTTCTTGTGGATCTCGCCGGAGCAGACCACACCCCACGCGGTGGATGTTACGGCCGGTGAAAGGAACAGGGAAAAGGGCGCGGCGGAGCAAAATATGGTGGGGAAAAAGTTGCTCTGAGTACCAAATTGTCACGCACTCGCTGTCTCAGATTGGATCAGAGGGGAAGGGGATGAGATTTGGACTTGGGAAAACTAGCTTGCTTTCCAAGGGGAGAGAGATACAGAGATTAGGTGAGGATTCAGATTCAGGTTCAACTCACACACGCCTCCACAGATAGCCCTCACTGGCTTATAACCCACACCACACGCACCCAGTGCCACCCTTACAAGTGAGCCCGTGCCAACTGACCACGGGGCCCCAACTCACTCGTCCACCGCATCCACCACTAGTGATGCAGGTGTGACATCCTACCGCTTGGTCCACTCGTTGCCAGCATAGCATGTGGACGGGTGTCGGATCCTCTTGTAGGTCCCAACGTCAGTGGAAGACACTGGCAGGTTGACTGGGTCTCCTTGTCCTGTAGCCTGATCAGTGATGCTAACAGAAGGCCCCGCCACCGTCATCACCAGTCTCGCCCAGGCTTCGCTGGCAGGGCCTCGAGCGAGACAATGAGGAAGGAAGAGGAGATTTGATCGCCCCCATGTCACCAAAGAGGTCAACGCGGGGGGTGTTTCTTCCGTTGGGCCCCCATGTGTTCTCGGAGTTGGTGACTTTGAATTTTGTTTTACTAGATCTAGACGATTGGAGCGACGCTCTATGCTGGTTGACTGGCGCGAGCACCTAATCGGTCGCTGCGCAGCCGTTGCATTGAGCCATCCCATACCGCTGGATGCCTCTCCTGAATCATCTCTGGCTTGGTCAATGCACACAAATAAAAATTCACATCGCCCGCAGCAAGCGTCAGTCCTGCTTGGCACCCTCCATTCCACGTGTGCCCTGCCTCACACCCTCCTGCTAGTCCTGCGGGCTCCCGTGCGCTCGCCATCACTGACTCCATCACCGGCATGTTCGTAGATCATAGCAGAGGTCGCCGATCGCCACTTTCCACAACCATCACACTGCCTTCCAGCTCGATGTGCTCCACCCGGCCCCTGGTTACATCATTGTTGGGGACCTGACTCATTTTTATCCCTGTTGCAAGTCTACCCTCGACACGCAACTAGGTTCGGCCCTTTTTTTAGTGAGCAATGCATTGCACTTTCATACATTCGTTCTTGACTTTCATTTCTTGGGACGTTGCTTGCAGCATTGACTTGGTTCGACATGTCTCTATTTGGCGAAATGTTAACATATAACTCTATCACTTGCCATGTTGTCCGAGACTTAGTCTTCTCAAAAATCATGGTCCATCCTCTTTCCTCATATATTGGAACTAATTGAAAATAATGTGGTCCAGGAGCTCCAATATCCAAGCGAGCTTGCATATTCAGGTTGTACTGATCATCGCCAACTCCAAGTCCTCGACATATCTCACTCTTGACATCTTCAAAAGTGGTTTCCTCATATGCTGGAAAAGTGACTTTGGGAGGAACACTATAATACACACCCGTGGATCCATGTTGCACTTCACCATCCACATATGCCAGTACGATTAACATGTTCTTATCTTTACCTACTAACATGAACATGCAAGGTGTAAATATGACAACCTTACATTGATCTGCTGCCGACTATCTAAACTTGAATTTTTGCAACCTATCACTTCTCTTTAACATACCAATTTGCAATTGTACCACCATATGAATATAGAAACCAAATATCTAAACACTATTTGCTTACAAGTCACCGAACCAATTGGACAAAGAACTAACAGAGATGCAAGACAACCTTACCACAAATCTCATGTCCCAACCACGAGATAGATTCGAGGATCCTAATGGTGAGCAGGGAACAACAGAGATACAGGGATCAGATACTTCGAGTGCTGGAGGCTGGTTTGCACATGGCGAGGTCCACGAGCGCCGATTCCATGCGTTCTAGGGTTTACAGCCGGCAAAACTTTCGTCTGTTTGAAGAGAACGACTCGGTTTAATCCTTTTAACAGCAGCAGATTGAACCAATTACATGGACATTGTTCACAGTGGCGTCCAGGTCTGGACGCTGTGCGCAATGGAGTCCAGGTCTGGACGCTGTAATGCCCAGCGTCCTTACTATTTCTCAAATTTAGACCAATCCTTTCCCACTATCGTAATTACGTGATTATTAATTATTATTAATAAAAAAATCGGTGCTGGTTGACAGGCGCGAGCACCTAATCGGTCGCTGCGCAGCTGTCGCATTGAGCCATCCCATACCGCTGGATGCCTCTCCTGAATCGTCTCTGGCTTGGTCAATGCACACAAATAAAAATTCACATCGCCCGCAGCACGCGTCTTTGTCCTGCTTGGCACCTTCCATTTCACGTGTGCCCTGCCTCACACCCTCCTGCTAGCCCTGTGGGCTCCCGCGCGCTCGCCATCACCGACTCCATCACCGGCATGTTCGTAGATCATAGTAGAGGCCGTCGGTCGCCACTTTCCACAACCATCACACTGCCTTCCAGCTCGATGTGCTCCACCCAGCCCCTGGTTACACCATTGTTGGGGACCCGACTCATTTTTGTCCCTGTTGCAAGTCTACCCTCGACACGCAACTAGGTTCGGCCCTTTTTTTTAGTGAGCAATGCATTGTACTTTCATACATTCGTTCTTGACTTTCATTTCTTGGGACGTTGCTTGCAGCATTGACTTGGTTCAACATGTCTCTATTTGGCGAAATGTTAACATATAACTCTATCACTGGCCATGTTGTCCAAGACTTAGTCTTCTCAAAAATCATGGTCCATCCTCTTTCCTCATATATTGGAACTAATTGAAAATAATGTGGTCCAGGAGCTTCAATATCCAAGCAAGCTTGCATATTCAGGTTGTACTGATCATCGCCAACTCCAAGTCCTCGACATATCTCACTCTTGACATCTTCAAAAGTGGTTTCCTCGTATGCTGGAAAAGTGACTTTGGGAGGAACACTATAATACACACCCGTGGATCCATGTTGCACTTCACCATCCACATATGCCAGTACGATTAACATGTTCTTATCTTCACCTACTAACATGAACATGCAAGGTGTAAATATGACAACCTTACATTGATCTGCTGCCGATTATCTAAACTTGAATTTTTGCAACCTATCACTTCTCTTTAACATACCAATTTGCAATTGTACCACCATATGAATATAGAAACCAAATATCTAAACACTATATGCTTACAAGTCACCGAACCAATTGGACAAAGAACTAACAGAGATGCAAGACAACCTTATGTCACATCCCTAGCTTCTGGTAATGCTCTATGCTAGCTTCATGTGTGCATCATGTCTATATTCCGAAAGTTGAAATGAAGAAATTGAAAGCCTCGGAAATCATTTTAATAAAGGGGCAGAAACCCTAAAATTGCAATCAGTAAATCCAAAATGCCTAGAAATAGCTCTGACAATTTTGGCAAGAGTTATAAATCAAACCAAAATTTTGGGACATTTCTAAGGAATTATTTGGGCTCTGATTTTAAATCAATATTTTATTTGAATTTGGAGTTATATTCATAATATATAATGAATATATTTTCAAATGCCCTGAGATATTTTATGTTTATGAGGAGTAGACCTTAAGTGACATAAAATTATCCAGGGGAGTTTTGGCACTGTTTTCAAATTTGTTTGAATTTGAATTCAGTGGCAATTAAATAGAAAACAGAATTAAATAGAAATAAAAGCAGAGAGGAGAGAAGACTTACCTGGCGCTCACCTCTCAGCCCAGCCGGCCCAGCTCCTCCAGCGGCCCAGCCCACCGCCGCTTCTCCCCCTGTCGTCTTCCTCCCCCTCGCCCCAAAGCTGCTCGGTGGCGCGCGCGGCCACGCGCCCCGGCCACCTCCTCCCTCCCAGCCTGCCTGGCTCCTCCTCGACGCCCCGGTGACGCCACGCGCCTCCCCGACCCCCTCTCACTTCTCCCTCGCTCTCTGGACCTCCCTCCCCCTC
>NC_041391.1:101705186-101723811 GCF_002162155.2 Triticum dicoccoides | reverse complement strand
GCCGCCGACGTTGCTCGCAACCACCGTGGCCACCGGCCACCCCTCGCCCTGTCGATAAGCCCAGAAGAACCGCCATCGTCTCCTGCATCGTCTACGCCAGCCCGTTCGACTGCGGGAGCCCTGCATCGCCGCCCACGCCGTCTTCCCCATCTCCGGCCGCCCGAGATCGCCGGCGCCCGCTCGCCACCTCCGATGTCTCCCCCGAGCCGTTGGGCCTCCAATCGACCCCCTGTAAGCCCCACCATCGTTCACCCCTACCCCCGTTCTCTTTTGCTCGCTCTGGCCGCCGATTCCATCAAGGCCGAAAACCACCGCCGCGCGAGCTCGACTCCGGCGAAACCCCGGTGACCATTTGGTCACGGGCGTGCACCCGTTGTGCTTGCCGCGACCCGTAGAGCCCCTCCAGTGCCTCAGCTCCCTCGTTTGTGAGCAGCAGCGCCGAACCCGACCGCACCCGAACTCCGGCCGCCGCCGATTTGGTCGCCGCCGTCGATCCCGACCACCGCAGCTGCTGCCGCCACCATCACTGGATGCGCGAGTCTTGCAGCTCGCTGTAGCCGCAAACCCCAAGCAAAACGGTGCCCTGTAGCGCCGTCCCGAGCAACTCCGGCGAGGTCTCGCCGTCGCCGTGGTCGCCGGCGTCACTTGCTGATGTGGCGTTGCCATTAGCGGCTAATCCCCCCCAATTAGCACACTAACAGCCACTGACAGTAGGCCCCACCCCTGGTCAAACCCGAGTTAGCGCTGGGTTTGACCGGGATTAGTTCCTGAGTCACTGACCAGTGGACCCCACTGGTCAGGTTTGACCTGGGGCGCCCAGTTGACTCTGCTGACGTCACCGTGACGTGGTGCTGACGCCATAAATCATTTCTGGATTTATTATTATTTCAGGAAATTTCAGAAAATGCCCTAAACTTCAATAAATCATAGAAATTCAACCGTAACTCCAAATTAAATAATTTATATATGAAAAATTATCAAAAAAATTCAAGGAATCCATCTGTACCATTTTCATGCATGTTAGAACAACTTATAGGTGCTGTTTAGCACAAATCATATTAATGGCATTTGAATAATCACATATGGAGTTTGAATTTGAATCTTGTATTCAAACCAACTTCATTTAATTTGTTGCTAGTTGCATTAGCTCAAACACATTCATATTGCCATGTCATGAGCATGCATCATATTGTGCATTGCATTGATTGTAAATTTCTTCTTTGTTGCCGGTATTTGTCCCCTCTCGATAGACGTGTACCGGCGATGTGATCGTTGACACTGATGAAGACTCAATGTTATCTTCAGAAGTGCTAGGCAAGCAAAAACCCCTTGTTCATTCCGATACAATCCTACTCTCTCGCTCCTGCTCTCTTTTACTGCATTAGGACAACATCGATTCATCTATTACTTGCTGCGGTAGCTGAACCCCTTTATCCCTTTGCATGACCTGTCATTGCCACAGTAAATAGATGAAACCCACTAGCATGAGTAGGAGTTGTTTGAGCCCTGTTGTGCCTACTCATTCATGTTTGTTTGTCATGCCTGCTACTGCTTAGAGTTGAGTCAGGTCTGATTCATCGGGGATGAATCAGAGGCGTGTGAACATGTCCTACTGTGTGTGAGCTAAGTGTGTGAACAGGATTTGGTAAAGGTAGCGGTGAGAGGCCATGTAGGAGTACATGGTGGGTTGTCTCATTGCAGCCGTCCTCAGGAACTGAGTTCTGTGTTTGTGATCCATGATTCAGCTACTACCATACATTGGGCCCTGAAATATGACCCCGCTCGACTTCTTATTCACCCTAGTCCTCTGTCCAGGAGTTGCAAGTAGTTTCTGGTGTTTGTAGCTTACTGGAGGCCGTGGACAGCACTAACCGTAGGGGTGGGCTGTGATGCGGTAGGTACGTGGCACGGTGTACCGGATGCCCGTTTGGTATCTCGGGAACCCTGTTCACATCGTTTGGGGCTGTGAGCGAAACTCCGGACGGATCTCCTCATGGATGGAACCCGAATAGGCGATAAACTTGGACTAGAGACTTGAGTGTTTAGGTAGGTCGTGGTCTACACCCACGTCGGCTTTCGCTTGAAGTCTGTCGAGCACATGTCGTGTGCAGACGCTAAGTGGTGGAAACATGTATGAAGAAGTACACCCCTGCAGGGTTAACATCATCTATTCGAATAGCCGTGTCCACGGAAAAGGACATCTGGATTGCTTATATCAGTTCATAGACAAGTGAAAGTGGATACTCTAAAATACGCAAGATAAGTGTGAGTGCTATGGATGGCGTTCTCGTAGGGAGACGGGAGCGGATCCATAGTGGTGTATTGATATGGTGAATATGTGGACTCGTGTGCGCCACCTCAAAAGAGTTACTTGCAGTCGTAGTTTAGGATAGCCACCGAGTCAAAGCTGGCTTGCTGCAGTTAAACTCCACCATCCCCTTGTTGAGAATGATGCATATGTAGTTAGATCTGATGTAAGTCTTGCTGGGTACATTTGTACTCACGTTGCTTAATTTATGTTTTTGCAGAGAGACTTCAGTCTCGCTAGTAGTACCGCGTGGACTTCGACGTTTAGCTTGTTACCACAGCTACAATCTTGTACCCTCGGTAGGATTTGGTAGACAGTCAGGCTTCTCAGCCTTTTTCATTTATAGATGTCTGTACTCAGACATGATAGCTTCCGCTTGTGCTTTGACTTGTATGCTCTGATTGTTGGGTCATGAGACCCATGTTTGTAATATCTCGCTCCTCGGAGCCTATTGAATAAATTACTTGAATCGTAGAGTCATGTTGTGATGCCATGTTGTATTTGCACATATCGAGCATATTGTGTGTATGCTATTGAAATGCTTGGTATGTGTGGGATCTGACCATCTAGTTGTTTATCTTTAGTAGCCTCTCTTACCGGGAAATGTCTCCTAGTGTTTCCACCGAGCCATGGTAGCTTGCTACTGCTCCGGAACACTTAGGCTGGCCGGCATGTGTCCTTCTTCATTCCTGTGTATGTCCCTTCGGGGAAATGTCACGCGATGAATACCGAAGTCCTGTTAGCCCGCTACAGCCCGGTTCACCGGAGTCCTGCTAGCCCAGTGCTACAGCCTGGATTCACTCGTTGATGACCGACACATTCGATGCTGGGTCATGGATGCATGTCCCTGTAAGTCTGTGCCACTTTGGGTTTACGACTAGCCATGTTAGCCCGGGCTCCTTATCATATGGATGCTAGCGACACTGTCATATACGTGTGCCAAAAGGCGCAAACGGTCCCGGCAAAGGTAAGGCGACACCCGTGGGAATACCGTGCGTGAGGCCGCAAAGTGATATGAGGTGTTACATGCTAGATCGATGTGGCATTGAGTCGGGGTCCTGACAGCGTTGGTATCAGAGCTTGACTGCCTGTAGGATTACCAAGCCAAACTGGTCGAAGTTGAGTCTAGAAATTCTTTAGTTATATAAGGGAATTGATTGTGGGATGGAACGTAAGGCTCTTTTTACTCCTTATACCTCATGCCCTTCTGATCTGAGTCATCTTATCTTTTCTACGGGGTTAAGGAACTAGGCTTTCTCTTCTTTCTATCAGGATCACGTGTTACTAATCAGTAGACTTATAAGATTGTTGGATTTAAGTCTCAGTTCAGTTCCTACTACTTCCGTATGTTAATTGTTGATCTCGAAACCTTGATATTGTGCTTCTGAGTGACTATGTCACCATTTCTGTAGCATGTCTTAAATCTTTTCTGAGCATTTACAGCCGTTATGCTGTCCGAGTCATCCCAGGTTTCTAAATAGTCTGATGCATTTGCAAATCCTTTCTTTCCGTTCCCGATGTCCTTTATGGTCAGAATAAGCACACTAACCGATGCGTTGAGGTAATTTATTGCCTTGACATTTATGTTGGAGTTACTATTATGACCCTAGGTGTTTTAGGGAGTCACCTAGTAATCTAGCAACGTTTTGTGTTCCCAGTGTGATGCTTCTGGCCTTTATTCTCGAAAGCATCCCATGATGCCATTTAGTTAGTAGGTATTCTACTCCTGGGTTCTGAACCCGAGATTCACCCTACTTACTTCATGTGGATAGTGTTTGCTAGTCCCTTTAGTTTACTAGTATCCTTTGCGATAGTCCTCAAGGTCCGTGGTACTTCCTTCTTCCAAATACTATGAACCGTTTATGGCAGAAGTTCTTTGAACCAAAAGATCACAACCAGAGCTCTTGTTGAGTTCTCCATGCTATATTGTGACTCTGCCAGCTCAACCTTTCTGCATGGGTTATCCGGAAGAATTATGTTGAACCTGGTTCGACATACTAATCTATGCATCCACAACTCAGAAAGTTATATGTTCCTTTGAGTTGTCCCTCTTTAGTTGTCTACTGACCTTCGTCTATCAATTGATAGTCAAGAGTATGCGTGCGTTCGTTATCGATGCCTATTACTCTTGTGGTCCGTCAAGCCATTCTATTCCAGAATGACTAGGAGAAACAAACTCCAGTACCTCATCCATATCCAGGATTGGGTCAAAGAAGTCGTACTCCGCAGATCAAATTGCTAATCTTGCTTTTGCTCTGTTCTACCTTGGAGTATTACCATCTTTTATATCGGGATTGTTATAGGAATTGCACACCATCCTATGAACTCTTGGTAGTGATACTTCTCACCATCATTAGTCATTCCTCGGTCCTCGTGTTGATGCAACCGGAATACCGACAAATGAATTGTGATGTGTGAAATCAATACTCCTAGCAACCTCGTTGCTTGGTAGTTAAAGGACAATAATTTCATTCTTATCGTGTTGGTTTTTGAATCATCCTTCTAAGACTGATCGTGCTACCTAGTCCTTATTTCGGTGCACCCTTTGATTGATGAGTTAGGATCTTGTCAAGTCCTCACTCATTTGATCATATCATCTTGCCCTGAAAAGCAAGATTGTTCTCGAGCCTAGTAACATATCGGTGGTTCGTGACTTTCCAAATATCTTCTTGGAAGTGTTACCAGGTTGTTTCCTGACTGTGATGTTGAGCTCGTAACCAAGTTGGTTTCTTGTGAACCACTTTTTCTCCAAGAATCTGTGTTGGATACCCCTGAGCTAGTTGGTTAAGCTAGACAACAACTTGGAGAGTTGGAAGATAAAAGCTTGCCTGACTTAGTTCGTTCCAAAGGAATATTCTTGTGTAGTGTGTGCTGAAGAAAGATGATATCTTCATCGATTGGTCCCTGTGATCAGTTATTGGACCTATTGCCTTATAAAAACTTTGATTTGAGTGTGGGCTATCGTCAAATCAAATCAGTACCAACGATATTCGTAATGTTGTCTTACTCGTGGTTGATCCCTCGAGCATACATCATTATATCTTTTGGGTCTGACCAATGCCATCACTTGTTCACTTAACTATGGAATTCCTTTTAAAAGGAAACCCAGATGAATTGTTGTTGAGCCCATTGACAACATCCTTATCTCCTCCATGATCTTGTTGGACAACAAGTTAGTGTTGGAAACTTTTGAAAGCATTTTCTTCATGCTAGCTCATGAAATATTTGTTTGATGAAAGGAGTGACTTCCTCCTATACACGTGCATTTGGTGAAAGTTGCCGCCGTGAATTTGAGAAAGTTAGTTTTGCTTCCTCTGGAATAATCCCAAGTCAGTCATGCATATGTGCGAAGTATTCTATGGTTTGGAGACTTGCAACCTCCATTCTATATGTGTCCCTAGCACAAAAAGCCACTGATTGATTTGTTCAAGGAGAAGAAGTTCCTTCTTAAGAGTATACCTTATGCAAGGACTTCGATATCCTCGATGATGGTTCACCTCCTGAACTCGGTAGTGTTTTATTATAAGACTACTTTGTGGTCATGCTTGTCTGGGACAACGTGTTCACTTGTTGTAGCAGCACCAGCTCATGTTTTGGAGCTTACTATCGTAGTTCATTTCCCGAGAATCTCGCAACGTCACCTCGTCAATTTGTGTTGCAAACTTTCGTTTTTCTTCCTAGACTCGATGAGTCTGGAATATCCTGACACCAACCAGATCTGAATCTCAGGCAGATATGATGGTTTGGAACATTTCCCAAAAACTATAATATCGGTCCCTCGGAAACCGGTAAAGTGGATGTCGTGGCCAACACACCCAGCCGGAAGACCTGTTATTATAATATCTTGATTGAGGAAGTTGGCCACCTCCCCATAAGGATCTCGTAGAACTTATTCTAGTAGTAGTTCCTTATGGATTTTTGTGCTCCCGAAGTCCGACCTTTTTACTTGATGTTCTAGATATCAAACCATATCTATGGGTGGATTACGCTAGCACATCAAGGAGAACATTAGAAGCGGAGTGCTAAATGTCTCTCGATCGATCATCCAGATTTTATTTGCTTGGCCTCGCTAAGGTGAAATCTGAGAAAGTGTTATCCTCCTTTGCATCTGCATCGTCCATCGCTATTCATCATGGTAGTATGTTGTGTTGTCAGCACCCTTGACGCGGTTGTTGATAAAACCTTGATGATTGTGGAAATGCTCAAGTTCTTGAGAGCACGCACAAGCGCTACGTGTTGTCATCGGCACTAACTCGGATTCCTCTCAGCTTCCTCGACAATGCTATGACCTTTTCAAACAGTGAATTCACTCTCTATTGTTGGGTTCTTCCCAGTTACCAGAATCATTCCCAGCATTTGCATTTTGTTCCCAGCTTGCACCGCTAATGTGCCATTCTACCATGGGTCTCTTCCATTTCCGGTGGTAAGCAAATTCATCCATTACGTTGTCTTCAACAAGGTAATCCACATCATCCAAGTCCGAGTATGCCATTCTACCGACCCCCTCCAAACGATCGCTCGAGATTTGCCTTAAGCTGGTATAAAGAGTTTCAATTATCTTTGAATCAAAGGTAATTCTTTTTCCCACTTAAGGGGATATTTCTACGAGTCACCTTCCCTAAGGTGCATCGTTATGGTATCATGGCAATTCAACTCCTCGCTACGTTGACAACCGGTCACCACATTCTTAAGTCTGAAATTGTTGTCTACCTAGTGAACCTTTGTCATCTGCTTCACTCCATTCCTATGGATGTGTGCTTCATCTCTCAGCTCGAGAGATGTTGCTATGTCTCATTTCGAGAGTTAATCCTGAGTTGTTCGACCTTCGAGAAGAATGATTCTTTTAGGGTCTTTCCTTTCCTCTCGTTGTCATGTTAGTTGGAGTTCTCAGAGGAAGACGTCGAGACAAAGATGGTGATCGAAACAACGTTCCTATGAAGTGCAACCTGGTTCGTGAAGATTGTGCTAGTTTGCGTTCCCCCTTCACCTTACCCTACACGTGAATCTCGGGTCGAGATTCTTGTTTAGTGGGGGTGAGTTGTCACATCCCTAGCTTCTGGTAATGCTCTAGGCTAGCTTCATGTGTGCATCATGTCTATATTCCGAAAGTTGAAATGAGGAAATTGAAAGCCTCGGAAATCATTTTAATAAAGGGGCAGAAACCCTAAAATTGCAATCAGTAAATCCAAAATGCCTAGAAATAGCTCTGACAATTTTGGCAAGAGTTATAAATCAAACCAAAATTTTGGGACATTTCTAAGGAATTATTTGGGCTCTGATTTTAAATCAATATTTTATTTGAATTTGGAGTTATATTCATAATATATAATGAATATATTTTCAAATGCCCTGAGATATTTTATGTTTATGAGGAGTAGACCTTAAGTGACATAAAATTATCCAGGGGAGTTTTGGCACTGTTTTCAAATTTGTTTGAATTTGAATTCAGTGGCAATTAAATAGAAAACAGAATTAAATAGAAATAAAAGCAGAGAGGAGAGAAGACTTACCTGGCGCTCACCTCTCAGCCCAGCCGGCCCAGCTCCTCCAGCGGCCCAGCCCACCGCCGCTTCTCCCCCTGTCGTCTTCCTCCCCCTCGCCCCGAAGCTGCTCGGTGGCGCGCGCGGCCACGCGCTCCGGCCACCTCCTCCCTCCCAGCCTGCCTGGCTCCTCCTCGACGCCCCGGTGACGCCACGCGCCTCCCCGACCCCCTCTCACTTCTCCCTCGCTCTCTGGACCTCCCTCCCCCTCGCTCCTCTGTTCCCCCCCATGACCGAGAGCCGCCGCCGATGTCGCTCGCAACCACCGTGGCCACCGGCCACCCCTCGCCCTGTCGATAAGCCCAGAAGAACCGCCATCGTCTCCTGCATCGTCTACGCCAGCCCGTTCGACTGCGGGAGCCCTGCATCGCCGCCCACGCCGTCTTCCCCATCTCCGGCCGCCCGAGATCGCCGGCGCCCGCTCGCCACCTCCGACGTCTCCCCCGAGCCGCTGGGCCTCCAATCGACCCCCTGTAAGCCCCGCCATCGTTCACCCCTACCCCCGTTCTCTTTTGCTCGCTCTGGCTGCCGATTCCATCAAGGCCGAAAACCACCGCCGCGCGAGCTCGACTCCGGCGAAACCCCGGTGACCATTTGGTCACGGGCGTGCACCCGTTGTGCTTGCCGCGACCCGTAGAGCCCCTCCAGCGCCTCAGCTCCCTCATTTGTGAGCAGCAGCGCCGAACCCGACCGCACCCGAACTCCGGCCGCCACCGATTTGGTCGCCGCCGTCGATCCCGACCACCGCAGCTGCTGCCGCCACCATCACTGGATGCGCGAGTCTTCCAGCTCGCTGTAGCCGCAAACCCCGAGCAAAACGGTGCCCTGTAGCGCCGTCCTGAGCAACTCCGGCGAGGTCTCGCCGTCGCCGTGGTCGCCGGCGTCACTTGCTGACGTGGCGTTGCCATTAGAGGCTAATCCCCCCCCCCAATTAGCACACTAACAGCCACTGACAGTAGGCCCCACCCCTGGTCAAACCCCAGTCAGCGCTGGGTTTGACCGGGATTAGTTCCTGAGTCACTGACCAGTGGACCCCACTGGTCAGGTTTGACCTAGGGCGCCCAGTTGACTCTGCTGACGTCACCGTGACGTGGTGCTGACGCCATAAATCATTTCTGGATTTGTTATTATTTCAGGAAATTTCAGAAAATGCCCTAAACTTCAATAAATCATAGAAATTCAACCGTAACTCCAAATTAAATAATTTATATATGAAAAATTATCAGAAAAATTCAAGGAATCCATCTGTACCATTTTCATGCATGTTAGAACAACTTACAGGTGCTGTTTAGCACAAATCATATTAATGGCATTTGAATAATCACATATGGAGTTTGAATTTGAATCTTGTATTCAAACCAACTTCATTTAATTTGTTGCTAGTTGCATTAGCTCAAACACATTCATATTGCCATGTCATGAGCATGCATCATATTGTGCATTGCATTGATTGTAAATTTCTTCTTTGTTGCTGGTATTTGTCCCCTCTCGATAGACGTGTACCGGCGATGTGATCGTTGACACTGATGGAGACTCAATGTTATCTTCAGAAGTGCCAGGCAAGCAAAACCCCCTTGTTCATTCCGATACAATCCTACTCTCTCGCTCCTGCTCTCTTTTACTGCATTAGGACAACATCGATTCATCTGTTACTTGCTGCGGTAGCTGAACCCCTTTATCCCTTTGCATGACCTGTCATTGCCACAGTAAATAGATGAAACCCACTAGCATGAGTAGGAGTTGTTTGAGCCCTGTTGTGCCTACTCATTCATGTTTGTTTGTCATGCCTGCTACTGCTTAGAGTTGAGTCAGGTCTGATTCATCGGGGATGAATCAGAGGCGTGTGAACATGTCCTACTGTGTGTGAGCTAAGTGTGTGAACACGATTTGGTAAAGGTAGCGGTGAGAGGCCATGTAGGAGTACATGGTGGGTTGTCTCATTGCAGCCGTCCTCAGGAACTGAGTTCTGTGTTTGTGATCCATGATTCAGCTACTACCATACATTGGGCCCTGAAATATGACCCCGCTCGACTTCTTATTCACCCTAGTCCTCTGTCCAGGAGTTGCAAGTAGTTTCTGGTGTTTGTAGCTTACTGGAGGCCGTGGACAGCGCTGACCGTAGGGGTGGGCTGTGATGCGGTAGGTACGTGGAACGGTGTACCGGATGCCCGTTTGGTATCTCGGGAACCCTGTTCACATCGTTTGGGGCTGTGAGCGAAACTCCGGCCGGATCTCCTCATGGATGGAACCCGAATAGGCGATAAACCTGGACTAGAGACTTGAGTGTTTAGGTAGGTCGTGGTCTACACCCACGTCGGCTTTCGCTTGAAGTCTGCCGAGCACATGTCGTGTGCAGACGCTAAGTGGTGGAAACATGTATGAAGAAGTACACCCCTGCAGGGTTAACATCATCTATTCGAATAGCCGTGTCCGCGGAAAAGGACTTCTGGATTGCTTATATCAGTTCATAGACAAGTGAAAGTGGATATTCTAAAGTACGCAAGATAAGTGTGAGTGCTATGGATGGCGTTCTCGTTGGGAGACGGGAGCGGATCCATAGTGGTGTATTGATATGGTGAATATGTGGACTCGTGTGCGCCACCTCAAAAGAGTTACTTGCAGTCGTAGTTTAGGATAGCCACCGAGTCAAAGCTGGCTTGCTGCAGTTAAACTCCACCATCCCCTTGTTGAGAAAGATGCATATGTAGTTAGATCTGATGTAAGTCTTGCTGGGTACATTTGTATGCCTGAAGTCAAGATCTGAATATGTCCGTCCACTAGTTCTTCTCTTTGTCCTTCTCTCTCGACTCCATCCATGATTTCTGCGCAATACGCAGCGCAACACACACGATTAGTTCATCACAACGACACAACATTACCTGTACTTGTACTACTGATAGCACATTGCAAAAAGGAGGCAAAGGCATCTGATTCTGACCCCCAGCCGGCCTATATATGCATGCATGTACTTACCCAGGGGTTCCTCTTTTCCCATCCTCGCTTCAGATTTTCCCACTGTTGCTTCGTCTTCAGGATCGCTGTCCTCATCATTTCCAAATCTCGTTCCATCTTTTCCGGATCTTCCTTCCACCTTTCTCCAATTTCTGCGAGCGCTGATAGACCTACAAATGCGCTGTGGACATACATAGGTTATCATGGTGAGCCGTCAGCATTCAGGCACGGAATCAATTAGTGCCAGGGCATGAAAATTACAGAGAACTCGTCTGATCCTGCAGCACGATCTCTCACCACGCACGCGATTATATAGACCCAAAGAACACAGGTCACTTACCAGAATATCGCGTTCTCGATTCTAGAGCGGCCTCTCGGCCGAGGCGGAGCCCTCGAACCGGCCGACGAGGTGGCGCCTGTTGGCAAGAGCCTCTCTCTCTCGCCTAGTTCTGGGTGGATACACACACGCACGCAAGCTGTTCGAGCAAAATGGACACAAGCAAAAACAGAGGAGGAGCAGAGCAGCACACACACAGGTTGGTTTTCCAGGCAACGAATGCCCTTTTTCCTTTACTAAACCAACGACACACTCCGGCTCTACTCTTTTGGTGTCCAGTTACAGAAACCAACACCACTGTAGCCATACCAGTGCACGCACACAGCCCACACTCTGCTACAATACTTGGGTACACACTCAGTACACCCACTACGTGAACTGATGGTTGCAACAGATGTAGTTCACCATCACTCCACTCACCCACAGTGCACCAACACATGGGCACCTTCCAGGTTTTACCACGACCATATTACAACAGGTTTACACAACTAACAATCTTCCTCCTAAACCTTGTTGTCTTCATTTGACAACCACCATGCCAATCCTTCGTCTGAGCTCCAGGAACTTCAAACGCCCAAGGGGCTTGGTAAGTAGGTCTGCCAGCTGATCTCCCGTTGGAACATAGTTCACCCCGATCTTGCCATTCTCCACACAGTCCCTGATAAAATGATAACGTATATCGATATGCTTACTGCGATCATGGTGAACAGGATTTTTGGCCAATGAAATAGCCGACTTGTTGTCAACCAACAACTCAACCTGAACTGGCTGCTTCCCTTCCATCTCAGCAAGTAGTTGTCCAAGCCACAAACCCTGACAAGCAGCACTAGCGGCAGCAATATATTCAGCTTCACATGATGAAATTGCAACTACTTTCTGCTTCTGGGACAACCATGTAATTGGACTCTTGCCAAGGAAATAGAGTACTCCAGTTGTGCTTTTTCGGTCATCAACATCTCCACCGTGATCACTATCAGAGTACCCAAGCAGGCTGGGCTTTTCTCCTTTATTCTGAGAGTATTTGCATCCAAGGTTCAGAGTTCCACGGATATACTTCAGAATTTGTTTCACCGCTGCCATGTGCTGGGAATTTGGGCTCTCCATGTATCGGCTTACAACGCCAACAACATAGGAGATGTCAGGTCTGGTGTTAACCAAGTACCTGAGGCTTCCTACTACACTCCTGTAGTATGTTGGATCCACTTTGGGTCCTTCTCCATTCTTACTTAACTTCAGCCTTTCTTCCATGGGTGTTTGACAAGGATTGCAACCCAGCATGCCAGTCTTCTCTAGTATCTTCAGTGCATATGCAGATTGGCAGAGTGAAATGCCATCTTCAGCTTGCGCAACTTCAATGCCAAGATAATATGAAAGTAGACCCAAGTCACTCATACTGAACATGTCTTTCATCTGTTCCTTGAACATAGCCACTTCTTCTGCACTAGAACCGATTATGATCAAATCATCAACATATACTCCAACCAGCAGTCGTGCATTTCCAGAATTCTTCATGTACACCGCATGTTCAACAGGACTTCTAATGAAACCAAGAGACAACAAAGTCTGATCCAGTTTCAAATTCCAGGCTCTTGGAGCCTGTCGAAGCCCATACAAGGCTTTCCTGAGTTTTAGTACCTTTCCTTCTTTGCCAGTTTCAATGAAACCTAGAGGTTGTGCTACATACACTTCTTCCTCCAATTCTCCATTTAAGAATGTTGATTTCACATCCATATGGTGTACCCTCCACCCTTCATTTGCTGCCAATGCCATTAGTAGCCTCACAGTTTCTAGGCGTGCCACAGGTGCAAAGACCTCATCAAAGTCAATGCCATGACGTTGCACATACCCCTTGGCGACTAGCCTTGCCTTGTGGCGTATCACATTGCCTTCAACATCTTTTTTCAATTTAAATACCCATTTCAGTCCAATGGCTCACACTCCAGTAGGTGGTGTTACCATTTCCCATGTATCATTTTCTTTTATGGATTTCAGCTCTTCCTCCATGGCTTTCTTCCAATGCTCATGCTTCAGAGCATCATTGTGGTGAGTTGGCTCCTCTGCACCTAGCATACACAACTCAAGTTCCTCCATATGGTCATAATCAGCTGGACTCCAGTGTGGAGAGGTAGCATCGAAAATCTCATCAAGGGAGCGCATTTTCAGTGGAGCAGATGATTCAGGACTTTCTGCAGCAACAGAGGATATTGGTGTCACCATAGCAGGTATAACAGGTGACCCTGGAAGCACTGCTTGCCTAGGTGTAATTGGTTCTGTACCTTCCCTGTTTTCTGCATTTTCACCTTCTTGAGCAGCATGGTCATTCACTGATTCAGTTTGTTCAGGTTCAAAGTGAACCAGAAACCTATCAGTGTCATCACTGATCGTGACATCATCTCCACTGGACCACTGCCAACCTTTTGATTCTTCAAAAACTACATCCCTTGATACACACACACGATTTGTCTCTGGATTGACAAGTCTGTATGCATTTGAGCCTTTCTCATAGCCAATCAATACCATTGGAATACTTCTGTCAGCTAATTTCCCACCAGATGGACCTGTTACCTTGACATGAGCCAAACAACCAAAAGTCCGAAGATGGCCAACATTTGGTTTATAGCCATTCCAAGCTTCATAAGGTGTTTTTCCAGCAACACTCTTCGTGGGGGCTCGGTTCAAGATATAAATGGCAATAGCAACTGCTTCCCCCCAGTAACAGCCTGGCATATTTTGGCTTTTCAGCAGACACCGTGCCATTGCAACTACAGTTTGGTTGCGTCTCTCCACAACTCCGTTCTGCTGAGGGCTGTAGGGTGCAGTGAGTTGGCGTTGAATTCCATGATCTTCACAGAAGGAATTGAATTCAACAGATGTAAACTCTCCTCCTCTATCACTCCTGAGCACTTTCAACTTCAGCCCACTTTTCAACTCTGCAGCTGCTTTAAACCTTCTGAATGCAACAAATGCTTGATCTTTGGTTTTCAGCAGCACTCCCCACATGAACCGACTGAAATCATCTACTATAAGCATAAAGTAGCGATTTCCGGCAGGAGTTGCAGGTGTAATTGGACCACACAGGTCTGTATACACCAACTCAAGGCTTTTTTCTGCTCTGAAAGTTGCGTGCTTTGGAAATGGTAGTTGACGCTGCTTGCCAATGAGGCAGCCGTCACATACCCTGTCCTTGTGGCACACTAAAGGAAGCCCTTTAACCATGTCATGCTGAGCTAAAGACCTCAAGGCATCAAAATTTAGATGACCATAACGAGCATGCCACAACCATGACACATCAGTGATAGATGACAGTAAACACACAGGCATGCCCAAACTAATATTCAGTATATACAGCCTGTTCTCTCCTCTTGGTACTTTTACTAGCAGTTTTCTCCCTTGATCAAATATTTGCAGGTACCCATCTTCTAATATGACCTTGCAACCATACTCTTCCAACTGTCCGAGACTAATGATATTACTTCTCAACTTTGGTATGTAATAAACATCAGTTAGCCCACGATGAGCCCCATCTCTTGTAGTAATAAGTATGGTACCCCTGCCCTCAATTTCGACCAGGGAACCATCTCCAAATTTGACTACTCCAGTAACTGAATCATCAATACTAGTAAACATTGCTTTGGAGCCTGTCATATGGTTGCTAGCTCCAGTGTCAAGATACCACATTTTAGTGTCATACCTTCCATCATCACTAAGTTGTGGTTTCACCTTTTCTTCATTGAGGTACACCCTGCCCTTTGCTTCTACTGAGTTACCTGATATTACACAGGTTTCTGACAGTAGAAGAGCAGGTTCTTCATTTTGCTTCTCAGCCACCATGGCTCTTTCTTGCTTCTTCTTCTTTGGCTTGGTGCATTCCCTCGAGAAATGCCCTTTTTCACCACAATTATAGCACTTGAATTTTTTCTTCGGAGTTGCAGCAGATTTCGCGCTCGACGACTGGTCATCGCCTCTTCCGTGGTCACTTCCACGGTCAGCGCCTCCCTTTCCACTACCACCTGCTCCGTTGCTGCCCCAGTTCTTCTTCCCGACGTAACCTTCCCATTGCTTCCTGGTCAGCATGAGGTGCTGTCCATCAACAGGATCACCAAAGCGCTGCTTAATGCGCTCCTCATACGCCTTGAAGCGCCCGAGTAGGTCCTCCACCGTGAGCGTCTTCAGATCGACACACTGCTCCAATGCGGTGACCAAATGCATGAGCCGCGCTGGCGCCGCTTGAAGCATCTTTTGGACAACGGTGATCTCCTTCACCTCATCGCCGAGCGCACGGATGGATGACACCATCTTGTTCACGCGCGTGGCGAAGACCTCTGTTTGCTCGTTGTCGCCCATCTCCAGCCCCTCGAAGGCCTTACGCAGCGCCTGCAGGTTCGACTCGCGCACGCGGTCATGGCCGACGTGCACAGACTTGATGGCCTCCCACGCCGCCTTCGCCGTGTCCTTGCCGGCGAGCGACGCGAGCACATCTTCCGGCACGCCTTGATAAATTGCCAGGAGCGCGTCACGATCCAGCTCGAACTCCACCTTGTCGGAGTGGACTGCCTCCCACACGCAGGCTGACTGTAGCACCACCCGCATCTGCATCACCCAGAGGGTATAGTTGGTGCGGGTGAGCTGCGGGTAGTTGATGGGACCTCGGGGCCTCACCGGCAGCGCCTGGGCCACCGGCATCAACTCCCCCGGTTTCTGCTCTGCACCAGCCATCTCCCCCTTTAGCGCCGCCAGTTCGGCTTTGGCTGCGTCCGCCTCCGCTCGCGCAGCCGTCGCCTCCTTTAGCGCATCCTCCGCCGCCTTGAACGCCGCCTCCGGCGTCTTGTCCATGGCCGCCAATCACCCCTCGCTGGCTCTGGTGCCAATTGTTGGCAAGAGCCTCTCTCTCTCGCCTAGTTCTGGGTGGATACACACACGCACGCAAGCTGTTCGAGCAAAATGGACACAAGCAAAAACAGAGGAGGAGCAGAGCAGCACACACACAGGTTGGTTTTCCAGGCAACGAATGCCCTTTTTCCTTTATTAAACCAGCGACACACTCCGGCTCTACTCTTTTGGTGTCCAGTTACAGAAACCAACACCACTGTAGCCATACCAGTGCACGCACACAGCCCACACTCTGCTACAATACTTGGGTACACACTCAGTACACCCACTACGTGAACTGATGGTTGCAACAGATGCAGTTCACCATCACTCCACTCACCCACAGTGCACCAACACATGGGCACCTTCCAGGTTTTACCACGACCATATTACAACAGGTTTACACAACTAACAGCGCCGCCGTGTCCGTGACGGTGCCCGTGGTCGTTCCTCGCGGACGACGACCAGGTAGAGTTCCCGCCGTGTCCGTGTCCGTGACGGTGCCCGTAGCCACTCGAACGCGAGGAGGAGCGGAACCAGGAATCGTACTCGGCGCGGCGGCGGTCATCGTGGAGCACGTCGTAGGCGTCTTTGACCTGGCGGAAGCGGAGCGCGGCCTCGTTCCGGGCGGCGGCGTCGGCGTGGGTATGGTGGTCGGGGTGGTGGCGGTGGGCCAGGCGGAAGAAGGCGTTCTTGATGTCGGCCTTGCTGGCGTCGTGGCCGAGCCCCAGCGTCTGGTAGTGGTCGCCCATCGACGCCGCCGCCGCCGCAGTAGCAGTAGCGAGCACGCCGAGCTCGCCGCGTTTTCTTGCTCTTCACGACTGGGTCGGTCGGTGGAGATCGCGGTCTTTTGAAAGGTTTTGGGAGCCGTACTCCGAGTTCTACTATCTTCAGGCATCAACGGAAGACGCCATGCTGATGGATGTTCATCCGATCTCTGTCCATAAGTGGTTTGTAGCCGTTGGATATGGAGTGCGTGCAGGATTGGCTGACGCCCCAAGCGAGAAACTAAGGGCTAAAAACTACCCCCAAAAATAATCCAGTTTCAAGATATACGAAAGTCAATCTATATTGCAGAATTAATAATACACCAAGCACAATATTCAACGGCAGCATTTGTTCCATGATGGGTCAATTAATAAAGTAAGATAAATCAAAAGACAGTATGTAGCATATATAGATGATAGAAAAGTTTGATACCACATCAAAGAATTGGTTGATCTGAGCCTCCCATGACTACATCTTCAATAGCAGAAGAAGCTAAACCTTGAATGGTAAATTTTAAAATGCAAATCAGTGCATAATAGCCGGTAAAAAGAATGAATAATTGATGAATTTCTTTGAAAACTTACATCTAGGACGAGGCAAAAGACATTTGCGATTGCGATAACCTTGAAATCGCTCAATGATCTTTGATTCTTCAACACTCACAAATACATCTCGCTCAATGTAACATACCATTCTATGATTCATCCAATCATCACCCATTTTGTTCCTCAATCCAGTCTTGATAATGCTCATTGCTGAGAATGCCCTTTCCACTGTTGCGCTTGCAACAGGTAAAATCAGTGCTAACTCAACAAGACGGTAAGAGCATTGATTTCATTGTTGTGCGCAACAGTCGAAAGGGCATTCTCAGCAATGAGCATTATCAAGACTGGATTGAGGAACAAAATGGGTGATGATTGGATGAATCATAGAATGGTATGTTACGTTGAAGAATCAAAGATCATTGAGCGATTTCAAGGTTATCGCAATCGCAAATGCCTTTTGCCTCATCCTAGATGTAAGTTTTCAAAAAAAAATTCACCCTTTTTTCCAGCTATTATGCACAGATTTGCATTTTAAAATTTACCATTCAAGGTTTAGCTTCTTCTAGTCACGGGAGGCTCGGATCAACCCATGTCACATCCCTAGTCCTGTTATGCACTAGGCTAGACCTCATCTGAGCATCATGTTTAAATTTTTGAAACCTGAACTAAGGAATTTTGGAAGCCTCAAAAACTTAAATAAAAGAAGGGCAAAAACCCTAAAAATCTCTTTCATTGCTCCAAAATGCTCCTCTTAAATGTTTGATAATTTTTGGTAAGGGTTCTGGTCCCAACCAAAATATTGAACATTTTTAAGGATTTATTTTTGGGACTTTGAATTTAATTCATTAGCTATTTGAATTTGAATTATATTCATATAACTAGAATATAATTTCAAATACCCCTGAAATATTTTATGAGCTTTTGGAAAAGTCCATATAGCAAAATAAAAATATTCAGAGGAGCTTTTGGCATTGTTTGAATTATTTTAAATTCAAAACACTGGCAAAAGATTAAATAAAAATAAAACAAACAGAACAATAAAACAGGAGAGAGAGGAAACCTACCTGGGCCACTTACCCGCAGCCTACCTGGCGCCACCAACCGGCCCAGCCGGCCCAGCCCATCTCCACCCCCTCCCCTGTCGTCTTCCTCCCTCGCCAGAAGGACAGAGGCGAGGCGTGGCGCGCGCCCGAGAGGCCTCGGCCACCTCCTGCTTCCTCCTCGACGCCCGGAGACGCCACGCACCTCCCTGCCTCTCTTCCTCACTCTCCCGCGTCCTCATCCTCTCCCCGGAACACTCTCCCCC
>NC_041391.1:101691394-101705007 GCF_002162155.2 Triticum dicoccoides | reverse complement strand
GAACGGAGCCGCCGCCACCGACGAGAGCCACCGTGGCTACCGGCCACTCCACGCCTCACCGACGCCCCAGGAAGCTCTGCCCCGACCCCCTCTTCCTCCCCACCGATCCACGGCCCTCCGGAAGCCCTGCAGCGTCACCCTCAAGCTGGCCCCCAACCTCCGGCCGCCGGCGAACTTTCAAGGATTCGCGAGCTCCAGCCCCTCCCCGGCCTCGCCGTTGCCTCCACCAGATCCGCTGTGAGCTACTCTTCCATTCCCCCTCCTCCTCGCGCTCGTTCCCGTACCCTAGCCGCCCTAACCACCTTGCCGAGCGCTCCTCGCCGCCGGCCATGGCACCGCCGTGGCCACAGGTGTCTTAGCTCGCGTCTGAGCACGCCCTCGGGCTCGAGATGTTCCCAGGAGCCGAAAACTCCCATCGGTTCGTCCGTAGCCGCACCATAGCGTCGTCTTAGGCGATGCCCGAGCTCCGGTCGCCGCCTGTCTCGCCGTAGTTGCCGCTACCGGCCACCCCAGCCGCGGCCACAGCCACCGCTGGACGCGCCGCGTCGCGGACGTTCTAATGAGCCAAACCGCGCGCCAAACCATCGCCCCTAGCTCAAATCCGAGCCGCGCCGCCGTGCGGAATGGTCGCCGCCGGCGATACTCCGGCGACTGCCGACGGGGCACGCTTAATTAGTGTTAATGGCCCCACTAATTAAACCCACAGCCACTGACAGTGGCCCCCACCCCTGGTCAAACCCCAGTCAGCGCTGGGTTTGACCGGGATTAGGTCCTGTGTCACTGACGTGTGGACCCCACACGTCAGGTTTGACCCGAGCCAGCCCAGTTGACCCTGCTGACGTCACTGTGACGGGGTGCTGACGCCATAATCATTTCTGGATTTAATATTATTCAGGAAATTCCAGAAAATGCCTAAAACTTCTAAAATTCATAGAAATTCAACCGTAACTCCAAATTAAATAAATTATATATGAAAAATTATCAGAAAAATTCAAGGAATCCATCTGTACCATTTTCATGCATGTTAGAACAACTTATAGCTGCTGTTTAGCACAAATCAATTAAATGGCATTTGAATAATCACATATGGAGTTGAATTTGAATCTTGTATTCAAACCAACTTCATTTAATCTGTTGCTAGTTGCATTAGCCCAAAACACATTCATATTGCCATGTCATGAGCATGCATCATATTGTGCATTGCATTGATTGTATTTCTTCTTTGTTGCCGGTATCTGTTCCCTCCCGGTAGACGATGTTCCGACGTTGTGATCGTTGACACTGATGAAGACTCAATGTTATCTTCAGAAGTGCCAGGCAAGCAAAACCCCCTTGTTCATTCCGATACAATCCCACTCTCTCGCTCCTGCTCTCTTTTACTGCATTAGGACAACAACGATTCATCTGTTACTTGCTGCGGTAGCTGAACCCCTTTATCCTTTGCATGACCTGTCATTCCACAGTAAATAGATGAAACCCACTAGCATGGGTAGGAGTTGTTTGAGCCCTGTTGTGCCTACTCATTCTTGCTTGTTTGTCATGCCTGCTGCTGCTTAGAGTTGAGTCAGGTCTGATTCATCGGGGATGAATCAGAGGCGTGTGAACATGTCCTACTGTGTGTGAGCTAAGTGTGTGAACACGTTTTGGTAAAGGTAGCGGTGAGAGGCCATGTAGGAGTACATGGTGGGTTGTCTCATTGCAGCCGTCCTCAGGAACTGAGTTCTGTGTTTGTGATCCATGATTCAGCTACTACCACGCATTGGGCCCGAAACCAATGGACCCTCTCGGCTTCTTGATCACCCTTGTCCTCTGTCCAGGAGTTGCAAGTAGTTTCTGGTGTTTGTAGTATGCTGGAGGCCGTGGGCAGCGCTGACCGTAGGGGTGGGCTGTGATGCGGTAGGCACGTGGCCGGGTAAACCGAGCGCCCGTTTGGTGTCACGGAACCCTGTTCACATTGTTTGGGGCTATGAGTGAAACTCCGGCCGGATCTCCTCATGGATGGAACCCGAATAGGCGATAAACCTGGACTAGAGACTTGAGTGTTTGGGCAGGCCGTGGCCGACACCCACGTTGGGCTTCCGCTTGAAGGTTGCCGAGTACATGTCGTGTAAACGGCGGTAAGTGGTGAGAGCGTGTGTGAAGAAGTACACCCCTGCAGGGTTAACATCATCTATTCGAATAGTCGTGTCCGCGGAAAAGGACTTCTGGGTTGCTTATATCAGTTCATAGACAAGTGAAAGTGGATACCCTAAAATACGCAAGATAAGCGTGAGTGCTATGGATGGCGTTCTCGTAGGGAGACGGGAGCGAATCCATAGTGGTGTATTGATATGGTGAATATGTGGACTCGTGTGCGCCACCTCAAAAGAGTTACTTGCAGTCGTAGTTCAGGATAGCCACCGAGTCAAAGTTGGCTTGCTGCAGTTAAACCCCACCATCCCCTTTGTTGATAATGATGCATATGTAGATAGTTCTGATGTAAGTCTTGCTGGGTACATTTGTACTCACGTTTGCCTATTTATGTTTTTGCAGAGAGACTTCGGTCTCACTAGTAGTTTCGCGTGGACTTCGACGTTTAGCTTGTTACCTCAGCTACAATCTTGTGCCCTCGGCAGGATCTGGTAGATAGTCAGGCTTCTTAGCCTTTTCATTTATAGATGTCTGTACTCAGACATGATAGCTTCCGCTTGTGCTTTGATTTGTATGCTCTGAATGTTGGGTCGTGAGACCCTGTTTGTAATATCTCGCTCCTCGGAGCCTATTGAATAAATTACTTGAGTCGTAGAGTCATGTTGTGATGCCATGTTGTGTTTGCACATATCGAGCATATTGTGTGTGTGTTATTGAAATGCTTGGTATGTGTGGGATCTGACCATCTAGTTGTTTATCTTTAGTAGCCTCTCTTACCGGGAAATGTCTCCTAGTGTTCCACCGAGCCATGGTAGCTTGCTACTGCTCCGGAACACTTAGGCTGGCCGGCATGTGTCCTTCCTCGTTCCTGTGTCTGTCCCTTCGGGGAAATGTCACGCGATGGATACCGGAGTCCTGTTAGCCCGCTACAGCCCGGTTCACCGGAGTCCTGCTAGCCCAGTGCTACAGCCTGGATTCACTCGCTGATGACCGACACGTTCGATGCTGGGTCATGGATGCATGTCCCTATAAGTCTGTGCCACTTTGGGTTTACAACTAGCCATGTCAGCCCGGGCTCCTTATCATATGGATGCTAGCGACACTATCATATACGTGTGCCAAAAGGCGCAAACGGTCCCGGGCAAAGGTAAGGCGACACCCGTGGGAATACCGTGCGTGAGGCCGCAAAGTGATATGAGGTGTTACATGCTAGATCGATGTGGCATTGAGTCGGGGTCCTGACAGCGTTGGTATCAGAGCTTGACTGCCTGTAGGATTACCAAGCCAAACTGGTCGAAGTTGAGTCTAGAAATTCTTTAGTTATGTAAGGGAATTGATTGTGGGATGGAACGTAAGGCTCTTTTACTTCTTATACCTTATGCCTTCTGATCTGAGTCATCTTATCTTTCCTGCGCGGATTAAGAACTAGGCTATCTCTTCTTTCTATCAGGATCACGTGTTACTAATCAGTGGACTTATAAGATTGTTGGACCTAAGCCTCGTTTCAGTTCCTACTACTTCTGTATGTTAACTATTGATCTCGAGACCTTGATATTGTGCTTCTGAGTGGTTATGCCACCATTTTTGTGAATGTCTCAAATCTTTTCTGAGCATTTACAGCCGTTATGCTGTCCGAGTCATTCCAGGTTTCTAAGTAGTCTGATGCATTTGCAAATCCTTTCTTCCCGTTTCAATGTTCCCATGGGCCAGATTAACCACACTAATCAGTGAGTTGAGGTACTCCGTTACCTTGACATATATGTTGGAGATATTATTATGACCCTAGGTGTCTTAGGGGATCATCTAGTAATTTAGCCATGATTTGTGTTCCCAGTGTGATGATTCTGGCCATCATTCTCGAAAGCATCCCGTGATGCTACTTAGTAATAGGTATTCTGCTCCTGGGTTCTTGAACCCGAGATTCACTCTACCTACTTCATGTTGATAGTAATTGCTAGTGCCTTTAGGATATTAGTAACCTTTGCGATAGTCCTTGAAGTCCGTGGTATCTTCTTCTTCCAAATACCATGAACTACTTATGGCAGAAGTTCCTCGTTGAACTGAAATATCACAACAGGATTATTCTTGATGAGTTCTCCATTATATATTGTGGCTCTGCCAGTTCTACCTTTCTGCATGGGTTATCCGGAAGAAATATGTTGAACTTCGTTCGACATGCTAATCCATGCATCCACAACTCAGAAAATCATATGTTCTTTTGAGTTGTCCCATCTTAGTTGTTTCCGACCCTCGCCTATCAATTGATAGTCAAGAGTATGCGTGCATTCGTTCGTCGATGCCTATTACCCTTGTGGTCCGCCAAGCCATTCTATTTCAGAATGAATAGGAGAAACAAACTCCAGAATCTCATCCATATCTAGGATTGGGTCAAAGCAATTGTATTCCGCAGATCAAAATGCCAATCCAGCTTTTGGTCTGTTCTACCTTGAAGTATTACCATCTTTATATCAGGAATATCATGGGAATTGCACACCATCTTATGAATTCTTGACGCAGTAATACTTCTGATCATCATTGATAATTTCTCGGTTTCCGTGTTATTGTAACCGGAATGCCGACAAGTGAATCATGATGTGTGAAATCAATACTCATAGCAACCTTGTTGCTTGGTAGTTAAATGGACAATATTCTCATTCTTAGCATGTTGGTTATTGAATCACCATTCTAAGATAGCTTGTGCTACCTAGTCCCTATTTCTGGTGCACTCCTCGACCAATGAGTTAGGAATTATTTCAAGTCCTCACTCATTTGATCATGTCGTCTTGCCCTCAAAAGCAAGATTGTTCTCGAGCTTAGTAACATACCGGTGGTTCGTGACTTTCCAAATATCTTCTTGGAAGCGTTACCGGGTTATTTCCTGACTATTATGTTGGGCTCGTGATCAAGTTGGTTTCTTGTGAATCACCCTTTCTCCAAGAATCTGTGTTGGATATCCCGGAGCTAGTTGGTTAAGCTAGACAACAACTTGGAGAGTTGGAAGATAAAAACTTGCCTGACTTAGTTCGTTCCAAAGGGATATTCTGGTGTAGTGTGTGTTGAAGAAAGATGATATCTTCATCGATTGGTCCCTGTGATCAGTTGCTGGACCTATTGTCTTATCAACCCTTGATTGAGTATGGGCTATCGTCAAATCAAATCAGTACCAACGATGCTCGTAATGTTGTCTTATTCGTGGTTGATCCCTCGAGCATACACCATTACATCTTTGGTCTGACCAATGCTATCACCGTGTTCACTTAACTATGGAATTCCTTTTAAAAGGAAACCTAGATGAATTGTTGTTGAGCCCATTGACAACATCCTTATCTCCTCCATGATTTTGTTGAACATTAAGCTAGTGTTGGAAACTTTTGAAAGCATTTGTTCATGCTAGCTCATGAAGCATATGTTTGGATGAAGGTAGTGACTTCCTTTAATTCATGTGCATCTGATGCAAGTTGCCGCCGTGGATTCAAGAAAGTCAATGTTGCTTTCTTTGGAATCATTCCAAATCAGTCATGCAGACGTGCGAAGAATGTTGTGGTTTGAAGACTTGCAACCTTCAATCTATATGTATCCCTAGCACACCAAGCCACTGATTGATTTGTTCAAGGAGAAGGAGTTTCTTCATAAGAGCTAATCCGGACTTATGTAAGGACTTCGATACCCTCGTTGATGGTTCCCCCTCCTGAACTCGGTAGTGTTTTATTATAAGACTACTATGTGGTCATGCTTGTCTGGGACAGCGTGTTCACATGTGTGTAGCAGAACCAGCTCATGTTTTGGAGCTTACTATCGTAGTTCATTCCCCGAGAATCCCGCAACATTATCTCGTCGATTTGTGTTGCAAACTTTCATTTTTTTTCTAGACTTGATGAGTCTGGGATATCCCGACACCAACCAGATCTGAATCTCAGGCAGATGTGATGGTTGGAACATTTCCCAAGAATTATAATATTGGTCTCTTAATAACCGGCAAGGTGGATGTCGTGGCCAACACACCCATCCGGTAGACCTATTATTATAGTATCTTGTTTGAGGAAGTTGGCCACCTCCTCATAAGGACTTCGTAGGATCTACCCCCCCCCCTAGCTATGCCTTATGATTTTAGTATTTCCGAAGTACGACCTTTACCTGATGTTCTAGATACCAGACCATTTCAAGGAATGGGATACGCTAGTACATCAAGGAGAACATTAGAAGCAGAGTGCTAAATGTCTCTCGGTCGATCATCCAGATTTTGTTTCCTTGGCCTCGCTAAGGTGAAATCTGAGAAAGTGTTATCTTCCTTTGCATCTGCATCGTCCATCGCTATTCATCATGGTAGTATGTTGTGTTGTCAGCACCCTTGACACGGATGTTAATAAAACCCTGATGTTTGTGGGAATGCTCAAGTTCTTGAGAGCACGCACAAGCGCTACGTGTTATCATCGGCACTAACTGGGTTTGCTCTCAGTTTCCTCGGCAATGCTATGACCTATTCAAACAGTGAATTCACTCTCTATTGTTGGGTTCTTCCCCAGTTACCAGAATCATTCCCATCATTTGCATTATGTTCCCAGCTTGCACCGCCATTGTGCCATTCTACCATGGGTCTCTTCCATTTCCGGTGATAAGAAAATTCATCCATTACGTTGTCTTCAACAAGGTAATCCACATCATCCAAGTCCGAGTATGCCATTCTACCGACCCCCTCCACATGATTGCTTGTGATTGCCTTAGGCTGGTATAAAGAGTTTCAATGATCTTTGAATCAAAGGTAATTCTTTTTGCCACTTAAGGGGATATATCTACGAGTCACCTTCCCTAAGGTGCATCGTTATGGTATCATGGCAATTCAACTCCTCGCTACGTTGACAACCGATTACCACCTTAAGCGTGAAGTTGTTGTCTACCTAGTGAACCCTCGTCATCTGTCTCACTCCATTTCTTCAGATCTGTGATTCGTCTCTCAGCTCAAGAGATGTTGCTATGTCTCATCCCGAGAGTTACTCCTGAGTTGTTCGACCTCCGAGAAGAACGATTCTTTTAGGGTCTTTCCTTTCCTCTCGTTGTCATGTTAGTTGGAGTTCTCAGAGCAAGACTTCGAGACAATGATGGTGATCGAATCAACGCTCTTATGAAGTGCACCCTGGATCGTGAAGATTATACTAGTTGCGTTTCCCCTTCACCTTACCCTACGCTTGAATCTCGGGACGATATTTTTGTTTAGTGGGGGTGAGTTGTCACATCCCTGGTCCTGTTATGCACTAGGCTAGACCTCATCTGAGCATCATGTTTAAATTTTTGAAACCTGAACTGAGGAATTTTGGAAGCCTCAAAAACTTAAATAAAAGAAGGGCAAAAACCCTAAAAATCTCATTCATTGCTCCAAAATGCTCCTCTTAAATGTTTGATAATTTTTGGTAAGGGTTCTGGTCCCAACCAAAATATTGAACATTTTTAAGGATTTATTTTTGGGACTTTGAATTTAATTCATTAGCTATTTGAATTTGAATTATATTCATATAACTAGAATATAATTTCAAATACCCCTGAAATATTTTATGAGCTTTTGGAAAAGTCCATATAGCAAAATAAAAATATTCAGAGGAGCTTTTGGCATTGTTTGAATTATTTTAAATTCAAAACAGTGGCAAAAGATTAAATAAAAATAAAACAAACAGAACAATAAAACAGGAGAGAGAGGAAACCTACCTGGGCCACTTACCCGCAGCCTACCTGGCGCCACCAACCGGCCCAGCCGGCCCAGCCCATCTCCACCCCCTCCCCTATCGTCTTCCTCCCTCGCCAGAAGGACAGAGGCGAGGCGTGGCGCGCGCCCGAGAGGCCTCGGCCACCTCCTGCTTCCTCCTCGACGCCCGGAGACGCCACGCACCTCCCTGCCTCTCTTCCTCACTCTCCCGCGTCCTCATCCTCTCCCCGGAACACTCTCCCCCCCTCCTCTGTTCTCCTCACCCGAACGGAGCCGCCGCCACCGACGAGAGCCACCGTGGCTACCGGCCACTCCACGCCTCACCGACGCCCCAGGAAGCTCCACCCCGACCCCCTCTTCCTCCCCACCGATCCACGGCCCTCCGGAAGCCCTGCAGCGTCGCCCTCAAGCTCGCCCCCAACCTCCGGCCGCCGGCGAACTTTCGAGGATTCGCGAGCTCCAGCCCCTCCCCGGCCTCGCCGTTGCCTCCACCAGATCCGCTGTGAGCTACTCTTCCATTCCCCCTCCTCCTCGCGCTCGTTCCCGTACCCTAGCCGCCCTAACCACCTTGCTGAGCGCTCCTCGCCGCCGGCCGTGGCACCGCCGTGGCCACAGGTGTCTTAGCTCGTGTCTGAGCACGCCCTCGGGCTCGAGATGTTCCCAGGAGCCGAAAACTCCCATCGGTTCGTCCGTAGCCGCACCATAGCGTCGTCTTAGGCGATCCCCGAGCTCCGGTCGCCGCCTCTCTCGCCGTAGTTGCCGCTACCGGCCACCCCAGCCGCGGCCACAGCCACCGTTGGACGCGCCGCGTCGCGGACGTTCTAATGAGCCAAACCGCGCGCCAAACCATCGCCCCTAGCTCAAATCCGAGCCGCGCCGCCGTGCGGAATGGTCGCCGCCGGCGATACTCCGGCGACTGCCGACGGGGCACGCTTAATTAGTGTTAATGGCCCCACTAATTAAACCCACAGCCACTAACAGTGGCCCCCACCCCTGGTCAAACCCCAGTCAGCGCTGGGTTTGACCGGGATTAGGTCCTGTGTCACTGACGTGTGGACCCCACACGTCAGGTTTGACCCGAGCCAGCCCAGTTGACCCTGCTGACGTCACTGTGACGGGGTGCTGACGCCATAATCATTTCTGGATTTAATATTATTCAGGAAATTCCAGAAAATGCCTAAAACTTCTAAAATTCATAGAAATTCAACCGTAACTCCAAATTAAATAAATTATATATGAAAAATTATCAGAAAAATTCAAGGAATCCATCTGTACCATTTTCATGCATGTTAGAACAACTTATAGCTGCTGTTTAGCACAAATCAATTAAATGGCATTTGAATAATCACATATGGAGTTGAATTTGAATCTTGTATTCAAACCAACTTCATTTAATCTGTTGCTAGTTGCATTAGCCCAAAACACATTCATATTGCCATGTCATGAGCATGCATCATATTGTGCATTGCATTGATTGTATTTCTTCTTTGTTGCCGGTATCTGTTCCCTCCCGGTAGACGATGTTCCGACGTTGTGATCGTTGACACTGATGAAGACTCAATGTTATCTTCAGAAGTGCCAGGCAAGCAAAACCCCCTTGTTCATTCCGATACAATCCCACTCTCTCGCTCCTGCTCTCTTTTACTGCATTAGGACAACAACGATTCATCTGTTACTTGCTGCGGTAGCTGAACCCCTTTATCCTTTGCATGACCTGTCATTCCACAGTAAATAGATGAAACCCACTAGCATGGGTAGGAGTTGTTTGAGCCCTGTTGTGCCTACTCATTCTTGCTTGTTTGTCATGCCTGCTGCTGCTTAGAGTTGAGTCAGGTCTGATTCATCGGGGATGAATCAGAGGCGTGTGAACATGTCCTACTGTGTGTGAGCTAAGTGTGTGAACACGTTTTGGCAAAGGTAGCGGTGAGAGGCCATGTAGGAGTACATGGTGGGTTGTCTCATTGTAGCCGTCCTCAGGAACTGAGTTCTGTGTTTGTGATCCATGATTCAGCTACTACCACGCATTGGGTCCGAAACCAATGGACCCTCTCGGCTTCTTGATCACCCTTGTCCTCTGTCCAGGAGTTGCAAGTAGTTTCTGGTGTTTGTAGTATGCTGGAGGCCGTGGGCAGCGCTGACCGTAGGGGTGGGCTGTGATGCGGTAGGCACGTGGCCGGGTAAACCGGGCGCCCGTTTGGTGTCACGGAACCCTGTTCACATCGTTTGGGGCTGTGAGCGAAACTCCGGCCGGATCTCCTCATGGATGGAACCCGAATAGGCGATAAACCTGGACTAGAGACTTGAGTGTTTGGGCAGGCCGTGGCCGACACCCACGTTGGGCTTCCGCTTGAAGGTTGCCGAGTACATGTCGTGTAAACGGCGGTAAGTGGTGAGAGCGTGTGTGAAGAAGTACACCCCTGCAGGGTTAACATCATCTATTCGAATAGCCGTGTCCGCGGAAAAGGACTTCTGGGTTGCTTATATCAGTTCATAGACAAGTGAAAGTGGATACCCTAAAATACGCAAGATAAGCGTGAGTGCTATGGATGGCGTTCTCGTAGGGAGACGGGAGCGAATCCATAGTGGTGTATTGATATGGTGAATATGTGGACTCGTGTGCGCCACCTCAAAAGAGTTACTTGCAGTCGTAATTCAGGATAGCCACCGAGTCAAAGCTGGCTTGCTGCAGTTAAACCCCACCATCCCCTTTATTGATAATGATGCATATGTAGATAGTTCTGATGTAACTCTTGCTGGGTACATTTGTACTCACGTTTGCCTATTTATGTTTTTGCAGAGAGACTTCGGTCTCACTAGTAGTTTCGCGTGGACTTCGACATTTAGCTTGTTACCTCAGCTACGATCTTGTGCCCTCGGCAGGATCTGGTAGATAGTCAGGCTTCTCAGCCTTTTCATTTATAGATGTCTGTACTCAGACATGATAGCTTCCGCTTGTGCTTTGATTTGTATGCTCTGAATGTTGGGTCGTGAGACCCTGTTTGTAATATCTCGCTCCTCGGAGCCTATTGAATAAATTACTTGAGTCGTAGAGTCATGTTGTGATGTCATGTTGTGTTTGCACATATCGAGCATATTGTGTGTATGTTATTGAAATGCTTGGTATGTGTGGGATCTGACCATCTAGTTGTTTATCTTTAGTAGCCTCTCTTACCGGGAAATGTCTCCTAGTGTTCCACCGAGCCATGGTAGCTTGCTACTGCTCCGGAACACTTAGGCTGGCCGGCATGTGTCCTTCCTCGTTCCTGTGTCTGTCCCTTCGGGAAAATGTCACGCGATGGATACCGGAGTCCTGTTAGCCCGCTACAGCCCGGTTCACCGGAGTCCTGCTAGCCCAGTGCTACAGTCTGGATTCACTCGCTGATGACCGACACGTTCGATGCTGGGTCATGGATGCCTGTCCCTGTAAGTTTGTGCCACTTTGGGTTTACAACTAGCCATGTCAGCCCGGGCTCCTTATCATATGGATGCTAGCGACACTATCATATACGTGTGCCAAAAGGCGCAAACGGTCCCGGGCAAAGGTAAGGCGACACCCGTGGGAATACCGTGCGTGAGGCGCAAAGTGATATGAGGTGTTACATGCTAGATCGATGTGGCATTGAGTCGGGGTCCTGACAACCCATCATGAAACAAATGCTGCCGTTGAATATTATGCTTGGTGTATTATTAGTTCTGCAATATAGATTGACTTTTGATGCCTTGAAACTGGATTATTTTTAGGAATAATTTTTAGCCCTTAGTTTCTCATCTGGGGCATCAGCCAATCCTGGCTCCGCCACTGCGTGCATCCACCTCTCCCACACGGACTCCTCCAATGTTTCCTTTCACCTGTCATCTAGCGGCCGTCGGGTCGCCGGTCATAGTAGAGGCCACCGGTCGCCACTCGCCACAGCCATCGCATGGCCTTGCAGCTCGCTGTGCTCCACCCCTGGTTCTGGTTGCAACATCGCGATTCGCCGGGTGGAGTTCCAGCATCGTTATCAGCCGTCATTGCAGTGCGACCTGCGCCCGTCGCAGCACCCTACATATATACACTGCCAGTCTGCCACGCAGCTGCTCCTGTTGTCGCCATTCGCCATCTCCGGTCGAAGCTTTTTTACAAGCCGGTTGTAGTTTTCTCAGCCACCTGTTGCGAGGTGGCCGCCCCCAGCCCTTCAGTAAGCAAGTGTTATCTCCCTCAGTGCCCCGACTATTAACTCTAATCACCCCTTCAGTAATGCCATGCACCTTCAATGAGAACTAAACAGCCGTCAAGACACTAATAAATAGAGCAAAAAAAAAAATCAGCTGCACAATAAGAAGCATAAGCTCCCTCGCAAAAAAAAACACAAAAACTGATTACTACATGTCGGAATCACAAAGGCTACCTGATGGAAGATACTGATCGGATACCTAACCCTCAAGTATCAAAATTTGCACGTTGTCTATTTTATGTTGCCGAAAAAGGCTTTCGCCCCGCTTTATATATATAACACAGATCAATCACAGCCCAAGTACAAACACACACCACGACAACACACGCACACACTCAAGGCGGGATACAGGCGCTGAACGCAGCAATACCACCCCTAACACTACAAGAGCAATCGGGGACCTGCACCGTGAACACGCCACCGCAAAGAGATGAAGCCGCATATGACGAACCGTGAGCTCCAAGGCGGCGCCTCCAAGAAGGTTACGACGCTAGCGCGCCGCCACCGCCTGACCCAGGGGTCAGAGTTTCCCCTGGAGCGACACGATGACCGGTGAGAGCCACGACGACGCCTTCAAGAAGGAAACGCGCTATGCCGCCGCCGGTCCGTCCGAGGATAGAACAGATTTTCACCCCAGCAAACACTCACCACCACCGAACGCCACACCCCTGCTACCATGCCGCCCACACGGCCATGGTCACCGGGCAGCACCAAGCCACGGGCTCTGCCCATGAGCACCGCGCTACCACCACCAGGGCCGCCGCCCCGGCATCCAAGACCTTGACACCACCGCACCCGAGACCCATCGCTACCCCAACCAAAGAGACGAGTGAAAAGGTCGCTCCTTTACACACCCCTGGACGGCCCCCGGCGCCGAGACCCAAAGGGCCGGCCCAAAAAAGGCCTCCATCACCCGTCCTGCTGCACCGGGCGCGAGACAAGCTCGGTCCTGCTGCCGGGCGCGAGACGAGGTCGGTCCTGCTGCCGGGCGCGAGACGAGGTGGTCCTGCTGCCGGGCGCGAGACGAGCTCAGTCCTGCTGCCGGGTGCGAGACAAGCTCTGTCTCGTAGCCATGGGCGCGAGACGAGCAATGGACCGCAGCTGGGAGCGGTCCAGCCCTATGACGAGGGTAGATCCCGGACAACGAGAGGAGGAATCGAAGGTCGAAAAAGGCCGCTCATCGACTGCTGACGCCGGAGGACACCAGCCGCCGCCGTGAAACGATCCAAACCTGCCAAGCTGCCGTGGAGCCATCCACGGCCGGAGCAGCAGCCACACCGGACCACTGCCCAACTCGCGCCGCCCGCCGAGCTCCAATCGTCGGAGCCGCCGGACACGCACCTCCCGCTTCCGGCGAGCCACCCGCAGCCACCCGAACATGCCGGGGACAGAGCCACCACGAGCCAGCACGCCGAAGCACCACCACGTCAGAGCCTTCACCACGCCGGAGCGCTGCAGAGGCGGCCAACCCGCGCCGCCCACGACCCTCGTCGCGAGGAGCGGTAGCGGACAGATCTAGCCGAGGCCATCCGCCACCACCGGGCCCCCGCACGCGCCTCCATCCAGGCCACCGT
>NC_041391.1:101671403-101691021 GCF_002162155.2 Triticum dicoccoides | reverse complement strand
AGCCCGCCGGAGGGACCCGATCCGGATATGGATCGAGAGGCCGAGCTCCGCCGTCCACGCGCAGGCACACCCCACCTAGCCCGCGCAGCCACCGCCACCAGCACGCCAGCCAACGCCGCCAGCGCGCCTCGCCGCCGCCGCACCCCACGCCGAGCACAGCGCTCCCGCCGACCACCACGTCCCGCGCCGCGCGCCGCCAAGCCAGGAGGGAAGAGATCCCCGCCGCCGCCGACGCGGACTAGGCTTTGTGTTGGATGTACTGCAGATAAGTTTTTTGTTAAGCTTTCAGACATGTTGGATGCACTCCATACAACATGTGTTTCTCTCCATTTAAGGGTGTACCGAATATGATAAGAGTCCCCAAACAACAACTGTCAAATGTCACTGTCCTTTACAAGGCAAACATGCCTCTTTTATCTGATGAAATTGGTCTATGTATATCTCTTATGAAACTGCAACAGCAGATACATATGTGAAACACTGCATACCTCAAAAAAAGATGATGTTTCATGGAAGCCACCCATTGAATCCCAAAACTATAAAGCTCTCGGCCTCTGGTACAAGGTTTTTCATCTTCACAATAACCTTAACATCTTGCACAGGTCCTTCTCAAGCACACATAAAACAAGTTTATGTACACATGCTAGTCAATAATTACACAACTTGTTCAAGAGCAAATATCAATGGAAAATGCCCAAGTTGTGTGGCAAGCGTAGTTTTTTTTTAGAGGAAAAGGGCAAAGCCCCGGCTCCATTGCATTGCATATATGTAGTTTGACAGCTTGGCTTTTCAAATTTGCTTGTATCACATATATAGGTGTTTTTTCTTCGTTGCGAACAGCAAGTAAGCTGGCTTCTTACTTCTGTTCATGATAAGGGCCGAAGACGAGGAGGATCTGAACTGCTCGCTTTGCAACGCCTCTGAAACAGAAACTCAGGATTGTCAAAAATGATCATATGTTTCTACTAGAATCGATGGGTCTAAATGGAATCGACTTTATAATTCTCAAAAACTTATAGACATTCTGAATCATCAAGTATGCAGTGCAGGTACGTGTAAACTAAGATAGGAAAACAGATCTCTACCTAACACGGGCAGTGATCGGCAGGCAAAGCCCAAAGCATCTTTGCTTCTTCCTTTTTTCACATGCATGCATGATATGATGATAAGGATTTATAATTAGTTTCTAGTACAAACGCACGCTACAACTTGTTCAGGAGCATGTATGTATATCCATTTGAAAAGGCGGTCAAGTTGCGTGTGCTAGCTGTTAGAGGTAACGACAGGCTTGGGAAGCATGCATGCATCCACCCAGCCAGTGGCACGAGACAGGTTGGCTTCCAAGGGGGGCTTAATTAATTGGATAGAGCAGGTGGGAGTACTACGAGCAGGTAGGCTCATGTACGATGGTGCTTGGAAGGAAGCTTTAATGCCAGTCAAAGCAAGGGGGGATGCAATAGAAATGCTATAAAGGCCCAGGGAAAGGGAAGGCATCGATCTACTACTCAGCCTACACTGCTTCCGCATCCATACACAACACACACGCGCGCGCGCCCGCAATTTGTCCCAACAATGGAGATGGAAGCGGCTCCGGTGAGCGTGGTGACGGGGGCCCTCAAGCCCGTCCTAGGGAAGCTGGCCACGCTGATGGGCGACGAGTACAAGCACCTTGAGATGGCACGCGGCGAGGAGATCAAATCCCTCGCCGACGAGCTCTCAGCCATGGACGCGGCTCTGCTGGACATGTCGGGGGAGGAGGACCCCGATGCGCAGGACAAGGCGTGGATGAACGAGGCGCGGGAGCTCTCGTACGACATGGAAGACTCCATCGACGACTTCATGCGGACGATCCACGACAAGGATGTGAAGCCGGACCACGGCCTCTTCATGGAGAAGATGAAGGATTTGCTGGGGAAGATGAAGGCCCGTCGTCGGACCAGCGATGGTTTCAAGGAACAGATCAACAGGGTGAGCAACAGAAATGGAAGGTACGAGACCCGTGGGACATTCTCCAACAACGTCCATGCAACTGTTGACCCTGCAGCTATTGCCATGTTTGAGCTTTTGACAAAGCAAGATGGACCCAAAGCTGAGGTCATCAAGTTGCTCACTCAAGATGAGGCTGACTGTGAGCCACTGCTGGCTGAAGTGGAGGGTGAACATGAGTCATTGCTAGCTGAAGAGGAGGGAGGATGTGGGTCCCCGCTGGCTGAAGACGAGGACGTATCTGAGTTGCCATTGGTTGAAGAGGAGGATGGATGTGAGTCACCGCTCACTGGCAAGGACTTATGCGAGTCTCTGCAGGTGGAAGAAGTAGAAGAAGACGAATCTGAGTCGCCGAAGGTGGAAGAGGAAGATGAAGAAGAGTGTGAGTCGCCGAAGGTGGAAGAGGAGGATGTATGCGAGCCAGCGCCTGCTGAAGAAGACGAGTGTGAGTCGCCACAGGCAGAAGGGGAGGCCCCATGTGAGTTGAGAACACGAAAACAACCCAAGCTGGTCGCCATTGTTGGAGCTGGAGGAACAGCTCTTGCAAACCGAGTGTATGAAGAACTCAGAGTAAAAGATTTTGACTACTGGCCTTTTATATCATTGTCACCAAATCCAGACATGACAAGTACCCTGACAGCACTTCTCCTTGAACTTACCGGTGAATTAAAAAAAGAAGCAAGCGTGCAACAACTGATTACCGATATCAACGAATTGCTACTAGACAAAAGGTATTGTCTCTACTCCTTTCTACCCGTTGTCCTCTTGTTGACAATGCAAGTTATTTGTCATATGTCACATGAAAAGGGGATATGCATGTAAAGTTGTCATCAAAGTAATTCTGAAACTAAGAAAATTAATTTAGCATGCTGTTAGAAAATTTAATGGTTAACCTTTTGTATTTTGTTCATGCCGAAAATATCAAGTAAAATAGAATGGAGGGACCATGTGATGTGCGTAAAAATCAACATGCTCTAAGAGCGCCCGTTCCACTATTTATCAATTTTTCCATTATGACATATATCGCATGATCAAGATTACTACATATGTAAAAATCATACTGTAAATCTATAATGTATTCCAAGTGAATGTCAGTCAACTAGGAAGAAATGATGTGTACAGATTTCAAACAGGAATGTCGTGTATTCATTGAAAAATGACTCAGGAGCATGGCTTGTGTATGAAAAAATATTTCAAAAAAGTAGTAAGTTTGTGTTAGACGGCATAGTTGTTTTGGTTCTGTGAAGTTTACTCTTCATTTGCGGAAACCACTACTGGAATAAAGTGAGATCTTTATTTCATTTCAAGGAAAAGCCTGCCTGCTTGTTCAGCACCACCATTCCCATGGGAATATATGGGTTTTTTCGGTCCAGTGCGAGGACTCCAACAGTTTAATTGTGTGGTCCATTAACAATACGGATAATGTTTATGTACAACTAGGCAATATATAAAACTAGCTGGTAGCTTGCCAAGGATAGGCGGCCTGCCAATAATATCAATGTCTATGTGTTAATAGAGTAATTGTTGACCAAAGGTGTACTAAGTTCCTAAAACAAATCAAAACACGACTCAAATTTAATTTGGAATGGGCGGAGTGGTGGTCAGAATTGTATTAGAGACCTTGCAAATGTCGAATGTCCCAAACGATAGCTTCTCGAAAACTGGAGGCATTAATACCATCTTCAGTACCGTTTAATCACCCGCGTCAGGTTTCTTATTTTCTTTTTATACTCCTACCCTTGTCAAGAAGAACAATGTTTTCTTTATTTTCCTTTCGGTGATTTGTCATTATGTTAAACTTACACTAATATCACTCACAAATCCATGTGCAGATACTTAATTGTCATTGACGGTATATGCCACAAAGAAACATGGGATGTCATTAAGCATGCATTCCCCATGACAAGCTGTGGCATAATAATCACCACTAGCCCGTGTGAAGATATCGCCGAATTATGCCGGTCATGGTTCAATGGGCATATTTACCATATAAGACCTCTTGGTATGGTACATTCAAGACCGCTATTTCACCAACGATTGTTCAACTCTGATGATGACTGCCATCCACACCTTGAAGAAGTTTCTGATAAAATATTGGAAAAATGTGATGACTTACCTTTGGCAATCTTAGCTACATCTGGTTTGTTGGCTAACACAGAAAGAACAGAGCATCTATGGAATCACATGGCAGATTCAATTGGGTGTGCACTTGAAACAAGTGATATAGTCGAAAGGATGATGAAGATTTTGTCACTTTGTTATTTTGATCTTCATCCTCGTCTCAAAACTTGTCTCTTGTACCTCAGTATGTTCCCAAAAGGGTCAACCATTAAGATGAAGGACCTGATATGGAGATGGACTGCTGAAGGATTCTTTCATGGAGAACAAAGAAATGCGGCACATGAGTTAGGAGAGAGGTGTTTCAATGAGCTCCTGAATAGGAGTTTGATCCAGCCTGTGAAGATAGACCAGTATGGTAAGGTTAAAAGCTGTCAAGTTCATGACACAGTTATGGACTTCATCATATCCAAGTCTGTCGAAGATAACTTTGTTACTTTTGTTGGTGTTGCATGTCCAACTATTGATCAGACACAAAGCAAAGTTCGTCGATTCTCCCTCCAAGCTACAGAAGGCTATTCTTCTCCAGATATTAACTTGGTATTGTCTCATGCCCGATCACTTAAAGTATTTGGATTACTGTGGACAATCCCTTCTCTAGATGAGTTCAAGCATTTGCGTGTTGTGGACTTTGGAGGTTTCAGTGATTTGGGAGACGACCATCTTGCAAATATTGGGAGGTTATTCCAGCTGAGGTACCTGAACCTCTCTTGGACAAGAGTATTTGAGCTCCCAGAAGAAATAGGAGATCTATCTTGCTTAGAGATGTTGGACCTAACAGCCACAGGGGTAACCAAGTTACCATCATCCATAGTTAATCTAGAAAAATTGGTGCATCTATTAATTGGCGAGCATGTTAAATTTCCGGAAGGAGGAATTGAGAAGATGCAGGCACTAGAGACGTTGAAACAAGTAAGAGCCTTTAGGCAGCCAATTCAATTTCTTCAAGATTTTGGCAAGCTACAGAATCTGTGGAAGCTGAATATCGATCTTACCAATGATCAAGAAGACACTGAAGATACAAAGGAGTGCATGAAAGCTATTGCATCTTCTCTCTATGAACTAGGCACACACAATCTTCGTTCTTTAGCTATCTGGAACTGTGATTACAGCTTATTGATGGAAGAATGGTGCCCCACTCCAGTTGGCCTCCAAAAACTTACGACCTGGCGGTCAACCTTTCCACGGGTTCCGGATTGGATGGGTTCCCTCGTCAACCTTCAGCAATTGCGGTTTGACCTGGAGAGAGTCAGGTATGAAGATCTCTGCATCCTCGGAGGCTTACCTGCTCTGCTCACTCTGAGCCTAGTAGGAAAAGAAATGTCTGAAGGGAAGCTCACTGTTAGTGGTGAAATGGGATTCCCAATGTTGAGGGATTTCAATTACGGCATGTACACTGGGTTAGGGATACAGATGATGTTTGAAGCAGGATCCATGCCCAAGCTAGAAAAGCTCACGATTGATTTCACCCCAGCAATGAATGAATGTCTCTTCAGGACCGGTGGTCTAACTGGTAGTGGTCCTTATGATTTCGGAATCGAGAACCTCCCCAACAGTCTCACGACCGTCGTATGTGAATGTAAGTCATTTGATGGAGATTGCACTCTTGAAGCCACAAGGGCGGCCCTGGAGAGAGCAGTCAGCACACACCCCAGCTGTCCTGCTCTGGACTTCAACATCTACTAGCTAAGCTAAGCCTCTTCATTCAGGTACATAGTAGCTAATTCTTTCTTCCCCAACATTTTATCACTCCCTACATTGATAGCTCTCCTTTGTTGTCTGCCCCAAAAATTTTCCCTCAAGTATTGTATTAATTACCAAGTCGCCGTTATTTTTCCTTCATATTTCTTTTTATTTTTTCATCCTCTTTTGCTCGTTGAACAGTTTCTCAAACTAAACAGCTTATAAGCTCTTATCGGTTAGAAACAGTTTAGACAGTTTAGTTTTAACTTGTGATCACTCCTGAATTCTAATGGTACGTTTCAACCATTTTCAGTGCCACTCTCCGGATTCTTCAGTATCAGTAGAGTGAACGATCCAAGAATCAGGATTCAGGAACATCACCAACAAGAGGCTGTAGCTTAAACAATATATAGTTTCTTTCTCACTGGACAACTAGTAGTTCATATGTCACTCAGGATGCCACAATTATTCAGTGAAATGATATAAACTCCTATTTCTGAATCATCCAAAAATATTTTCTTTTCTTCCAATAGTGATACTTTTTTGCTAGAGTCATGCAATTCCCTTCCCATTAATAGCATCAGCAGGAAACCCACCGCACACCATTTGTTTCGAACGGTGGCTATGGGATGAAAACTTATTGGCACAGCTATAACTATAATAGTAAGATTATCTCTAAATGCTAGGAGTTTTAGTGCAAGCTGCAAAGTAACAGAGACCACACAGCAAGCTAAAACTGAACCGCAATGGACGAAGGGCATGTACCAGCAAGTCTGAGGCACGTACCGCATATCCCCAGAACGCTAGCATCTCTTGCACCTGTAGTCTGCACAGTCTCAGAACTCATCACCGTCGCTCCTTCATTCAGAAGTTTGTGAGCCCCTTTCACACAGAGCATGCTTATCTGTACCTGACTGCATGTCTGCCTAATACATCAGCATCTCTTGCACCTGTTGTCTGAACATTCATCACCGTCATAATTTGATTCAGAAGCTTATTTGCACCTTCATGAAGCGCATCCTTGGCTACAACCGGTAACATGTCAGCTCAGTACATCAGCACAGCACATAAGTGAACATGATCACAAAAGGGACTTAACAAGCTAATATAGAACTTATTTGTAAAAGCAAGTAGTACTGTACGGTACTTATGGCCAGTACGCTTATTTCGACAGTAAGCTGCTAGAAGCCTCAAAAGAACTCAGTTTAGGGAGAAGCCCATTAGAACTTATGAAACCTATGAGAAATTCCTTCTCAGCGCCTATTTATCACATCCATGTTAAGAGCAACTAGCAGGGCTACCAAGGAAATAAAGCTCAATTTTTCCTTTCTTTCAGGAAATATATGTAGCCAACAAATATGCAATGACATGACAAAAAGAAAGGTTTGGAATTAGAAGAACTCGTAGTCAGAGTCTGCTTGAGGAGAAGGAAAAAAAAACTGTGTGTTGTTACAGTACCAGTAGCAACTAGATTGGTTGGCACTTGGCAGTCTAGCTACATGAGACGACAAACAAATTTACTGCTGACACAGAACAAATGCATTCGCTGTAAAGCTGGTCCGTAAATAACATGAGCAAAATCACAATAAAATGAGTATTACTGGAACCACAAATTATTCTCGATGTACTGCTGAATAATAACTCAATCAGACAGATCTAATTTTTATTTTTTTCAAAATATGGTAATCAGACAAACCACTCAAAGCTTGAATGAAGAAAATGCAGAAGTACAGATTTGATACTTACTCCCTCTGTAAAGAAATACAAGTAGTGATCTAATCGCTCTTATATTTCTTTACAGAGGGAGTATTTATTAAAGGGAAAGAGCCAGCCTTGTTTACATATCTTTCAAGTACCCACTAAGAAAAGAAATTTATATGATCTTTATTCATTTCATGAAACAGAAAAATTTGATAACTTATCAAATGACTCAGTGAATACTGATGTGAAAGATAAGTTAGTCACTGGATTTAGACATGCTTATACATTATACCATTTAGTCTAAAGAAAGACATCTGCAAAAAAGCTAGCTATGTCATTATTTTTTTCATGAGGTTACATGACTCCTAGTGAATTATTATATTGAGGTATTTTGAATAATGAACAATAATGGAGTTCAGACTACAGGACAGAGTCATACGAAGAACATAAGCATAACTACCCACTTGAAAAAGTGCCAATTTAAAGAAGTAATGCTGCTATATGGTCTACATTTCAGAATATATGTTATAATATATCATGTCTTAACATATTTATCACGTCAATTTTCATTATGAATAAAATGCTAAGTGGTGATGGAACACTGATTCTTTGAGGACCACATGTATCCATTTGAATGTAAAAGAGATATGGAATATAGATACAGAAGTCAACTTACTGCTAACAACTTCAATGAGTGAAGAGGCACAACATGTTCATCATAGCATGTAAACAGCATGGTTGCTGGATAGTGACAAGGGTTGCCAAAGCTTTGCTCCCAAGGTTGTCTCACATTATGATGTGGTGAGTATCTAGTATATGTCCAACGACACAGCACACAAGGGAAAAAACGTCGAGGATAATTTATCAGGTCAAATCCAAGACTGAAAAACTAATAAAAACAGTACTTAATTGAGGCGAAATGTACAGCTCCATGGAAGAAGTAGTAGTCAGCCATATAGATGAAACACAGATAGTCAAAGTTTCTCCCGGACTTACTACTAAGAGAAATGACCAACATGACGTTCATTACATTACAAAAGGAAAAGGTTGGGAAAGGAACCCTGCAAAGAAATGTTTGGCCCTCGATTAGGTAAAATCACTAGAAAAGGTTTCAACCAGTTCCCTATTCCAGAAAAGAGTGATATTTTTTAGGGAGAAATCTATGATACAGCTGACATTTCCCCCTGAAGTAAGTGCAGTCAACAAGCCAGCTGCAGAAGCCTCAAGGGTGAAGCTCCTCTCATCAATTTCCCCACTGGGCACCTCCTCTTTCTGAAGTAACATTCTAATGACGGCATTTAACATACGGGAGTCGGCAGCAAACCATTCTTGCAGAGATCCTTCTTCTAAAAGCTTTGTATCATTAATCTATACGTAACAGCATCGGGCACAAATCCTTTGGCCCAGATTCCATCCAACAAACCTGTGGCTTCTTCCTTCCTGCCAACTTTAAGCAACACACTAATCATAATATTAAAGTCCTGATCTCAAGTTGATAATTTGTTGAACACAGGTTTTGAAACATCCTTAGTGCTTCATCCACACGGTTATTTCTACACAGACCACTAAGAATTATGTTGTAGGTCACAATATCCACGCATATTCCGCTGTCAATCATCCTGAGATAGAGTTCATTTGCAGCAACAGTCCTTCCAATATGAAATAACCCATGCAGCACTGTGTTATAAGTAATAACACAAGGCTTAACTTTCTTGTCCAACATTTCACTGAAAACAGCTAACGCATCATCTATCATTCCATTCTTAAAGTAACCATCAATCAGTGTGTTATAGGTGACAACATCCGGTTCCATGCCAATTGAGACCATATGGTCAAGTAACTTCCTCACTTCATCCATCTTACCAATGAAAAAGTATCCACCCATCAGTGTGTTATAAGTATGCACGTCAGGCTTCAAACCCATGTGTACCATCAGGTCAGCGAGATCTTGGGATTCCATAACCCTTCCATTTTTGCAAAGCTGATCCATAATTGTGTTGAAGAACACATTGTCGGGATAGATGCCACGATTCAACATTTCAGCAAGTAGTTCATGAACCTTCTCCCATTTTCCACAAGAACAAAAACCACTTATAAGAGTGTTGAAAACTATGATATCACTTATCAGGAACTAATTCTTCAGTTATCATTTGATTGAATTGCAACATAGCATCATCCATTCGGCCAATACTGCAAAGTAAGTTTATTACTGTTCCATAGTTCACAGCATTTGGGTTCAATCCTTGCTGCCGCATTTTTGTAAATATGTGCATTACATCATCAACCATTTTCCCTTTAGCATATGCGTCTATCAGTATGTTGTACACAGAATGATTAGGTGCAATACCATTTTCTACCATCAATTCAATGAGACAATGCATATCATGAAATGACTGTTCCATAGCATACGCATGAAGTACTGTAGCTAGTAACATTCGGTTTTTGGTCCCTACCGGCCATAGAACAAAAATCGTCCTAGCTTCCGCACATCTTCTACTCTTGCAAAGATAATCCATCTGTATGTTGTAAGTTGCAATATCCGACTGAACACCATTCCTAGACATTTTCTTGAAAATACGAACCACCTCTTCGCACTGTCCTGATGAATAATATCCGTGTATCAGACTATTATATGTAGTAATATTTGGCAGAATACCTGTATCAAACATCTGTTGAAGGACCTCCTCGGCCTTATCCATAGCTTGAACCTTGCACATGCCAAAGATGATTGAGCTATACGTCACAACATTCGGTGAAATCCCCTGATGTAGCATTTCACAAAGTAGGCTGTAAGCTTTGTTCACCTCACCCTCTTTCAACAGGCCATCAACTACAGTGCTATAGGACACCACATTAGGTTGGCAGCTACCTCCAGCATCGGCCATCATGTGAATAAGCTCAAGAGCCTCTTGACTTCTCTTCTCAACACGAGACCTTTGAGAAGAATGCTGTAGGAGAAAACATTCGGTCTGCAGTTAAACTCGGGCATTCGCCGGAGTGCGATGTCCATTGCATAGCTGGTCTTGTTCTCCGCGCAGACGGCCCTGAGTAGGTGGCTGGAACTGAACATGGCTTCAGCCGCAAAACCCAGCTTAATGATGTTGCCCATGGCGGCGAAACCAAGGTCTAACCGGCCCGCGTGGCAGCAGCAGCCGACGAGGATGCTGTAGGTGACATTGTGGGGGGGCACCTTGGCTCTTGCGACCCGGTTGAAGAGGCAGACGCCAAGAGCAGGGCAATCACGGCCGACGACGACGTAGAGGAGGCAGTTGATGGCGCGGGTCAAGGAGGGCCCGGCAACATGGAGCAATTCGTCGAACAGGTGGAGTGCGTCCTCGGTGCCAATGTGCCCCGCGCGGTACTGCTCCTCGATGTTCCGCTCCAAGACGCGTCGGACGATGCGGCGTCTCGTAGCCCCCACCTGGCCTGAATCTCGCAACAGGAGAGGACGCCGCCGCCGCCGCCGCTCACCGCCTGATGCAGCCTGCGCCTGAACCTGGGATTAGAAATAACGAAAGCAGAGTTAGGAGGCTAGCTTGCTTTATGGCCTCCGACGCCGCTCGCCGCCACGATGCTCACCATCAAGCGGCGCGAACTGGTCGACACCGACATGGCGAGACGTGCCGCCCAGACGCGGGCGAGGACGGCCCTAGCCGCTTGGTGCTGTCCTGGCGCGGAGGAAGACGAAAGGAGAATCTCCACCGCGCATCCGCGCCACGCCGCCACAGTTCCACACCCTCCCTCGGCGGTGTCTGCTGTCCGCGACGACGCAGGGCGAGACGTGCCTCCACCGCAGCTCGAGAGGGCCTCAACGCCGCCGCCCCTCCCGTATTCCGCCGTCGCCGCCGGTCACCTAGCGTCTGACAACCAATGGGGCCCACCTGTAAGCACTTAACTAGAGCAAGTCTTTTACTTGTCTCTGAAAACTAATCTTTGCCCGTCGGTGTCCTCTTTTCTCTACTAGACTTCACCAATAAATTTTGTCATAAAATTATGTTGATTTACACAAATATTGTACTCCTCCGACCCATATTACTTGTCATTCAAACGGCTGTGTCTACTTATCATTTAAATGAATGTATATAGACGTATTTCGGTGTCAGATAAGGGCGACAAGCAATATGAAACAAATGAAGTAGTAAAAATTTATGTGCAGTCAGAATTTTAAACAGAAAATTGTACTTCAAACTTAACTGCTTCATATTCCCTCGGTGATAGTGTCAAAATGGTTCTACATTTTGGGATGGAGAAAGTAGTTGACATCATGACAACATTGCTTAGTTGTAATGGAAGGATAGCGGAGGCTTCGCCAAGTTTAATCATGTGCACATTGTCCTAATTTGGAAGAAAGTTGATGCGGAGGAGGTTGGCGACTTTTGCCAATAAGCTTGCCTCATAGTTTCTCTTAGGTCATGTTTGTTTGGGTTTTTACTTCTGCTTTTGCAGCTTTTCTACTTTGACCAAAAAGTCATAAAAGCTCCTAAATAGGTGCTTTTGGAGCTAAATATTGTTATATAGATTTATCAAAAGCCATAAAAGCCACGAAAGCACCTATTTAGGAGCTTTTATGTCTTTTTGGCCAAAGTGGAAAATCTGCAAAAGCAGAAGCAAAAGCCCAAACAAACAAGGTTGCGTAGAGGCTGGCAAATAGGATGCAATAGCGCATGAAGGAAATTGTTGCCGTGAATCAATTTGTGTTCATCCAAGGGTGCAATGTTCACGACAACTTCCTTTTGATGCGACATGTGGCCAGAAAAACTCACGCGAGGAAGAACTCATGTTTGAAGTTCTCCAGGTGAAAGGCTTTGGCAACTCATGGCTTAGATGTGTGGCTATTCTCGTGCGATCCACTAGCACAAGATCATAGTAAATGGAGTTTCTGATAGGAGAATTGTGCATGCATGTGGCTTACGCCAAGGAGATCCATCTAACCGCTGCTATTTGTGATAGCTATGGATGCACTCACGATGATTACAAGCAAGACCATGAAAGAGGGTGTGCTCGGGTCATATGCAAGAATCAGCGTTAAACAATGCTTATCTATCTGCAATGACGATGTTGTCCTATTCATTCGTCTGATCGTGCAAGATCTTTGCTTCATCAAGTGTGCTCTCGAAGTTTTTGGCGAGGCCTTGGGCTTGCGTCTGAATTACCGGAAATCTTCTGCAATTTTGATCAGAGGGGAGTAGGAGGATCATTTGAGAGTGGAGGATTTATTGCAATGTGCGTTGGTTGAATTCCCGTGCAAGTACCTCAGCCTACATCTTGCCATCAAGCAACTCACAAAAGTTGAGTGGCAACCTATGCCTAACCAAGTTAGGAAATTTCATAGCTTGGCGGCGGGTGCTTATGCAACGATTTAGACGGCTGGTATTGGTCAAATATGTCATTACTGCTAAGCTGGTGCATAAGTTGTTGGTTATTGACGCGCCTGGATGGGTCTTTGAGGACATGAACAGCTGGAAAAGATTGGGCCAATGGAGGATAGTGCATCGTACCCTGGAACACCATTTATTAGCCTACGTGCTTTGGAGGGCTAGGAGTTAGGAACCTAAGGCCGAAAGCACTCTTTCTTCGGGTGCGCTGGGAGTGTCTTAGGCGATCGGACCCGGCCCAACAGTCCATGGTATGGGCATACTTTTAATGGTTGATATTGATGCACACATGGTCTTTGACAACATGGTTAGCATCACGTGGGCAGAGGGGAAAGAGCTTTGTTCTGAAGGGATAGATGGATCCATGGGTTTTCAGTTGAGGATATTGTGAAGTTTCTCTTTGCACTTGTCCACACCCGCATCCCAAATTGCAGAACAGTGCAACAAGCAATGGTGGAAGAGCGATGGGTTTAGGAAATTCACGCACCACACTTATTTCATGGAGCAACTGCAGTTGATGCAGTTGTGGCATGCCATCGCTATTGTTCAGTGTGACAGGCAATCTTAGGATGTCCTTGCTTGGCCTAGAATGGCATCGGGTGTGTATTCAGCCAAGTTTACATGCATGCGGCATTGTCAGGTGTTTATCTTCTCACCGATGGTTGCTTGCATTTGATGAAGTTGGGCACCTCTTAAATGTAGAATCCTCGCCTGACTAGCTAGCGGCTCAATAATGACTATGGACCATAGATCAACATACTTGTTATGGCCTTCAAGATCACCCCTTTGTGTTTTATACATATCTGCAGGAAGAAGACAATGCCAACCACACCTCCGCTCAATGCGTCTACGCAAGAGAAGTGTGGCACTCCTATTTTGATGCGCTACAGCTGAATTTCATGTTGTATCTGATACATTCATTCGCATGGTGGCTCATGAATCTAACGAGCTTCTGGAGGGCGGGCGAGCATGGTTTTGATTCATTGGTGATTGGAATCACCTAGTCTTTGTGGAAGGAAAAAAATGCGAGAGTTCTCCACCGAGTGGAAGAGCAAAAGAGGCCTTACTACCTTCTCTTCAAATGTTAGATGATACTAGGGATTGGAAGCCATCAAGAGTCAGTGTCGATGGCTTACAATGGTTTGTGAGAGATTAGGTTACCTAGCTAGGCTTGGTTGGTGTGGGTACCTATGATAATTCTTGCATCATTGATAGGTTTCTTGTAATCAAACTTCACCCCTTTCTATAAAAATATGGCATGCTATTGATGCACTCTTGAAAGAAAAACTTAACTATGAAACATCCTTCACATCAACTAGCTTAATACTCTTGTGTTACCACACAGAAGAAAAAAATCATAGTGAGCAAAAAATATTTTCTCTCCCGTTTCTTCCCCATCATTAATCGTTGTTTCTTCTTAAACATCCTCTCCTGAAAATAAGTGATGGCATGTGATTTCCATCCATACAGTGACAAACTGACTCTCTTTCATGTTTCTTCCATTTGATAAGCATCTTTTCTTCTTAACTGCCCTCTCCTTGCAAGAAGTGATGGCATGTGATCACTCGGCGTAGCAAGTTAAAAGCATGCTTTCATGGTATGTCAAAATGATACTTCATTTATTACCAATTGATTGTAAATAATAACAATACCTAAAGGAAGGGTGCAAATCAAAGTTGTACTAACACATAATTGCAAAGAAAGAAAATAAAAATAGATGATGTGAAGGTGTGAATGTAGTACATAAAATAACATTATTTGTTACCTCTGAGGATATAACACTCACATTATTTGTTACATCTAGGCTCTAGGGATATACCACTCATATTTCTCAATAGCATCAATGCACTATTTTGAGTAAAAATATGCACACCATTTCCATTTGCTAGAATTTTTTTTGAACATCAGTACAAACACAAACGCTCATATACACGCACATACACTCACCCCTATGAACGCACACACGCACACCCTACCCCTATGAGCACCTCCGAAAGACTGAGTCGGCATATCATCTTGAGATTTACGAAGTCACCGTAGGCGCCTTGTCGTCAACGGGATCGTCTCCTCCCACTGAATGCGCATCACCGGAAATCCTGAAATAAATTCAGGAATAAATGCGAGCACCAGGATTTGAACCCTGGTGGGCTGGGGATACCACAGCCCCTCTAACCATCCAACAACATGTTGGTTTGCCATTTGCTAGAATTTGTGTGTCGAAGACAAGGATGCCAATAATAAACATTGTATAATTTCTCTAATTTTGTACGAAGAGGATACGAGGCGATTATCGGACAAGCTCAAGTTGAGACTTCTAACCTACCTATATAATTTAGTCGAGTCTCTTTTTGTTACTATACATTGGTATAATAGAGAACTAAATGTTTTCTTTTCCCCCTTACTTCTACATCATCCCTGATCCACAGGCAAGGCGGTCACACACCCCAATACCCTCTGCCCCTATTGGGACACACAACTGTAGTTTCATGTTTGTTTGGTCACATGCAACTGTAGTTGCATGCCTGCCGGCCCACAATCATCGGTTGCATGCAGTAGATATCTGACATGCGTCTTCAACTAAATTGTTTAGTTTTCAAAAAAAAATTGTTGATTTGCTGAAAGATCATTTGTTCCCCTAAGTGGGTTTTGGTGGAAATGACACTTGAATTGAGGACTAACCATGCTTATGAAATCCGCGGACATATTGTTTTTCAGTTGCAAGCAAAGATGGATCGTGATCCCTTCCCCTCTATCCATGGAAAAGAGAGAAAAAAGTCAATGCATTTAAATTATGCATGTTTTTCGTTTCATCGAGTCATCAGATAGCCACATTACTATGATGGGCCACATGATTAACTTGGAGTGGAGTCTTATTGCTGACATATATCTTAAACCATATTCCTTTGGAATAGCCACCAAAAAACATTGGAGGAAAACTCTTCATACACATCCTATATGTGCCTTTTTGTGTGGCACAAATATTTGTTTCGGATCATTCAGAATGAATATCTAGGGTTATTGAAGTTTTCCCAATAGGTGGATTTTTGCGTGGGCCCATACGAAGCCCACCCTTTATTCTACAAGGGTTAGGGAAACTCCAACACGGTTCATCAAAGAGCTTGCAAATGTCCCACACTTTTGCCATCCAAGGCCATGCAACAAACCCGTCCGGATGCATCCGCACATCCGAAATCCCACAAAACGGAAGCAAAGCAGGGGGAGGTTTGCGGGCGTCCAGACATCCTCCACATAGGCGTCTCACACCTTGGACCCAACCAATGGAGGCAGAGCCCACACATTTGGACAATTCCACCACTATCTCCATGAAAGCCCTCCCTTTTCCCACTCTCTCCAATCCGATTGTTTCCGCTCACCACCCAGTTCCCGCCCATTTCATTGCCCACCGTTGTGATGGATCTGATCGAGATGGTCGCCGTCGCGCCGGAGGGCCTGTTGGTGGTGGTCGCCCACAAGGCCAACATGGCGACACACAATGCATGCCATGGCACACAAAAGAAGAGGGAGGGCAATGCGTCAGGGGCCGGCCACTCAACACCTCCTCTGCCAAAGCCTGCCGCCTAGCTGCTACCGGCCGTGCAATTGCCGCCCTGGCCAATGCAGTTGCATCCATCATACTACTTCACCACCTAGCAGCTAGATCCACAACAGTAGTCCGCATCCATCATCACCTCCGTCCATCACGTGTCGTACAACATACGCCAACCTCAACAACGCGGACTACACCGTCACGAAGCCGTAGTCGCCGACGCTTGTTCGTTCGCGGTTGTCGGCTGTGTCTTCCTTGCCAGTTGGTACCCGGTCTCTGTTTGCCATGTCTTTACCGGGTGCGAAGGCGGATTAGGAGGAGGTGTTGATGAACATCATCCGCATCGGACCTGGGTGGACATTTGCTGCACTAGGGTTGGATGGCCAAATCCCCTACCACTGCCCGCAGAGACGTGTTCGCGTAAGTTTGGTCCGTCCATTTTGATGAACCGCATTGGAGTTGCCCTTATCTTTTTCCTCACTCGAGAGGGGTAGTTTTTGCTCTACTACTCCATTATTCCAATGTTCAAAAGCTCAAATACCTCCACATCCCTTCGTCAAAATACATCAATCCTTTGAGGAAAAGATAGAGGAGCCCCAACTCTATATTCTCACTTAAGGAAATCAGGGTCCCCTTTGAGTTCTTTGAGGGAGCTAAGTTTGCGGATCTTTTCATTGCCTCTCTCTAGCTTTTGTACATCCGAAGCATACAAACTTATTATGCGGAATTACATGACACTACAATCCCAACTTGGCTTTGATAATCCTGTGCCCGGAGAAAGCATCAGGTGTTCTTTCTAACTGCCATCACATGCATGTCAGCATGTGTCGTGTGTGTGTACAGAGAGGGTCCTCGAGAACATCATTCATCTTTTCTTCACTTGCCAGTTTGCTCGCATTTGCTCGGGACACACAACTGTAGTTTCATGTTTGTGATGCATATCGTATAATCATGCCCACGGATACTTGAGGTGACAATGGAGTATCTAGGTGACATTAGGGTTTTGGTTGATTTGTGTCTTAAGGTGTTATTCTAGTATGAACTCTATGATAGATCGAACGGAAAGAATAGCTTCATGGTATTTTACTACGGACTCTTGAATAGATAGATCAAAAAGGATAACTTTGAGGTGATTTCGTACCCTACCATAATCTCTTTGTTTGTTCTACGCTATTAGTGGCTTTGGAGTGACTCTTTGTTGCATGTTGAGGGATAGTTATATGATCCAGTTATGTTATTATTGTTGAGAGAAATTTCACTAGTGAAAGTATGAACCTTAGGCCTTGTTTCCTAGCATTGCAATACTGTTTGTGCTCACTTTTATCATTAGTTACCTTGCTATTTTTATAATTTCAGATTACAAATACTCATATCTACCATCCATATTGTACTTGTATCACCATCTCTTCGCCGAACTAGTGCACCTATACAATTTTCCATTGTATTGGGTGTGTTGGGGACACAAGAGACTCTTTGTTATTTGGTTGCAGGGTTGTTTGAGAGAGACCATCTTCATCCTATGCCTCCCACGGATTGATAAACCTTAGGTCATCCACTTGAGGGAAATTTGCTACTGTCCTACAAACCTCTGCACTTGGAGGCCCAACAACGTCTACAAGAAGAAGGTTGTGTAGTAGACATCAAGCTATTTTCTAGCGCCGTTGCCGGGGAGGTGAGTGCTTGAAGGTAAATCTTTAGATCTTGCAATTGAATCTTTTTGTTTCTTGTTTATCACTAGTTTAATCTATAAAAGAAAACTAAAAAAATGGAATTGAGTTTGTCTCATACGCTTCATCTTTTTAATATCTTTCGTGAGAATGATGGTAAGGAAAATTGTGCTCAAGTGCTAGAAGAAGAAGTCTGTAAATTTTTTTGCATGAAATCTTTGAATGATGAGCATGATTGCAATGTTGTTAGTATGAATTTTTTGAATATCCATAGTACTAATGATGATTGCACTAGTTATGATGAAAATGTCTCATATAAGCATGTAGATTTTTGTGGAGTAAATTGGGTTTGCAAGTACACACCAAATAGAGAAGATAGATATTGCAAGAAGCATAAGCATTTAGAAACTAAATGGTTGCAAGAAAGGCTTAATGTGAGTGCTGAAAATTTAAAATATCTCCGCCGTACTTGTGAACTTTGCAATGGGCATGGTCATTTAAATCTCCGATGCAAATTGTTTCATGATCGAATCGTGTCCAAAAATTGTGATGACTTGATTTCCCTTGCGCATTATAATGAACTTAGTTTGCTTTTGGGTGATGAAGAATTGAAACGTGCAACTAAGCTTATTCCAGAATTTAACCTTGAGAAATTCCTAGATATTGATCTAGAGAAGATTTATATGTATTGTGCGGTGAATTGCGTTGAAAATCCTTATATTGCCAATTACCTAAAGAAAAGAAAGCAAATAGAAGATGAAGAGAATACTAATGAAAGGGAAGAGACTTCCCATTATCCTCCTATTATTTCTTACGATGAATCAGGCAACGAGGAGGAGCCTTCTATTCAACCAATCTCATTAATAATTAGGAGCTCAAAGAAGAAGGTTGAACCCACACATAATGTTAAAAAGAAAAAGAAAAGACTGAGCAGCAAAGGTAGAAAGGTATCCCTCCCAAATGATGTTGTTGTTGGGGAACGTAGCAAAAATTCAAAATTTTCCTACGTGTCACCAAGATCTATCTATGGAGAAACCAGCAACGAGGGGAAGGAGAGTGCATCTACATACCCTTGTAGATCGCTAAGCGGAAGCATTCAAGAGAACGGGGTTGAAGGAGTCGTACTCGTCGTGATCCAAATTACCGGAGATCCTAGTGCCGAACGAACGGCACCTCCGCGTTCAACACACGTACAGCCCGGTGACGTCTCCCATGCCTTGATCCAGCAAGGAGAGAGGGAGAGGTTGAGGAAGACTCCATCCAGCAGCAGCACAATGGGGTGGTGGTGATGGAGGAGCTGGCAATCCTGCAGGGCTTCGCCAAGCACCGCGGGAGAGGAGGAGAACTTGGGAGAGGGGGAGGGCTGCGCCAGAACTTGGGTGCGGCTGCCCTCCCACCCCCACATATATATAGGGGCAAGGGACGGGGGGCGGCCCCCTCAGATCCAATCTGAGGAGGGGGCGGCAGCCAGGGGGGTTGCCTTGCCCCCCAAGGCAAGGGGGCGCCCCCCTTTAGGCTTTCCCCCAACCCCTAGGCGCCTT